>NW_018408713.1:631992-632414 GCF_002113885.1 Mizuhopecten yessoensis
TTTTTTGAAGTACCACGTACAAACGTGTGCTTGTCTTACATCCATCTTTGAAGTACTGCGTACAAACGTGTGTTTGTCTTACATCCATCTTTGAAGTACCGTATACAAACGTGTGCTTGTCTGACATCCATCTTTGAAGTACCACGTACAAACCTGTGCTTCTCTTACATCCATTTTTGAAGTACCGCGTACAAACGTGAGCTTGTCTTACACCCATCTTTGAAGTACCGCGTGCAAACGTGTATTTGTCTTACATCCATCTTTGAAGTACCACGTACAAACGTGTGCTTGTCTTACATCCATCTTTGAAGTACTGCGTACAAACGTGTGTTTGTCTTACATCCATCTTTGAAGTACCACGTACAAACCTGTGCTTCTCTTACATCCATTTTTGAAGTACCGCGTACAAACGTGTGCTTGTC
>NW_018408713.1:635986-636436 GCF_002113885.1 Mizuhopecten yessoensis
TTGTGTTTGTTTTACATTCATCTTTGAAGTACCGCGTACACACGTGTGTTTGTCTTGCATCCATCTTTGAAGTGCCGCGTACAAACGTGTGCTTGTCTTTCATCCATCTTTGAAGTACCGCCTACAAACGTGTGCTTGTCTTACACCCATCTTTGAAGTACCGCATACAAACGTGTGTTTGTCTTACATTAATCTTTGAAGTATCGCCTACAAACGTGTGCTTGTCTTACACCCATCTTTGCAGTACCGCGTACAAACGTGTGTTTGTCTTACATTAATCTTTGAAGTATCGCCTACAAACGTGTGCTTGTCTTACACCCATCTTTGAAGTACCGCGTACAAACGTGTGCTTGTCTTTCATCCATCTTTGAAGTACCGCCTACAAACGTGTGCTTGTCTTACATACATCTTTGAAGTACCACGTACAAACGTGTGCTTGTCTTACATCCA
>NW_018408713.1:642950-643759 GCF_002113885.1 Mizuhopecten yessoensis
CTGTCTTACATTCATCTTTGAAGTACCGCGTATAAACGTTTGTTTGTCTTACTTTCATATTTGAAGTACCACGTACAAACGTGTGTTTGTCTTACTTTCACATTTGCAGTACCCTGTACATGCATTGCCTCCATTCCTTGTATTTTAAGTATTTCTTAAGAAATAAAGATAGATGGCGCTCTTAGCTTCCAACAGACAGGTTCAGAACCACCCTATCTGGTGCTCTTTTTGAGTTTTTTTTCTTTTCTTGTGTGTTGACGCTGTGGTGTGTATTTTCTGTCTCACCTTTTCTACAAGCATGAACATATCTGGAGTAATCTGGCAGCCTTCCCCGCCCAAACGACATGGGACAACATGATAGGTGTTATATTTTAAGCAGGAAATTTGGGACACCAAAGCAACACCGAGATACCCCGTTCTGCTTCGTTCGTTTTGTTTGCTCCCCATCCCCTTTTTGTTGGTGTTCTTACTATGTTTGAAAACAGTTTTCAATATTTTGTCATTTATTGTTTTATCCTGATTTGCATATGACCTTTCCTGCCGAGAGCTGATTGTGACGTCAGATTCGATTGTTCCTGTGACCTCAAGGTATTGTTTTTTTCAAGCGCTGTCTGTCATACCCTAGGATATTCGGAACACCTCGCCCCGATTCCAGTTCCTTCCAACGTAGACTCGGATGTATGAAGCGGATGAATATGCAGCAAATCGGTGCATTTCTCCGCCGGAAGCGACCGCGTCACATAGTGTATACAAATGGCGGCCCTTGGTGATTTTCAGAGCGATTTTCAAGTGAATTTATCTGCAGCGAA
>NW_018408713.1:645095-703751 GCF_002113885.1 Mizuhopecten yessoensis
TCTCTCTCTCTATCTCTGCAAACAGAGGGTTGGAGGGTCCTGACCCTAAAGACATCCCTATGCAACCAATGATATGTATTTTCAGGGGGATGTCATTATTTCTTCAATGATCTCATTTTTATTTTATTTTTAATTATTAAGTAAACTTAGACTTGCAAAGTGCACTTCCTTGTTCACTACGAAGTGCATTAGATACCAAGATGAGTTTGCTCCCAACTGTATCTGATTACATAATTATCTTAATTAAAGGTACTGATTAACATAAAACATGTTAAATCCTTATTCTGATTGCTGTTAAAAGTTTTTTACTATAATATAATTATGTTAAAAGCAGAATGTGATATAGTTCAACTATGACATTTTTTTTTGGTTTTGAAAATTAAATCAACTTATATGTTATTTCAGTTCACATGAAGATGACAGTGATGAAAATGGTGATGAATCTGATATAGCTGTTGCAACATCAGTTAAGCAGTCAGATATTAAGGACGGCAAATTCCACCTGATTTATGCCCATCCAGAAACTCTGACTGAAAACAAAGAAGTTGGAAGAATTCTCCGGAGCGAGAAATTTACATGACCGTATCGGCCGAGAAGTTCCGAGTGACCCTAGGGGTGACTAATAGAAACCGAGGGTAAGACATTCGAGAATATCATCACGAGGGTTGAAGATTTCTCCTTAACACCCTCAAGATAGGGGATGATTGTTTTTCTCCCATCCTGTTTCAATCACAAATCCGCCGACAAGCGGTGATTGCATGAAATATAAGCGTTTATTGCATGATTTTCAAGCAAACCCATAGTTGTTTTCCATGGTCTTCTACTGTTGACGTGACGTCATACTATTGTTATGATCATGACTTGATCGCGCCATTCTGCACGAGCCTATCTCCCCGTAGGGATTGACAAGTTGATCTTTCCCCGCTAAAACAGGAGACACACCTGTGACGGTTGAGAGAAAGAGAAACCATACCCTAGAGGTTAACAGGAACACCGAATACAGCAAACGGGGTATCATACAAATGTTGATCGTAGTTCAGTAGTGGTGTGATTGGAGCGCCGGACTATTTCGATCAACGCTTATTCAATTACCCCCGTTGTTATAGTTCTAGACACTGTAGGGATTTCCAGATCGTCTGTACCAGTACATTCTTCGGTTTTGGTTCTCTTGAAATACGCTACTGCCACGCCTAGACCAGACGCTATGGTGATACACGATCCTGGAAATGAGAAGAAATATCAACTGAAATACAACCGACAGTGACGTGCCAGAAGTCTTTCACGCTACGCAATTTTCCCAGTGGATTCTACTTTAATTTTCTTTTCTAAAACTAATATTCCTGACTATGTTTTTCGTCAAAAAATGATGATATTTTACACACATTTAAACAAATCCAACCAAGATTCACTGAAATGTTCGACTGGTGGAACAGCTCAAAGCACGTGCCTTTTCCTGTGACTGAAGTTTTAAAATATAGTCCGCGGACACAGCAACCATAAACAATTTTTCATCAGCTCGTATTAACTTAATGACGTATTTGATGATATTTTGCGCACATCTAGAAAATATTTTGGCACTTCCGTTGTACATGTATATTATAATATAATCATCCATTTTAAAGAACTCAAGCCATGACGAGCTATTCAAACAATTTTAACGGCAAAATTTAACATTGTGTCTATGGGAATGACGTCAAAGTATAGATTTGATGCTGGGTTCGAATGTGATAGCTCTATTACAGAGCCATACATAATAATATAAAAATATTGTAAAAAGAAACACTGGACAAATTCTCTAACAGAATGTAACATTTTATCAGAATTTGATGTCAAACGAAGCCAGGATAATTTGGAGTCCGAGGGGAAATAACTGACGTTACATGAAAGACTTATGGCACATCATTGCATACACACTTTATTTTGTTTGGTCATCCTTTAACCCCTCCACGTTCCGTTTGAATTGTGCATTCGTTAAAGCATCCAATTTTGTCCAGGCGATATATATTATCAATTAATATCAATTACTTACATGTATTATTCAGCCACAGCTTCGGTTTCTAATTGTTCGTTTCTATGTAGTGAGATTACTAAAATGATATTGAAATTTTGTTTCAAAGGCAAAACTGAAATCATACAAGAGTTATACGGTACCGGCAAGAAGGAAGGATTGTTCATAGGATCCGCCATAGTCGATGATTCCACCTTCGAAAAAAAATATAACCTTAATTCGAATATAAGTTTAAGTAAGAATTATTCTACAAATGAAACTTAAAAGGAATCAGGCAAATATGTTTTTCTTTCATTCCTGTGCATATATGACAGGTTCGTCTAGATCAGGAAAGGGGTGTAAACATTCTATCTTACACCCCATTTCACATATATGACGTAACAACGGGACATCGCTGGTGTGTCGTCACAAAATCAGGAACCGATGCCGCGATACATGTGTTTTTAACATGCTGAGGGGTGGTGGAGAGAGTGAAATTAGTGTAAAACCCTCGGGGCTTCAGGTTTGACACGGATTCTGAAAACCCTCGGGTGGGATTTTCGTATCCTACAGCCCTGATTATCATAAGTGACCCCTTACAACAGGTTCCTTAATATTCATTTGAGAACGCAAGAAATGAACTTAAATAACCCATACTCTCAGGGTCTCGTATTAACTTAGTTCTTTATCATTTCTTTTGTGAGCATTGAACAAAAGACTTGTTTCTCTGCTGCTACCATTCCAACACCAGTGCTCATCAGAAGTAAGTCTTAACATTATTTCTATTACGTTTATCATTACAACTGACACATGATGATTACGTATAGGGGACGCCACCCGTGGGTATTCCATCTTTGCGTATTGCAGAGTTATCTTCTCTTATGAGCAGGTATTGATTGTTACGTCATTTGTTTGTGAGAGTAACGTCATCAAATTGTGAGGAAACGACGTTATTTTCTCACACAAACCAATGACGTAACAATCAATACCTGTACACAAGAGAAGATAACTCTGCAATACGCAAAGACGGAAAAGGTCAGAAAGCTAGATATGGTGTCAAATAGAATAAGTTAGGTCTGATATTAATTAAAGTTATCTATGATATTTTGTATTAATTTACATGGATACACTCAGATATTGTATTTATTTACATGATTACATTCAAATATTATATCAACGTTAACAGAATTACAAGCATGTGTTGTTTCAGTTTACACATAATTGCAGTCAGATTTTGAACAAATTATTTTCTCATTTCTGTGCGTATACATGATAGAACTGCCCAGTAAAAGACATGAATATAAGAAGTTTCTATCTACAACCCATTTCGCGTGCGTGACGTCACAATGGGACGAACAATGACGTGTCCTCAGGCAATCGGGACCGTTCTGATGCAACGATGCTGAAATTGTGACGCGTCCTTACAGTTTCTAAGCTAATTCTGATGATCGAATAAGAGCAAAATACTCTTTCATGCACAGGGGTGTAGGACAGGGATTTTCCATCCTCGGGATTTTCAAATTGGGCTAAAATCCTCGGCAAACCTCGGCTTTTTCGCATATTTTAAAACTGCTTTAGAAGAAATTCCCTTTCTTATACCAATTAACACATATATTACAAGACAATGTGGAAAATTTAGCCTCCTACTCAACACGTATTTGATTTTAGGATGTATTTTAAGGTTTCTCTTGTGAAACCAATTTCTGTTATAAATACTTACCACAGTCGTTATAATGCATATTTCAACCCAACTTGGCTGTTAACATACGTAAAATAAAGTATTTCCCCCCCGGAGAACCCCTGGAGAACTCCACCAATCAGACGGCAGTATTCACGCACGTGATCAGACACGAAGCCATGCTTCCCACTTCATAATTCCAAAGCCCAAAAAACTGAGAGCCAAGGAGACAAGGGGAGGATGGGTGGGAACTCACCTAATGACTGTGGTAAGTATTTATAATAGAAATTGGTTTCATAAGAGAAACCTCGATTATATTTCAAAATACGTTACCACAGTCATTATAATGCGAATTCGACTTACCGCAGTGGTGTCTCCGTGGATCGATGAAGGGTTCCAACAATAGGACCCATACCCCCAGAGGAAAAATTCAAAACATCTTTTCTTTTGTGACACAGAGCCTGATTACGACCAGCGTTCCGGATCACGCGGAAGAAGACATAATGAGGCTCATGCAAAAGAAGATCGAGGACAGACAACGGACCGGGCAGCCACAAGAGGGCTTTAAAAATAATACCAGTCAGACTGTCCCGACAAAGATCGGAGATGGAAATGTCATGAGCGTAAGAAGAACGATTAAATAAGGCCCACGAAGTAGTTTAGCGCGAAGCTCATGAGCCCTAACCCCTGACATCTGCAAGGACTGATCCCCTGCCGACTCATACGCAGCTCGAACCGTCTGAACAATCCAGGGCGAGATGGTCGCCGCAGATATATCGGAGCGGCCGGGCTGGAGAGACTGGAACAGCCGAGACGAGTGTCCCGCCCCCCCCTCTGTTCTGGCCAAGTAGTAACGCAAGGCCCGAACTGGGCAGAGCAGGCGATCAGGACAATCCCCATCCAGAGTTGAAGACAAAGAAGGGATAACCATAAGCCCTGTGGTGAAACCGGGAACCTGGTTCTTAGCTAAAAAGGAAGGATCAGTGGTCACTGAGACCGAAGAATGACCAGCCGCAAAAGGCAAGAAGGATATCTGATGAAGGCATGAATCTCGCTTCTGCGGCGACCGGAAGCAAAAGCTATCAAGAACACAGTCGCAATCGGGCTCGAATGGCGCTCTCAACAAGGAGCTGGAGCATTGGAGCAACCGGGGAGAGCCCCGAAGAACGTCTCTCTCATCACTGTGTGTCAATTGGTAGGGAATCTAGGGCTACCTACACACCCGCCGCCACCATCAGCCACACCTGGCTGACCTGGCCAACCCCACCCAGACTGACCTACAGCAGGGCCAAAACCTGTAGGGCCAGTAAAACCAGCCCCACCAGGGAAGCAGCGTGCACCGCAGCAGACCCAGTACCTACCATAGGAAAACCCGGGGAGGAGGCACAAGGGATAGAGCTGGAAACGTAGGTTTTTACACCAGTGCTCACACCACCGTAAAATCCAGCCGAGGCTAGCACCCCTACCCCTCCTACCCGACTTACCTGCACGCCCTCGCGGGCGGGGAGAACCACCGGCAGGAGTCGGCTGCAAGGGACGGCAAATGTCGCAGAGCTGCTCCAGAGAGCACGACCGACAGCTCGGACAGTAAGGGTGGGGGTCGGATGCCTCAAAAAGATGACCCCAAGGACAGCGCCTTTGAGAAGGAGGAGTCTCCATCTCAACGAAAACGTAAACAAAGCGAACACGTGGCCAGAGCCTGGTCGCAAAGCGGCGCGAAATAAAGCAAAACGCTTAAATTAAAACAAAAATAAGTAATAGTTAAATAAAAGATACAGTATTATCTCAGGACCCCAAAGAGCGTAGTATGAACCAGTAACACGTCCGTAAACACGGAAGGCTGAAGGAATTATGAAGTGGGAAGCATGGCTTCGTGTCTGATCACGTGCGTGAATACTGCCGTCAGATTGGTGGAGTTCTCCAGGGGTTCTCCATGGGGTGTTGAAATATGCATTATAATGACTGTGGTAACGTATTTTGAAATAGAAATGCCTATTTTATGCTTATTTTATATTTATTTTTCATATTTTACATTTTATATACTGTATTATACATTGTGTCATACATAGTATTATATATTGTATCACACAATGTATTGTAGATTGTATAATACATTGTTTCATATAGTGTACATGTATTATATATTGTAAAGTTGTTTATGTTATAGACAGTATATGTTGAGAAGTTTCATTTGAAAAGAGTAAGATGTAAAAAACAAACTAATACATATACGTTTAATGTCATATATAATAAGATGGGGCATAATTTGTTATGTAATACAGTATGCTGTAAAGTTTGATATCATGTACTATATACATCTTTGGTGATAACCTCTCTATTGAGACGTACATTAATATGTATATACCTGCAGCTGGCGGTCCAATGAGTGCCCCAACGCCAGCAAAAAACATGCATGTTCCAAAGCTTGTGGCCAGTTCTTCTAAACCGACAAGTTTAATAATCAACGTGTTGATGATGGAATAGCAACATCCGGAGTACAATCCCAGGAACACTGCATAGGCGAGTTGGCCTTCATACGTAAAGGCATACAATGGGAAGATCAAAGTCGATAAACCCAGCAGACCGAATGTTCCAAAATATATCTATACGTTCATTATTAGCCGCCATTCCTGCTAATACCCGTGATAAACAGTTGCACACACCACTTATAGACACGAGGAAAGATGCACTCATAGGAGACGAGCCCATCTCCATTGCATACCTGGGAAAATGTACGTACACAAGGTAAATGCCAACACTCGCAAAAAACATACTGACACACAAAAATAGTAATGAGATATTTTTCAGGATAACGAAAGAATGTAAAATATTTTTTATAATGGCATATTTGTGTTGGGATACTGAATTTTGATTCGTATTTCTATATCTTTTTTGTTCAGATTCAAGTTTTGATGGAAAAAATAGACAGCCGAAAAAAGCTTGATGAAATGCGATACCAGCTATAATGAAGAAGAATCCTCTGTTGCCGTATTCCTCTCGCGCAGCCTCTACTACCGGGGCGAGGATAAAGGTACCGACTCCGCAGCCCGATGCCGCAATACCACTAGCTACATTCCTCTTGTGGTGGAAGTTGTATCCGATGATCACTGCCCCGGCTAAGTACGCCATCCCTGCTCCAAGGCCTGAAACAGCAAGTACTTTACTAGGTTGGTTACCTCATTGCGTTGCCGTCAAATTTGGTATTCTGCTTAAAAGCAAATCTTGGATAAAATTCGCACTCGGATATGTATACATTCATGGCACAATGAGGCGAACCACAGCTACATGTAGCCTAAAACAGAAGTGAATGTATTGTTTGCAATGTCACTTCAGACTTTGCTAGCTTACTCGGCATTCCTCTTTGGGCCACTGTTATCGTGCTTAGTGTCATATGTGTTGTTGTCATATCAGTAAGGAAACATGTAACGACTAAAAGACAGGAAATACAATGTTTTATTGCTATTCTTCCGTGCCGCAGACATTTCAATGTGGGAAATCTGATGGAGGCTAATAAGTTTGCCTCAAAATAAAAAACAGATGGATTCAGTTAAGTAATTGAGCATAATAAACAATGTTAATTAGGATCAATAATAAAACTGTTGAAATCTTATTGTTTAATTTTTCTAAAAAGGCTGTTTAATTGTTTAACATGTATGTGTCAATGGGAGTCATAGAGAGATTGTTTAACATGTATGTGTCAATAGGAGTAAAAGTGTTACTGTGTAACATGTATGTGTCATTGAGAGTCACAGAGAGATTGTGTAACATGTATGTGTCAATGGGAGTCACAGAGAGATTGTGTAACATGTATGTGTCATTGAGAGTCACAGAGAGATTGTTTAACATATATGTGTCAATGGGAGTCACAGAGAGATTGTGTAACATGTATGTGTCAATGGGAGTCACAGAGAGATTGTGTAACATGTATGTGTCAATGGGAGTCACAGAGAGATTGTGTAACATGTATGTGTCAATGGGAGTCACAGAGAGATTGTGTAACATGTATGTGTCAATGGGAGTCACAGAGAGATTGTGTAACATGTATGTGTCAATGGGAGTCACAGAGAGATTGTGTAACATGTATGTGTCAATGGGAGTCACAGAGAGATTGTGTAACATGTATGTGTCAATGGGAGTCACAGAGAGATTGTGTAACATGTATGTGTCAATGGGAGTCACAGAGAGATTGTGTAACATGTATGTGTCAATGGGAGTCACAGAGAGATTGTGTAACATGTATGTGTCAATGGGAGTCACAGAGAGATTGTGTAACATGTATGTGTCAATGGGAGTCACAGAGAGATTGTGTAACATGTATGTGTCAATGAGAGTCACAGAGAGATTGTGTAACATATATGTGTCAATGGGAGTCACAGAGAGATTGTGTAACATATATGTGTCAATCGGAGTCACAGAGAGATTGTGTAACATGTATGTGTCAATGGGAGTCACAGAGAGATTGTGTAACATGTATGTGTCATTGAGAGTCACAGAAAGATTGTTTAACATATATGTGTCAATAGGAGTCACAGAGAGATAGAGATTGTGTAACATGTATGTGTCAATGGGAGTCACAGAGAGATTGTGTAACATGTATGTGTCATTGAGAGTCACAGAAAGATTGTTTAACATGTATGTGTCAATAGGAGTAAAAGCGTTGCTGTGTAACATGTATGTGTCATTGAGAGTCACAGAGAGATTGTTTAACATATATGTGTCATTGAGAGTCACAGAGAGATTGTGTAACATATATGTGTCAATGAGAGCCGTCACAGAGAGATTGTGTAACATGTATGTGTCATTGAGAGTCACAGAGAGATTGTTTAACATATATGTGTCATTGAGAGTCACAGAGAGATTGTGTAACATATATATGTCATTGAGAGTCACAGAGAGATTGTTTAACATATATGTGTCAATGAGAGTCACAGAGAGATTGTTTAACATATATGTGTCAATAAGAGTCACAGAGAGATTGTGTAACATATATGTGTCAATGAGAGTCGTCACAGAGAGATTGTGTAACATGTATGTGTCATTGAGAGTCACAGAAAGATTGTTTAACATGTATGTGTCAATAGGAGTAAAAGCGTTGCTGTGTAACATGTATGTGTCATTGAGAGTCACAGAGAGATTGTTTAACATATATGTGTCAATAAGAGTCACAGAGAGATTGTGTAACATATATGTGTCAATGAGAGTCACAGAGAGATTGTGTAACATGTATTTGTCAATGAGAGTCACAGAGAGATTGTTTAACATGTATGTGTCAATGAGAGTCACAGAGAGATTGTGTAACATGTATGTGTCAATGAGGATCACAGAGAGATTGTTTAACATGTATGTGTCAATGAGAGTCACAGAAAGATTGTTTAACATGTATGTGTCAATGAGGGTCACAGAGAGATTATTTAACATGTATGTGTCAATGAGAGTCACAGAAAGATTGTTTAACATGTATGTGTCAATAGGAGTAAAAGTGTTATTGTGTAACATATATGTGTCATTGAGAGTCAGAGAGAGATTGTGTAACATATATGTGTCAATGAGAGTCACAGAGAGATTGTGTAACATATATGTGACAATGAGAGTCACAGAGAGATTGTGTAACATGTATGTGTCATTGAGAGTCACAGAAAGATTGTTTTAAATGGTTTTTTTTGTAATATACATAAATGCATCACCATTTTCTTACAATTATTTTTATGTCCTATTACGGTTTTTCAATCAACCATTAACATAGACCGAACGCCTCTTTTTGGTAATGTTTCCGCTGTCATTTTAAGGAGAAATTGTATTAAATTTGCTGTCTGATAGAACTATGACAACATTTGACCAACGATTTAAGCATTGATGAGGTATATTGTAGGTTCTCCAATGTTCATTATGCATGTTCTTGACATTGTGATGAATTTTAAGGAACCTTGTAGGAGCATGTTGTTCATAATTCATAACAAACCTCCTTTTTATTGTGTATAAACTATGTAGTCATGTCCAAATTACTATATTTACATTTGCATGGCATTGTCACTATAAAGCCTCTTTGAAAGCTGTGTCGTTGATGGGACTTTAATTACCATGTATCACTGCATCACGAGACACAATTCTTAGCGTATTAAAACAACACTGATCGGAACTACAATATCCAATATAAATAAACATGACGGCTGCTGAAATATCGCTGGGCATTGTGAGATTTGACAATGTCATTGTAAATGTATGTGCAAAATAAAAAATAAATAAAAAACTATTTTATTACAACGAAAACAAGACCAAGGTCTGCAATATCTTACAAAATGCACATCGGTTGAAATCACCAATGCCGGCAATGGAAACAATTTTACGCTCATGCAATTTATCAGAAATATCGTCTGTTACACTGCACTGATCAACAGGGGTTCGTTACAAATGTCTGAAATACACATATTCTATAGACCTACTGACACATATGTTACAGACCTACTGATACGAGTCACAGCACACATAAACATTTCAGACATTTGTAACGAACCTTAGCTCCGTCGCAAGATCACTCACTTCAAACGCTATCAGTTTCACGCGTCTCGCATCCACGGTTCCTCAGTCTCTGACGACATGTCAAATAACAAGGCTGTTATAATCTACCGACTATTGTCAGGTTCCCATACAATCAACAAATATATTCACACATGGATTCTTCACAAAATGAGCAAAGAGAAAAGAGTTCGAATTAACTTCCAAAAATAACACCCTCGAGGAGGGCAAGGTCAGCTTTACGGTGCTCACTGTATTTGTCCATGCGCGAAATTTGTTTCGGGGAAAAATCGAAACAATGTCAAATCTAACTTTCAGCTCAGAGTTCTATTGATAAACTTAAATCACCCTATGCACATATCATACGCAACCGTATTGATACTGAATTGTGGAATAAAATTGGAGTATTTGTTAAAATTTCAAAATAATACTTTGTTTGCCAATCAGCACGCGACATTACGCTGTTCAAACTATTGAACGAAATTGTGTAAACTGTCGATAAGGCGGGCATTTTTAATTTTAAATATAAATTATAAGTTAAAAAAGAACATAAAAGGCAGAGAAAACGTAAATATAAGTATTGAACTGTTTTTGTATGGTAATTATGATCTATTTGAATGACACAGTTATGTTGTTTGCTTGCAAAGCTGTGTCATTCAAATAGATCATAAATACCATACAAAAACAGTTGTTTTTAATTAAATAGAAGAGACAAAACTGATGAAATATCTTGTAAAAAGAAACTTTTTTCAACACGTCTAAATACATTTTGTGCATTTAAAAAGCATGGCAATGTATTTTCCTTAACACATTACAAACTTCTAGCAATTGGCCTGCCGCCTTATTATTTATAAATGAATCTCCAATCCCCCTCGACTTCCCACCTTGAACCACAGCGGATCAATTCGTTACAAATGTCTGAAATATACCATATGCTATGCTGATATATTGGTCACAGCATTATGTGTGCTGTGACCAATATCTATTTCAAACATTTGTAACGAACCCAGGTGTAATTGAACCTAGGAATACCCGGCCTCCTCTGCCCCGGACGACGGAATATATATAAAAAAATATCGTCGTCAGAAAGCTACGTTGTCGCAGCTAGATTGAACCAAACAGGGGTTTGTTAAACCTGCGTATGTTTATGTGTCATGTGACCCATATCAGTATAGCATATGTGTATTTCAGACATTTGTAACGTACCCCTGTGATTGAACCAACTGACTTAAAGAAAATCGCACCAGGGTGGGGAGGGGGACAGGGGAGTCATGTTGTGACCAGAGACATATAAAGCCAGTACTATGACATACGTCTCTGTTGTGACACAGACACGTATTCGAACTGACAAAGTAGCTACGCTACGCATACTTACTTTGAACCCACACATGTGCATACAATGAAACATACATGTATCTCAGGCGGCTCATCAGCATTGTCGTTGATAAACAAAGAAACCCTTCGTCTGACCGGTTCTCCTTTGTACTGAAGTGACTAGACTTTCACAGGCCTAGCTTTCGTGAAGCCGATGGTTTCTTGTTGTAAACCTTTGAGTCAAACATGAAACTTGTCTGACTGTGATGAGGTCAAAACTGGTAAAATTCACCATAGGAGCCTGAAGTTCTGTCAATAATGAATAATAATAGTCATCTAAAAAAATACCCCTAATATGCTTAAAAAAATGATTTTTAAGCATATTAGGGGTATTTGTTTTGTATTACTATTATTATTCATTATTGACAGAACTTCAGGCTCCTATGAATTCACTCCAAACTCTTGTTGACAATTTTATATCGGATATATCCTCTCGCGTTCGGTATTGCAGGCTTTACGGTGAAGTTTTCTGTTCCGGTCTTTTTCATCCAATCAGAATGTAGCAAATTTTAAAGCCCGCGATTTTCAAACCGCAAATATTTTTATTGCGAAACCTGATTCGTCAAAAAGGTCGATAACTTTAATTTTTAAACCCGTTTTAGGGAAGAAACACAAAGATTACGTAAATAAGAAACGATTTGAAACATATTTTTTATTCCCACAGAGATGTTTTAAACCGCGATTGTTTAGCTTCTGATATATAAATAACCAATCAGAGCGTCACAAATTTTAAAGTCCGTTCTGCACGATGTAAATAAAAAAGATCGCGAAGTATTGTAGTTTCGTTTTGTGTTACTATATATAGCTTTTTGCTTGAACTATATATACCACGCGTACGATACAAAAAGCGCTCGCTGCGCTCGCTATTAAGGAGTATATGTTTGCATCATGTGTCATAAATTTCTCATTAGTTATGGGTCTGTTTTTAGGTAATTGTCACATGATGCTAAATCACATAATAAAGATGGAAATAAACGTTGTAGACACGTTTGTTTCACTGTAAAAAAGATATGTTTCCCAACAAACTTTGTTAAGTGTAATTGATCAACAAATTATGCCGAAGGAATTAAATAGGGTGTAGCATATAAAAGCATGAACCAGATATAAGTGATTATAAATGTGACCTTACCACCAAGTCCTCCAAAGAAGAGAATGACCAAATCAAGAGAGGGAACCAAGGCACAAATGACAAAGCCAGTAGTCATAAGGAACGCACCGATGAACATGTCACTCGACAGCTGTACAAGTTAATCAGGGCGCTGGCTAGGACACCTGTGTAGAATGTACCAATACCAAGCTTTATGCAAGCAATTCCAGCCTATCGTAGTGAATCCAAACAGAATAAAATGTCCATAATCTTCATATTAAGTCAGTGTAGAGAACTTTTTTTCCGGCTTTTAGTGAGGGTTGCTGCCGTCTTCGATTTTGTATTGGTGCTTACACGCGATCAGTAACTGGTGTAGGTTTTTATCGTCTTTGAGATCAAAACAAGCCTTCTTTGATAAGGACTTTTCTGAACTGTTTTCTACTATATTAATGACATATTGCTGAAAGTATGGGTTATTATCAAAAATTGTTACAGAACATTTAATGGACGGACATGATGTTGCATGGGTCAACAGGTTTGTTAGGGTTTAACGTCTTCGTAACAACGAAGGTAAAAAGAAGACGGTTGCCTAGGAGACACTGCCGAAAGAAAAGCAAAAGTACGAAAAAAAGACAGTTTCGAAATGTTTCGATGAGTGCATTGGACCAGTGTTGTCTCTTCGCTGCCCTCCTAGAAAAGGACACCGAAGAAAACCCACAAGAGGATCATCCTATAGCATGCAGCGAGACACAGTAGGTCTATTCTTTCCCCGGACCCACACGAGTTAAGAAAATCCTATAAGTCACCAGTTATTTTTGTAAAATATAATCAAACCCGTCTCGGCGTGAACGAGTCATTCCAGGAAGAATACACCAAATTTATTGATGGTCCGACCGCCACTCAGATTTTGATTCTAACACGTTTAAAGTTGTAACCTTCCTCGTCTTCACAAGCAAGTATCATTGAATCATTTCCTCAGCTGTGTTATTTGCGTTTATATTTGAATATTTTTTAACCTCGAATCCAAGAATGAAAGTTCCTGAATACTGTGTGTATTCACGTGTACATTTGTATTTAACAAACAAAAGAGTGAAATAAAAATGATGAAGAAAATATCTAAACGAAAAAGGTTTTATGCTGCCGTCTTGTATTTTCAGTCAAAAACTAAACAAAATCGATATCTTATTATTTTTTGTTGATTTGCATTTCGATCCATAGGTGTAATATTCATGGATGTAATATAAGTTTGAACTAATTTGATAAACAAAAACATCTTAATATGGTTGTTATTTTTCAAGTTCTTCATCTACAATAGATGACTTTTTTTGTTAAAATATAAAGTTTATTTTCAATTATTTTGTTTATTAGTTTTTTTTAAATGTTTATGTTGACCTCCCTCGTTGCTTTTTGTTTTTACTTTCCCTCGAGACCATATTGAATACTAAATGTATGTATCACGATTGCTTAAAACAACTCGACTATTGACCAAATTTATCATAAATACACGATCGTAAATGTAACAAACATTCCAAAATCGCTCCAATTTACACTTACATTTTTGAATATATTTGTAAGTTGCATACAAGTAACTTAGAACAAGGAATAAAGCATTTTCGGATATTGCTATTTTAAAGTTATATAATGCGTACAATTGTAATTCAGTCGATTGTTAATGTTTATTGTCTTATAAAGTCTCCTCTTTTCCGAAAAAACCCAATATAATATTTTTCTTACTGTCCTTGACGCCGTGAAGCTTTTTTTCGACGTATTTCAATCTTACAGTGAAAGACAGTGATACTTTTTTTTTTATATAAGTGCTATTATCATCGCTTTATATATTACCAACATTATTTCCCCCATTTTGCCTCACATACCATGTACGATATCATGCTGAGATTTTAATGTGGTGCGCTTAGAAATATTTCTTAAGGTAAAATATGACACAGATGTAACTCAGCATCGAAGCAAAACTAAAAAAACCCATTTAGACCTTAACTTTATAGCGGTGTCGATACTAAAATGTATTTTACATGTGGTAGGAAAGCAACAGCCAAATGGTAGAGACACCATTCCTAGATACACACTGTACAACAAATCCTACCTGTTAGAGACACAATTCCCAGATACACACTGTACACCAAATCCTACCTGTTAGAGACACCATTCCCAGATACACACTGGAAGCCCATGAGGTTTTCCCAACGTCTTCGTTAAACCGTTCCAATATGGCGTTGTGTATGACGCCGACGGCGTACATGAAACACCCGGAAATCATGTGCGCGCCGAAGGAGCCGGTCAGTACAACCCATGACCATCCTTTATCCGCCGCGCTAAGTTGGCGTTCTGGCATTTTCCTGAAACAAAGTTTGTCTGTAAAAGAAAAATCAATATATGGTTCTCGAATGATTTTAAAAATGCTTAAAAAAGAAAACAAACCTTAAGTTATTGACACGGTATTATTATGTTGCACTGCCTTTTTTTCGTAAAGTAATATGAAATAATGCTACATATGTATGAAAGTGTGAAAAACTTTTCAATAATTGGTATTAAGCTTAATACTAATATTGAGTTAATTACCTGACTGCGTTAAAATGTACAGCTCCGTTAGGACAAGACGTAGTTCAAAATATCTTGTTTATCTCACGACACGTTACTTATTCTTTTGAGCAGATCTTCAACAGGGAAAATGTATAGTTGCAAGTAATATCTGGGCCCAGTTGTTCAAAAGGTGATTAGCTTAATAAGTGATTAGCGCAAATTTTTAATTTTTGTGTAACTTAAAAACGCAACCATTGAATTAGTTACAACTTTCCAGATATCAAATGTTTAGTAAAGTGAGTTTACATGCAAATTTGTGAGGTTTTACCTTGAATATTGACGAAATTATTAAGGGTTGTGACAATGTCGTTAAACAATGATTAAGCTAACCATCTTTTAAACAACTGGGCCCTGATGGTTAATCACATTACTCTTCAATGTAACATAACCTTGACACCAGAAAATTGCATAGTCACACGAATGAGTTTTACTATAAAATGTGTAATTGTAGGATCAGAAATAAATATCTATTTCCTATGAACAACGAATCGAGTCCTGAAGCTATTATATAAGCTTAAAGAATGTATTAATTACCGTCATCAGTTTCAGTTTATTGTACAAATTTTCATAAAAACTGAACTTACTTTAACACCATGGCGACAAAACACGATATGACATTGAGATGCAGGTTTTGTTAGTGATTTTGTCATTGGATATTGGTATTCAGTCCCAGATTTTGAAATTATTAAAATGCCTATCTACATGTTACGTAACTTGTTCGACATGTGTGATCCATATTTTCTCGTCCCCTTTATGTAAATGTTTGATAAAGTTTTACCCGATCCGTCAGGATATTCTCCATAAACAATGTAGGGCGTGCAAACATCTACTTTTACAGGGAACTGGTGCAGAAATGTGTGCACGCAATTGGTTTTATTTATAAAACTGGCCTAGTTTAACATTTAAATTCAATTAACACCTTGAGAAATGTCACCATTTTCAAACGATTTTATCATGAAGCAGAATGCACCTATCCATATCGAGCACTCAGGTATGAAAATAGAAATATCCGGTTCACAGATGATTTGCTAATTTACAGGTGAGCCACTCGCCTTATCAAGTAAGGGCTATGCGTTTTAAGATGATATCAAACTGAATCTTGCAATCTAGGCCTATACTGCATGCCAAAGTGTGAATACCCGCTCATTTCAAGTATAATCAAAAGGTTCATATATATAATGTATGCTGAATTTCAAGCATAGTTCGAAATGAAAACGTTCAAAAAACATGAAAATACCAATATAATGCCATTGAAGTATCACTTCTTCCATAAATCTATCAATGGCCATATCACCATTGAAATAACATTTAAAAAAATATGGACATTTAATGGCACAAATTTGGTCTACACTCGGCTGGACCATTGACATACTTTTTAGCTCACCTTGCCCGTAGGTCCAATTGAGTTTATGCCGTGGCGCGGCGTCCGTGGTCCGTCCGGCGTCCGGCGTCAAGGTTTTATTTTAAACAACTTCCTCTTAATAACCAAAAGG
Source organism: Mizuhopecten yessoensis (assembly GCF_002113885.1). Taxonomy (NCBI): domain Eukaryota; kingdom Metazoa; phylum Mollusca; class Bivalvia; order Pectinida; family Pectinidae; genus Mizuhopecten; species Mizuhopecten yessoensis. The sequence continues at coordinate 661,826 of NW_018408713.1, forward strand.
CACAGATTGATGATATTTGGTCATTAGCGTGCTGGAATGAAGGGCTACCAAGTTTGTTTAAGTGAATGACTTTGACTTTTATTTTAGGTCACATGGGTCAAATATGTTTGAAACCTTTTAACGACTTCTTCTGAAATTTTACCCGTAACATTATGGGACGAAGGGCTACCAAGTTCGTTCAAATGAATGTCCTTGACATTTTTAAGGTCACAGGGATCAAAAATATTTAAAATCTATAAATGACTTATTCTGAATAATCATTAGGCCCAGAATGTTGGGAAAAAGGCCTACCTCGTTTGTTAAATGAATGACCTTGACTTTTATTCATGGTTAAAGGGGTTAAATATGTTAAAATATTTCAATGACATCTTCTGAATAACCATGAGGCCTTGACCCACTTTCATGGTCACATTTGGTAAATGATATATAAACATTTAAACGACATTATCTCAATAAACAGAAGGGCTAGGGTGGTGATATTTTGCAAGTTACATGCTGAGGTCACAGGTATTAGCCTTATCTGTAAATACACCTATGATATAATCAAGGTTGCTAACCGTCCTCCTAGTAAAATGGCCCCGTTCAAGAAAGCATACGATATTGTCATAACCGTTCAGAGTATGACGCCGGGAGTAGTCTAGATCGACAGGAAAACATATTTTCTTTTATTTGATGTTTGATTTGCCATATATCATGCAGTATAATTTTCGGTAGACTTCATGAAACATCGAAAAATGGTCGAATTTCAGTTGGTCGTACACTGTGCTGTCCATGCGATGACACGCTAAATCCCTAGTGGGTAGCGCCTAGCACACGGCATGTCCGATATTCAATGTCGATACAGTGTTTCCACGATAGAAAACAAACCTACTTGTATGATAGTTCATGGCCTTACATTATTATGTCGAACACCTGGGTCCAGTTTTAAGCTAATCAGACTGACGATAGGAAATTTCAACAAAGCCTACCATTTATTCTCACTTTTGTGATCTCGGCGCTGATTGGTCCGTTGAATTTAGAAGCCAACAGTGTCGAGGTCAGAGTAGTTAGAAAAGATTTCCGATCGTCAGCCTGACCAGCTTGAAAACTGGACTCGGGTGTCCGACATGATAATGTAAGGCCAGGAGCTATCATACAAGTAGGGTTGAAGGTTTGAAGAGAAGTTAATGTAAAACGTACAGTAAGCGATGCTGAACATCAGCTAAATTCAATGTTGAACAGATGTACATGTGTGATCACAAATTGTCACATAAAGACTAACTAACTGTGAAGCCTACAGTCAAAGCAAATCCGGCAAGCGTTTGAGGTTCCAAAGATTTAAGACACGTACAAGTCTTAACACAATATTTTAGAAAGTCACATCCTACCCTTCAACCTTGCGTTGAGTGAAAATTGCATAGATTCTAAGTCATGTGCATTTTGAATGACTGTATGTAAAGTGTTTAATGACGTCATAGATGCCATGATGTCATTGATACAACGACGCCGTGCAATTTGATTACCCTGTGGCATAGATGTTTTATCCTTTCAGTCTATCCTAGCCTACAGTTGATCCTATCAGGTATTATAATCCTTTACCTTTGGATTCAATGACATTCTCGCAGTAATCTGAATGTCTTGGATTCATCGGAAACGTTTTCTACATCTTTAACTCCTAGTCCTTCAGCCTGTGATCTGCTTGATTAAAATGGAAGGTCACCTGTGTATTCCGATTCATTCGTCGTATCATTATATCAATCCAACATACAACAAAGAAGACAAAATTGCACTAGTCTATTTATTCTCTGTATATAATTTTTAAACGTAGATGTAGATGCTTGCATGAACGATTAGATATTTCTAATTAGTCACTCAACAAATAAAACATGACCAATACCACTGACACGTCTCTTTATATTTGTAATGCGCGAATAGTTTGGGCGATCGTTGCACGTGCATGGTTCAATAATATCACGAATATTATCCATCGCTACGTTAGTTACTTGGAAGAAATATGATTATGCACACTTACACTGCCAACAGCTTGAAGATGCCAGAAATAACTTAGTAAATGAATAAAAACAGTAACGACTGTTTTAACTCGCCAACTAATTAGCATACTTATAGTTTGTTTAGCTGCGTTAATACACACAAACTATAGCCAGCAGCTAATAGTAATAAGATTTTAATTTATAAACACATTTGAAAGAGTTACCCGTGTACACGTGTACATTTTGCTATGTGGTCTATTTAGGCACCGTTTTATATAATTGTTTATACTTAGTAGTAGTCTGACATTGAATGACCGACTAGTCCGACAAATGTCCTCTCAGTCATTCCGTAGTAACAGTTTTAGAAACAGTCGGAATTTCCGGATTGTTTGCAGCAAAGGCCTCTTCAGGTTTCTTACAATATGCCACTGCTAACCCAAGAACAGCTGCTGTAGTAATGCAGGATCCTGGAAAAGAGAATGTATATTTACTTAAACGCGACGATTGGGGCAATATCACCTCACTAAAATTGTAAACCTGCCATTTAGTTTTCTTATTCATTTTAGTCAACTAGTCTTAGTCAATTATCCATAACTGTCCGTCGAGCAAAACGTTATTATTGAAGGGTCCTGTTCAACTGTTTTCAAGTCAAACAGAAATGATACGTCACCAAGTGAAGTCAGTTTAATGCATGCATGTGCAGTTACTTTTCTAGTCGCTTCTAAAAAATATACTTTTAATCCTGCAGGTATTCATATAAAGATTGTATCTGCTATTACTCACTGCACGTTTTAAAAGGCAACTTATATTAATCCTCCCTTATGACTTTGGTGTTGAGCGTTTGCCGATTGAGGAGAGGTAATGGATGTTTTAACTGTCCGAGGCAATCCAAAATCGTTAAAAGCGCTACTTAGTAGAGCGTCATGCTACTGTGTTTAGGAAGTGAAATTTCAGTGAGACATATAAGATTGACTCATGAGTGGTCCCGTCACGCACGTCGTGATATCCACTTAGCTGTTGCAAGGTCGTCAAACACGGAACATTGGTATTATTGAGCGTGTAAGTCATTGGAATATGATAGTGATTTGGGATTCGAATACGAAATTGAAATATTAAGGGAACATAGAAATACCTGAAAGGAGGAAGCAGGTTTCATATGATCCACCATAGTCGATGATTGCGCCTTTAAATAAAAAGTATCTATATCTATAATTAGGTACAATAAAACAGGTGGTCAAGTTTTCACGCAATACAGGTTTCAAAAGTATATATATTTTTAGTTTTTATTCAAAGATTAAGGCATTTTTATTTTATAATTATGATTTATTTATTGAGGATGGAGACTTGAATATTTAATTTTCAACAAGATTAAGGTCGACATGGGGACCGGCACACTCAACCGCATTGTGACAGTGAGAAAAAGTAGACACTTTTATTTTTATATTATTAAATTATAATTTAAAGATAAAATAAATGAATTATAAATAAAATATATATATATAAGAAATAGATATTTGAATAAATAAATATATAAACAAATACATACATCATTAAAGAAATAGCTTAATAAATAATTAAACAAATAAACTGATTAATTGATACGGCTGTTAAATCGCTAGTGGAACTAACAACACCTAGGAATGAGGGGTACATTGTGGGGAACTGGAACTCTAGTTGATCTGTCTGAAGCTTCAAATGTCTGGAAGTACAGTACGGAAACACGTGTGTATTTCTGCATCTGGACATTGAATAACATGTCACTATCATATCAGCCCCTGTGTTTCATTGTGAGATCACACATCATTGTGTATCGTAAAAGAACAGAGACTATTGTGTATGGCTTTATATGATCTACTCTTCCATATAACTAGACTAGACATACATTTTATAATTCAAAACTACATATAAAATATCAGCTATTTTTTTTGTCGTATTATAAACATTACTTTTGACATAAACGCCGGATGATGAAAATTTTAGTCATCCCCTTAGAGTTTGCAATCTTACCAATATACTTGTCATTGCATAAACTTAGTATATTAGTTTACATAATAATAATAATAATAATAAGGCATTTTATAATTTTAAGTAATTTACATATTAAAAAAAATACAGCCCGGCATTAAATTCATTTGTTTGAAGGTTCAATACTGCACTGTAGCTCTACTAAATATGAACCCAATGTGGTATCTGCTATCATTGTATTGTACTGCATATGTACTATTTTATTTGTACTATCTAAAATGTACTATCTTAATGTGAACAAAGTAACACATCATATGTACTAACTACATGTGATATGTACCATCTTATATGTACTATAAAATGTACCATCTTATATGGAATATCTTAATGTACCATCTAATGTGGAATATCTAAATGTACTATCTTATATTGAATATCTAAATGTACTATCTTATATGGAATAGCTAAATGTACCATCTTATATGGAATATCTAAATGTACCATCGTATATGGAATATCTAGATGTACCATCTAATATGGAATATCTAGATGTACCATCTTATATGGAATATCTAAATGTACCATCTAATATGTACTATAAAATGTACCATCTAATATGGAATATCTAAATGTTCCATCTAATATGGAATATCTAGATGTACCATCTAATATGGAATATCTAAATGTACCATCGTATATTGAATATCTAGATGTACCATCTAATATGGAATATCTAAATGTACTATCTTATATGGAATATCTAAATGTACCATCGTATATTGAATATCTAGATGTACCATCTAATATGGAATATCTAAATGTTCCATCTAAGATGGAATATCTAGATGTACCATTATATGTACTATAAAATGTACCATCTTATATGTACTATAAAATGTACCATCTAGTATGGAATATCTAGATGTACCATCTTATATGGAATATCTTAATGTACCATCTAATATGGAATATCTAAAAGTACCATCTTATATGTACTATAAAATGTACTATCTTATATGTACTATAAAATGTACCATCCAATATGGAATATCTAAATGTACCATCTTATATGTACTATAAAATGTACCATATAATATGGAATATCTAAATGTTCCATCTAATATGGAATATCTAGATGTACCATTATATGTACTATAAAATGTACCATCTAATATGGAATATCTAAATGTACCATCTAATATGAACTATCTCATATTCACTTTCGTATCTCTACCGTATCATATTTATTATCAATTATATACTACATGTATCTGCTGTACGCTATCTGATATGTTACTTTCAAATATTTTTTATCTAATATGTACTACCTTGTATGTATTATCTAATATGTGTTTTGTCATATGAACCATCGCAAATGTACTTTCACATATGTACCATCTCAAATGTACTTTCTCATATGTACCATCTCAAATGTACTATCTTATATGTATCATTTCATATGTACTATCTCATATGTATCATCTCATATCTACTATCTTATATGTACTATGTACTGAAGTTTTATTTGCCGTTAAGTAGTACCTACCTGCAGCTGGCGGTCCAAGGAGTGAACCAACGCCACAGAAAAACAAGCATGCTCCAAAGCCTGTGGCCAGTTCTTTTAAACCGACAAGTTGTACAATCAATGTGTTGATGACGGAATAGCAAGATCCGGAGTACAATCCAAGGAATACTGCATAGGCGAGTTGGCCTCCATACGTAGACCCATATAATGGAAAGAGCAAAGTCGATAAGCCGAGTACACCAAATGATCCAAAATATATCACAAGTTCGTCTATGTTTTCGTCATGAGCCACAATGCCTGTTAAAAACCGACCTATGCAATCAAATACCCCAGATACAGACAAGAGGAAGGATGCATCCAAAGAAGAAGATCCCATCTGTATAACATAGTTGGGAAAAAGCACGTACATTAGATAAACCCCTGCACACGCAAAAAACATGCTGATACAAATACAAAGCATTGGGATGTTTTTTAGGATCGCTATTGAATGTAAGACATTGTTCACAACGGCGTGTTTATGTTTTGATATCGTATTTCGATGTCTACTTTCTTTTTGTTCAGATTCTAATTCTGAAGGGAAAAACAGGAAGCCGAAAAAAGCTTGATGGAACGCGATGCCAGCTATGATAAAGAAAAACCCGCTGTTGCCGTATTCCTCTCGAGCAGCCTCAATAACCGGGGTGAGGACCAAGGTGCCGACCCCGGCCCCTGACACTGCAATACCGCAAGCTATGTTCCTGTTTTGGCGGAAGTTGAACCCAAGGATTACAACTGAAGCTGCGTACGTCAAACCTGTTCCTATGCCTGAAACAGGAATTTGGGCAAGAAATGCCGTAAAATTATACCACAACTGACGCTGATGATTTGTATCATTAACTCATTCACCCCTGAATTTTAATAATGAACTATGAATTGGAAGTATGAGTTAACAACTGAAGTTATTTACAACTCATCCAGCTTTATTCAAAATGTGATTGTTAATTTTACTTATTTCACTTACTAGTGCATCACTTTATCTACACTATGCACAGTTTTCTGGATAGATGTAATCTAACCATACTCCAGTCATCTCTTCCAAGAATTTATCATCTCTTTATTAGTAGTGCACGGTTCATATTATACACACTTAAACGCATTAATAATTAGAAATGAACCAGTAATCTTCTTACTTTTTGGATTTCATATAATCAAGGAGTTTGTACGCACCTCCCTTCTGTTTCAACAGTAGACCAAATAAGTCATACTGGCTTGCTTTTCAGTAACTTATCAAAGAGAGAAGCGTTCAGTTAAAGCAATTACTATAAGGTACAATAAGAATACTACGCCTTTATTTCATTTAAGATATAAGGCAGACACGTCCTTGTTATCAAACTCATTTATAAAAGTTGATTGACTTTTTCAGGAAGAACATCTAGCTCGCTATTATCGTTATATGTAGCGGTTCTTATATGGGTGTCTATGTCATATGAAATTAATCAAACTCGTTTGAGAAGTTCAAAATTACATTTATAACAATGTAAGATTCTAATTATCACATGACATTCATAATTTGAAAAAAACACTTCAAACACAAGTATGTGTTATCAGCTGACTCTATATAGATCACAACCAAATTACTCCGATTACACTATTGCCTTGCGCACAGCCCAAATTAGTTCAATTTCCGTAATAATGAAATGTTTTAAAAACCTTGAAAATAATAATGACAAAATCAACATTTCAAATTCATTAAATAACAAAAAAAAAACATTGACCAATTGCAACACCTTTGGTTTTATTATACGTATTTATGACCATATTTATGACGTGGCTGTGTGACAAAGCAAAATGGGTCCGATGTGTGATAAATATTTTTGTCACTAGTTAAAGTACTAGCAGTACCAAATATAAGTGAGTATAAATGTGACCTTACCGCCAAGTCCTCCAAAAAAGATGATGAACAAGTCCAGAGAGGGAACCAAGGCACAAATGACAAAGCCAGTAGTCATAAGGAACGCACCGATGAACATGGTCACTCGACAGCTGTACAAGTTAATCAGGGCGCTGGCTAGGACACCTGTGTACAATTAGTAATTAACCACGATTCACATTATTCTAGTGAATATAAACATTAATAGCTTCAATAATGTTTTATGAAATTGTTTCGTTTCGAGATTTTACTGGCAGATCATGTCGTCTTTCCAGATGGTTAAGATATCAACGTGAACTAATTTGTTAGTAAATCAGTTTTCAAATTTAAGTGTGAACATTGGAATATCATTCCGAGTATAAGATATTACATTACTTTATGAATAAATACTTTTTTAATGTTATGTAAAACAGATCCACACAGCGCCAGCACATATCATAGCAACAATTGTATAGTACCTATAATAGCTAGCATTCCCAGATACAAACTGTTGTATAGTACCTATAATAGCTAGCGCTCCCAGATACACACTGTTGTATAGTACCTATAATAGCTAGCGCTCCCAGATACACACTGTTGTATAGTACATATAATAGCTAGCGCTCCCAGATACACACCGTTGTATAGTACCTATAATAGATAGCATTTCCAGATACAAACTGTTGTATAGTACCAATAATAGATAGCATTCCCAGATACCAACTGTTGTATAGTACCTATAATAGCTAGCGCTCCCAGATACACACCGTTGTATAGTACCTATAATAGATAGCATTTCCAGATACAAACTGTTGTATAGTAACTATAATAGATAGCATTCCCAGATACAATCTGTTGAATAGTACCTATAATAGATAGCATTCCTAGATACAAACTGATGTATAGAACCTATAATAGCTAGCATTCCCAGATACACACTGTTGTATAGTACCTATAATAGCTAGCGCTCCCAGATACACATTGTTGTATAGTACCTATAACAGATAGCATTCCCAGATACACACTGGAAGCCCATGAGGTTTTCCCAACGTCTTCGTTAAACCGTTCCAAGATGGCGTTGTGTATGACACCGACGGCGCACTGAAAACTGCCGGCGATCATGTGCGCGCCGAAAGAGCCTGCCATCACAACCCATGACCATCCTTTGTCCGCGACACTAAGTCGATATTCCCTCATTTTTGCTGCAGAAAGAAAAAGATACAAATTCTCTCCTGGACGAGAAGCCATTGCTCAGTCTAAATTTAATGTTTCTTGTTAAATCTTAATTGATCTGCGTAAAATAGAACTCGTTAATGGATAGTTTAGATTGGAGAGCTCGGTCTACATAGTTAAAACAGAACATATTTTAATAACCGTTTCAAATCATTGATCATTGCAGTATACAATACGGAAAAATGTAGGTAAACTTATATTAAGGACCACTGCCAAACAATGTCACTACGCATTGGAAACTGTTTTGTCCATCATGATTATAGCTTTGATCAATACATTCTGAAAAGGAAACCATACCTTACTGGACTTTTATGTTAAAAATTACAGATGAAATAATCAAAATACAATCTTCAACAGTATTCCCAGTGTAAAACAATCAGCGGGGCTAGAGCGGGTTTCGAAGCCTGGACTTCAGGTTGTTAAGCGACTGATCATCGGCTGTCAGCGGGAGTACCCTGACCTAAGAGGAGATTACAGTATGTACGTAAAGTTACAGTACAACGGCACAGGGATCCTTAAATGGGTTAACTACTGTTCATTGCTATTGTTATATTATTACTTTTTCCGTTTTTATGACTGATTACTGAGTGGAATGTTTCTTTGCTTGTGTATTTATACATGTTCTTAAATAAGATATATTTTTTCTTAAAGATAAAGAATATATAATTTAAAATAAGATAATTTAATCTTGCTTGTAACAAGCATTTTCATTGGCTTAAAAAAATATGTTATCAGCCCATAACGTAAAAAAATGACGTCGCCGTTTGTAACGTCGCTTTTGATTGGCTGATACAGCAGCGCAATAATTTCTAAAAGCAAAAAGGCCATCAATAAAAGTGTATTTCCACAGGGATTGTGTATAGTAGATTAAACAATAAGGATTAACTTGAATATATTTTTCTTGTTATGGAGCTCCATAACATGAAAAATATATTCAAGTTAATACTTAAATATCATTTAATTCTCATTGATAAAATCGCGAAATATTTTGAAAGTTGTTTTCTTATATCAAAGATTCCTCTTTAAAATCAACTAAGCAGTTTGTTTTAACAGATACCGAATGACAAGAACGGTCGATCACAACTAACCTAAAACGTTAAAACAACTGTCGAGTAATTTGGATTGTATATCACTTAGTTTATCCGTAAGATAAAAAGAGTACAAAATCCTGGAGAGTAAGTTTAAGAGGCAATATTTGAGCGCAGAAGGTGATATGTTGGAGTATATGAGAAAACATAACCCCGGGTCTTTTTTATAAGAAATTCGGTAAGAAGAAAGCTAAAACACCAATGTGTAATGGTAATCAATGGTACAATCATTTCAAATTTTGAATTTGAAACGTCCTTTATTGAAAACGGTGCAACATATTACGACTTCGGTGAGTTAAGTTTGTTTCTGTTAATGTACGCAGATGATTTGGTTATTTTTTCGGAATCTGTACAGGGCCTGCAGACTCTTCTTGACAGCCTTTTTGAATACTTTTTGGAATTTAACCGTAAATGCGGAAAAACAAAAATTGTAGCTTTTAGAAAAGGTGGAAGATTACATTATGATGAAAAATGGTATTACAAAAGAAGTAAAGTCGAATGTGTGGATCACATTCCTTACCTAGGTGTTATTCTAAAATACAATAATAAATTCACTTCTATCCAAATACAATTAGCTATCCAAGGACGAAAAGCTATGTTTCCATTATATTCAAGGTGTTCATCATTAAACTTAAATGTAAAAACTATGCTACACCTTTTCGATACATATGCAAGCTATATCCTTTTTTATGCAAGTGAAATTTGGTGTATGCACAAAACTCCAGAGATTGAACGTATACATTTACATTTTTGTAAGAAATTATTAAAAGTGAAGAAATCGGCCAATAACAATATGGTATATCTTGAATTGGGACGATTACCACTAGTTTGGATGAGACAAATTAGAATGATGAAATATTGGTTTCAGATCTTAAAATCTTAAAATTATATCATATCCACTTCCAATATATTTTTATTACAATGTTGTAGTAAAAATGATTTCAATTGGGCTAAAGCAGTAAGAGATGAATTAAATAATCTATGTCTTAGTGATGTTTGGTTAAATCCATGTATTTCTCAGCAAAATGTGTTATTACCATTGATAAAACAAAGATTTTTTGATCAAGGCATACAATCCCTAAGGACCTCAGTGGAACACTCTCCAAAATGTTTATTGTATAAAAATATCATAGATTTTGGAGAATCATTACAATTTTACCTCACAAAATATATACCAATGGAATATCGCATTTGTTCAGCTCGAATCCATGCATCTACACTTTCTTTGGCTGTAGAAGTTGGAAGGTATAATAATATACATAGAGAACGTAGATGTTGTAAACAGTGTAACTCCCCCTCTGAAGTAGAGGACGAACTTCATTTTTTATTAGTCTGTTCTAAATTCCAAAATCTGTGTTTAAAGTCGTTCAGTTATTGAATGTCCATAATATTAAAGAATTGTTTATACTAGGAAAATTCATCTATGAGGCAAACACATTAAGGGTATTATAATGGAATATGATTGTCTTTATTCTCTGTACATTGTCCATGATTTGTGTATACTATGTATTTATACTGATGGGCCAATGGCCTAAGGTTCGAAAAAAACTAGAAAAAGAAACTAGCTAGAAAATTGTATTGTATTTGTTTGATATGAATAAAGAAACTTACTACTACAATGTACGTGAACACATTTCAAGGTAAACGTGTTTATGTTATTTCTGCGTCACGTGATCAATGTAATCCAATTAGACACGCAGTTATGTAGATTATAGATAACACTGTGTCATAAGTATGCCATATATGAGAATCAATTGTCGAGTCACACTGGCAATCACAAGAGATGTACAAAAAGTGAAAATGGAGTTGAAAAGTGCAAACTAAGGACTTAAAAGGTAAACGATAAAAACATTATAGCATTCACATGCTTCTACTGTACAAGCAAATTACAAAAAAATGATATAAGTACGTTGGGATGTATATCCCGTTACAGTGTAACTGAAACCAGGGGAACTGAATACGGACGTCACATATACGTCGTTGAAGCACTAGAATATGTACATATATTTTTCGCTCGATTACATCTCTTTTGTCAAAATACATACAAAGGTCAACGTAAACTACGCAGTCTGCATCTCGATGAAATCTTATACGTTTCCTCAGACAAGTGTATGTAGTATATATGCACCCGGCCTTAAGGTTCGCATTTATATTTTACTTTTTTCATCGATTGCGTCTGCTGAACAAAACCAATTTTGAATGTTTGTTTATGCCGTGAAAAGGATATTAGATATCTCCCTTACCAGAGACGTATAATACAGAGATTGGCAACTTGCTCTTGGCCTTACCATTGGTCACTGGTAACCGGATGTCATATCGCGAGTTACGCTTCACCTGCGCCATATTGGATATACGGTTCGCTGCATTAAAATAATCCTTTTCTGTTCAAAACATAATTATACCATGAGAAAACATCCAAAATCAACGTAATATTAAACCCGTAGCTAGCTGAGATTTCCATGCGGTTTGGGAGTGCTACATTGAATGTAAACTTAAATTATTAAGTTTAGAAAACACCAAACATCGAAAGATTGCACATCGTGGCTGTGTTTACATATCGGTAATTATTCTGGCTTCAGGAGAACACGAACTTCGTTTTTGTTCTTTGGACAATTTCAAAAAAGTTTTCACAAATTAATTCTTGGATAATATTTCTAACCAGGAAATTAAAATGAGGTTGTTACAATACTTGCAAAGTTTCATAATTTAGCTATGAAAATACAGTTTTTCTCAGTAAACAAGTTAAAATGGCGGCTTTGACACATTAACACACGAACTCCTTCCTAATTCATTATTTAATTTCAAAAAGATATTCAGATATTTATTCAAACATAAATTTCTAAACAGCTTTTCAAATAATGTTTTTACAATACTTGCAAAATTTGATAATTGAGCTCTGAAAAACGGCGGCTGTGATGTGCGAGGGAATTCCTTTCATGACACAAGCACTCCTCTCTCGTTCGTTAATTTATTTCAAAAACATATTCAGATTTTACATTATATTTCTAACAAGCTTCTTTATATGAGTCATATATCTAGGATATGTGACATGTTGACACGAACTAACGAATACACGATCGAATTATCATAGGTAACTCACTGCCCAGACTATCGTCACCAGGATCGATAAGCTATCAAAACAAACACTCATGCCGCAACCCAAGTCTCGCAGCGTTTCTCAGGGATGCGTGTTTTTGCGAGATCTGCGTGAGTTGTATTATACGTCTCTGCCCTTACTTTGTATTGTTAGTGAAGGGAGGTAGTCTCGGTTAACCAGACTCTTGTTGCCTGCGCAAGCTACGCCGAACAGAGAGTCTGGTCAAACCCAGTGCTTTCATTTTGCAAAATCATAACGAGGCTTACCATGATTCTGGTAAATGATTTTATTGGTCAAAGGTTGACACACCCTTTACAACTTTTGAAGTAAGAAAATGCTTCAAAAAGAATGATTTCATGTATTTTCATTGGATATTTTACAATAATTCATTAAGCTAACAAGGCTATTGATACAAGTCAAGCCAGGTTACCTGAGTGAGAACTTGAAGGTGTTTTGAAAGGTGTACAGGTAAAATCTCATTGGCTTTGCATGTTTTTTTTTCTCAACCTTGTAGGCTTTGTGCTTAGTTATGATTTATTCAGTGGAAATATAAGGGATTATTCTGGAGATTTGACATATTTTCTTACATTGTTCTCGATAATAGTGAATACACGGGTACTTCAGGCATGCATGTATACATGTAGGTACGTTTTTTTCCATTAATTTCATTATTCATTGAAATGTTTAATGGCGTCCGGAAACGAAAGTAAAAACATTGCCCTCTGGTGATGGTAATTTTAAAGTCCTATGTTTGACGAGACTCTTGAATTATAAGTGATCAAGCGTCTGGTTGAACGAGAATTACAAATGATCAAACGTCTAGTTGAACGATACTAGTGAGGGAATGGATATTATTGATGGCGTCGTTTATTCCTGGGTACTGTAACTACATGTATGCATACTCCTGACTGACGAACCACATTTTTTTTTTATCTATAAAACGTTCTGTGTAATAATGTAATTCATCGTTAACACAGAATTATGATGTATTTATTATTGTACATTACATATGCGGCGAGCATTAGTCTACTATGTTGTAGTTTTATGACACTAGTATTAATATAGCGATATTGATGATACTAAAGGTACTAAGTCCTAAATATAGATATGAACTTAAGTTATTTTATAACAGTTATGAAACAAGTTTTGAAAACTTATATCAATCACTGGGCTATTGATTCTTCCTGACTGCAACTCTGGTGTAATATTTGTCAGGCACCAGTACAAATGACTAAAGTACCAATTTATACACACATTATTCACATGATTGTATTCTTTAATAATTAGTAGTCTATGTTTTGAAGATCCGGTTATACATAATAGTTTACGTAATAAGACGGTTTTGTTTACTTTCCAATACAAAATTGTCCATAAACATTTTTCTTTGATGCATATTTTAATCAAAACTTAAAAATCGCTGTAATTTATTTTCACAGTATTTCCCTCCCTCCCTCCTTTCCTTAATAACGAGCCTGTCTTTAGGTAAACTATTTGAAATCAAAGAATGCCAACCCTCCCAATATTAAATCCATGAGGCTAAAAGCGGGCAATGACGGCACCATTTGTGTTATTATCTGACTAGAGTAACAACCAGCGAGAGTCATCACCCTTTACGAAAACATTTATATCTACGGCTCACATGTCTATATCTACTGTCCGAAATCAAATCCAAAATAGTTATTGCTGAGTGAGAACCATATGAAACCCTTTGAATTTGCATTTTCATGGTGACAAATATACACATATTACGTCATCTAATAATCTTCATAATTAATGTTAAATCAGATCTACAGATTGAAGTCTTTGTATAACCCGACACAATGCACCTTGTATCTTATTTGAACACACAATTAACTGCCGATGGTATTAAGTTCTCTCTAAATCATTTCATTATTTTACGAAAAGGCTATATAATTAAAAAGTCAACAATCCAAATCAGATACGTATATAGTTAAATAATAAATAAGCACGCCGTCTACAACTATATTTAATCGTGGACAAATCATCAATGAATAATGATGACTTTAAACATTCTATAACGTAGATTGAAGTCACTCACGTGGTAGTTGCTTTATCAACAATACAGAATTATCCAAAATCGATTCTGATACCCACTTAAACAAACTAAAAAAAAATGGTAAACGTCTTGTACAGTCGTTGCGGTCCGCATAAGAACAAAAACTGTGCATTGGGATTAAAAACATGAAATATAGTAAGCATGACTTTTGATTTCCTTATTTCAAAAATATCAAAATTCCTGTCATATTCAAGATGGTCATAAGCAAAGCTAAAAGAGAGAAACATTTTTTTATAACATATGAATGAAAATCGATGGACAGAAACTTTAAAATTCCTGATCATTTTCAGACAAAAAAAGGCATCTCTGAAATGCAAATGAATATAGAGTACAGAAAAGTCCCGTGCACTGATGTATAAGACTAGATATATAAAAGCGTTATGATTCTTTTCTTATAAAAACTGAACTCACCTTTTGTAAAATAAAGACGAGAACAAATGGCGGGCATGAGAGGATAAGCACACGTGTAGCTGCTGTACACACGACGAGGGGTAAAAAGGTATACTCTGTATACGCATGCCTGTGAATTCATAGATACAAGGCTATAGTATGCGTCTCAGATTTGATCTATTTTAATGTAATGCTGGCAAAAAAACTGCTGGGTAAGTGTGACCTCATTTTCTGTGTGGTTTTTATTGCATAGTACTTTTTTGTGTCGTTTTTTAAATACTTTTAAATCCATGTTACACATCAGTCAGGATAATTCAAGGGCGTACCAAAGGCGACTTTTAAATGTGTTCATGTCGAAAGATGTACAAGCAGTTGTCTAGTTTAAAAAAAAAAGTTTCACATTCAGAGTAAAATAACTTAAAGAAGTAATTTGATCCCGGAGAATAAGAATAGAGTGCTTTATTGCCTCATATAGAAATGCATCATCGTCGTCGTCGTTTGATTACAGAGTGGACGCTAGAGGTTTCAAACATGTATCATACAAATCTTTATGATAATTAATTATCCTAATAAAGGTTAGGGTTTATACATGTAGGTAATGGCACTGTGTTTTCAGAGTTTGTTATGAGAACAATTTCCCCATCGTTTGCACGTGGATAAAATCGAGAGGCCACCGCAGGTGGACTCGAGAATTTATCAATGGGCGAGCGATGAGAAAATTGTTCGAACGACAAACCCTGAAAACACAGTGTGATAAACTGTTAATCATCTTTATACTACTAACTTGCATATTTCCCCATTCAAAAAAGTCAACTCAACACCATATTTTCCATATCACTTCTAGGCGGTTATCGATAGCAAATCCTCGGTCTGTGACAAACGTAAACAAATAGAAGACGGTGAAGTAACTTTCTTTTTTTTCTTTTTTTCAAATACTACATAAACATATCAAGTAAAAACTTGTGCCCTATCCCTTGTTTAATTTTATTGGCAACACATTTATGTTTAAAGCTAAATAAATTTAAATTCTGAATATTGGCAAGTGTGCAATTAACTTCTAATGGTGAATAATTACTGTTAACAAGTTTGAATACGAACTTAGAAATCATATAACTTGGTTTCATAGTGCGGAAGAAGTTGCAGTTGCCTGACGGCCCCTCTCTGGGGGCCTCTTTGGAAACCGTTTCTATTACTGCCTAGTCAGGTACGTTATCGGCGCTATTTTTAGCAGGGCTTTCCCGAACGATTCAAGTTGTCAAACTGGACATTTGGAACGGACTATGAATATGGGGATAGCGTGGTAAAATAAGTGGAAGTGCATACAATACATACATTCATTAAAAAAAAAAAGCCTTTTCACGTGATGTCCCTTTAAAACTACGTAGAAAAAAGTAAGTTTAAAACAATCTTATCGTTATTAGCTTTTCCAAATACACATTTACGCTTAAAATGGTGTTGTTTTCCTAGCAATATGTTTTCGTAACTTCATGTTGATTTCTTTATTATGGACTATTTTCCTACGCGGATCCCTATTGTGCTGATACTTTTTTCGGTTTATGACGTCACCTTGCGCGAGCAGACGTTCTTTTGAGAGAAAATACGTTCCAAAATGCGTGAAAATTGGAATATTCGTTCTCAAGATCTTCTCAAGTTGTTCTCAAGTTGGATTTTCTCATACTGACAACCTTACTAATGAATCTATCATGCTTCCTGAAGGTGGTATTAAGTGATATATAGATGATAACATTATTATCATAAAGAGTTGTATGATGCATGTCACACGATCCGACCGACTACATCATTTATTTTTTTATCGCCCAGAAAGTTCTGGTTGTAATGGAGATACATTGTACCTATATAAGTCTTTTGTCGCCTCGGATGTGTATATCTAGATTTTGGAGTGCCCATTGTGTAACAGTGTGCCTAATTTGTGTTGAGAGGGTTATCTAGCGTGCAGTGCAAAAATGCTTCGAATTTTGTTTATGATCAAGTCGTTCGATGCACGTTGCCATTTTCTGACAGAAGGTTTCAAACGAGATAATATTGTTCTCCAAAATACATTAAGGCTAATAAACCTGCAGTAATTGGTAAGCAATGATGTTGTATTGTATTAACTTATTCATTTTCTTTTTAACATTTTTATTAAATTATTCATTAATTCATTCCTAGGTATGTCTTCACCATTTACTGGAAGTGGGGGATCGATTTAACAGTCGATTTAAGGGCGCTCGTCTTGGAAGAGCTGATAATCAGGCCATGCTTTAACTGCAGATAAAAACAACTATTTAAGGATCATCAACGTCCAAACTTAATTATATCAGCACCCNATAAAAAAAAATCAGAAAGGTTTGTCCCTTGGTGTAGGGAAGGTGTTTAGACACGTACCATCTGTACCGGCAACATTCCGGTACTAAATTCAATATATATTTAAATATATCTACTTTATGTTTATGCCTATTATCATTGTTGACATTTAATTGTAAATGTATGACGGGAGAAGGCTGTAAAAACTTGTGCCCTATCCCTTGTTTAATTTTATTTGCAGAAAAGCTTGCCTGAGCGAAGCCTTTTGTGATATCTTCAAAACGCGTAAGTGGATCTAGAAGGTTGGTGCATTGCCGAAGATCAAAGCTGCCAAAATAAATCATAACAAACAGGCAATATTAGAGGCTTGTATATTAGAAGTAATAGGGAACCGTGAACCAAACCTACATCAACGTTATGTGTGCTACCACCAGGAACGAGCACAAGTAACCCCCAATCTCCCGAAGCACCATGCCCACTAGATTGAACGGAGGAAAATGCGTAAGCGTTAACACTTTTCCCGATCTTGTCAAGAAAAGGGCATCTCCAGCCAAAACATATAATTCTGGAACACGAGAGGAACAGTTTTGCAGCGGAGCGTTCAGTACAGTGGCAGAAATAGAGGATCTTACATGAATGTCAATGTCGTATGGAATTTATTGAACTCGTTTAATACATTCAGTTTGACATAGACATTCATGACTCATGTAAGATTATATTTATCACAAAGCATTCATGATTTTAAAAAAACCCACTTCAAACACAATTACCTGTATGTGTTCTCAGCTGCCTCGTGCACTCCGATCATAGTATTGTCATTCCGCGCGGTGCAAAGTAGTTCCAGATACATACTATATATACAATTGTATAATGATAATGAACAGTTTTTTAAACACAATAAAAATAATAATGACAAAAACCCATTTCGAATTCAACTCAAAATAACAGTAAATTTATTATAACTAAAAGAAATTATTTAAACAGTTATTTGATGCTTAACCGCTATTTCGCTACAGAAAAAAACCTGTTCAGGTGCGACCCCTGCATCTCCTTGCTATACAAATGTATTTCTTTCGATACACAATTGTTCTTTCGGTCTATAATAGCTTCTCCGAAAAAAATCGAAACAGCCCTCCGTCATCCGTATTAACTTTCCCATGGTTGTGTTTGGCTATGGTGGTTTGATAACTAGATCCCAAAAGGCCAATGTGGTGGTTCATTTGGTTAGGAAGAGTAAAAGAGAGTCTCCCTTGATTAACATAAAACGTTAAATTTGATCAGAGTAATGTGTTTTAACAGCAGTTGATATATATAAAAATGTATATACATGTATACCACATTTGATTATTCAACTTTTACTCTCAATGCTTAAGCACACAATAATCAAGAACCAATGAACGCGGTGACAAATTATATGCGCATAAACCGTTTTATTATAGTTGCAATGTGCTCTTATACATATATGATTCGAAAATAAGTAAATGAATTGTAACAGAGTAGTATAGAGAACAAATATACTTTTCTCGTGGCAATAGCAAGATAGTGGAAAAGGGCAAAAGTATAAACATTGTTATATTACAGGTGAAAAACACAAAATACGTGAATCAGAATCACTCAAAAAACAATAGAACAAAATACAAAGGACACACATCAAATATACATTATAGAAACAACACTGATGTAGGTTAGTTTCTTATAGTATCAATTGTGACACTCAAGGTACATGCCATTGAGTCTTGTTGTGATGCAGCCATTATTGTGTTACGGCAGGGACATGCCATTGAGTCTTGTTGTGGTGCAGCCATTATTTTGTTACGGCAGGTACATGCCATTGATTATTGTTGTGAGTCAGCCATTATTGTATTACGGCACATACATGTCATTGATTCTTGTTGTACATGTGAGTAAGCCATTATTGTGTAACGGCAGGTACATGTCATTGATTCTTGTTGTACATGTGAGTCAGCAATTATTGTGTAACGGCAGGTACATGTCATTGATTCTTTTTGTGAGTCAGCCATTATTGTGTTGCGGCAGGTACATGCCATTGATTCTTGTTGTGGGTCAGCCATTCTTGTGTTACGGCAGGTACATGTCATTGATTCTTGTTGTACATGTGAGTAAGCCATTATTGTGTAACGGCAGGTACATGTCATTGATTCTTGTTATGAGTCAGCCATTATTGTGTTACGTCAGGGACATGCCATTGAGTCTTGTTGTCATTCAGCCATTATTGTATTACGGCACATACATGTCATTGATTCTTGTTGTACATGTGAGTCAGCAATTATTGTGTAACGGCAGGTACATGTCATTGATTCTTGTTGTACATGTGAGTAAGCCATTATTGTGTAACGGCAGGTACATGCCATTGATTCTTGTTGTGAGTCAGCCACTATTGTATTACGGCAGGTACATGTCATTGATTCTTGTTGTCAGTCAGCCATTATTGTATTACGGCAGGGACATGTCATTGATTCTTGTTGTGAGTCAGCCATTATTGTGTTACGTCAGGTACATGCCATTGAGTCTTGTTGTGATGCAGCCATTATTGTGTTACGGCAGGAACACGCCATTGAGTCTTGTTGTCAGTCAGCCATTATTGTATTACGGCACATACATGTCATTGATTCTTGTTGTACATGTGAGTCAGCCATTATTGTGTAACGGCAGGTACATGCCATTGATTATTGTTGTGAGTCAGCCATTATTGTGTAAAATAATGTGTACATGTATATCCCTGACCAACGCAATAACATTTACTTGCAGTATGATACTTAGTCTATCTCACAAACAGACTCAATGGCGTGAACCTACAAAAACCTATTAATGTTGACCTCACATTTACCTACCATTACACAATGGCCGCCTCACAACCAGATCGTTACACAATGGCCGCCACACAACCAGATTCAATGGCATTACCTACCGTTACACAATCATGACAGACTGACGAGGTTTATTTTTTTACAAGGTGTGTGCTTAGAAATTCTGCGTTTGTCATGACTCTTCTTTGGTAATTTTCACAGGGTTAATAAATAAAGACATTTTTAATTGGTTATTTCTATTTAGGCCAAGATATTGGTCCTCGGCCTGCTAAATTTGCCTTTGGCTTCGCCTCAGGCAATGTAGCAGGCCTCGGACCAATACCTTGGCCATTACAGAAATATCCAATCAATAATACAATAGTACGGATGTAACTATAGTAAATGTAACAGAATTTGGTAGTGATAGAGGTTTTGTTGTCTTACTGTAGGTAAATGTTATATAATTTGGTAGTAAGGGCAGTGGTTCTTGGCATACTGTAGGTCAATGTTATAGGCATATTGTCATTCTACAAGACCTTTTTCAGTAAGGACGATGGTCCTTGTCATACTGTAGGTAAATGTCACAGTATTTGGTAGTCAGGTTTGTGATTGCTATCATACTGTAAATAAATGTCATATGATTTGGTATTGGAGGTTGAGGTCATTGTGGAACTGCATGTGCATTACTGTATATAATGTCATATAAGTTGGTGGTGAGGGTGGTTGTTGTTTTTTAAATGTAAGTAGATGTCATCTTTTAAGTAGTGAGGAGTGTTGGCTCTTGTCAACTGTTGGTAAATATCAGTATTTGGTACCAAGGGTGGTAGTTCTTGATATACTGTTGTAAATTTCGGATAATTTGTTGGAGAGAGTGGTTGCTCTTGTCATACTGTACGTAAAATGTCATAATTTGTGTAGTGACGACGGTGATTCCTGTCAAACTGTAGATTAATGTCACATAAGTTGGTCGTTAGGTTTGTCGTTCTTGTCATACTGTAGCTAAATTTCATAGTATTTGTTAGTGAGAGTGGTGGTTCTTGTCTTAATTTAGGTATATGTCAATACTTTGGTAGTGAGGATGGTGGCTCTTGTCTTAATTTAGGTATATGTCAATGCTTTGGTAGTGAGGATGGAGGCTCTTGTCTTAATATAGGTATATGTCAATGCTTTGGTAGTGAGGATGGAGGCTCTTGTCTTAATATAGGTATATGTCAATGCTTTGGTAGTGAGGATGGTGGTTCTTGTCTTAATTTAGGTATATGTCAATACTTTGGTAATGAGGATGGTGGTTATTTTCATACTGCAGTTTAATGTCAGTATTTTTACAGTGAGGGTGGTAGTTTATTGCACATCGCACCTATTTAACCCCGAGTATGATTGCGAGTTACTAGGTTAATGATATAATATCATTCTCAATACATTTTGTCAATTTTACATACAATTTCTTTTTACATTTTAGTGAAGTTTTAAATCTTCTCTCATCTATGGAAACGGGTTGTTCTTGTATGCGTTACTTCAACGGGCGGTTGTTTTAACATTTTCAATAATCCGCTGGTAGACATGACGTATCTACGATACATGCATAATATCCTTTTATAAATTAATTATCTCGAGCGCTCGACTTTTATGTCAGCGCTCGAGATACTATGTCGAGCGTTTGAGATTATAAGTCGAGCGCTCGAGATAATTAATGTAGAAAATGGTATTGTGCATGTCCTAAATGTACCACCGTACGTATCAAATGGTTACTTACAAATAAATGAAAATACAAAATTGGTCATAACCAGATCAAAGGAATGATGTGGGTGTATGTCTAAATTTTCATTTCCTACTGTTGCATCCCACTGATCTATATAATAAACCTTGTCTTGTAAATCTTTGAATTCTTCGTACAGTATCTGTCCGTAGATTCTACCGATGTAATCTAGGGGTTCGAGAAAATTAGTGTACGTGAAAGAGTGAGGACCCTTTATCAGAATGCTTGAACGAGGAGAACGTTTCAACAGTCGTAATATGGCGTGTTTAGCACTCGTTATATGCTTCCTGTAATGTTTCGGAGTTGTCCTTGCCATATGACCGAACCAATGTAATAAAACAACAGCACTTTTGTTTCCAGGCAAATCGTCTATTCTTGATGCTACAGTTCGAAAGTTGCGTTTGTCCTGTTCGTAGCTGAAGAACGGGATTTCGTGTGGTGACCAGAACGTCGATAATGATTTCTTTTTATTTTCTGCTTCAGCAAATTTTTGCCATGCTTTATCCTTGATTTCATGGCGACCAACGAATACGCGTAACTTTAACAGTGCGGTTAAAGGCGAGTACCAGTTTCTTGTGGTAGAATCACCTGTAATAAGTACAGGGCGGTCCTCTAGACACTTGGCGTAGGAGTCGTACTTCCATGAGAGTGTTGATTTACATATCAGCGATCGCCAATTACCGTTGTAGAGGTAGCCTGTCGGATTGGTGGTCTGCCATGTTATGGTACTGCTGACGTTATGACAGGATACATTCGATTCTCCTGCAGCACCAGAATCTGAGTCGAAAAATGGAAAAAAACATTCAAATAAAAACAGGGACTTAAAGAAGCTGTGAAGTTCTCCATGAACTTTGATTGTGCGAACTTTCTGTCCGCGCCCTGAAAATATGTTGACGTGTTGTGTCACCATGTGGACATATGTTGACGTGTGTCACTTTACCATACGCTTAATCAATCGATATTGACAAATATAATGTTTCGGAAAAAAATGTTATACTGCTATTACTTTATTGTTAATAAAGTATTCATGTTAACAAAGTCGATATCTTCTACATTAACATCCGATAGAAAAGAAAACACTTCTACAATTCGACGTGATTATTCATTAATTACATAGAATCTTTTCCTAAAAATACATATATCTTATTGTTGCAGAATCAAAATAGAGAATATGAAGGACACGAAATAGATCGTCTTTGTTGTTGTACCACGGTGGGACAACGTTTGTATAACGTTGTATAAATGTTGAAATCAGATAATTTCATAACGTTGTTAAAGACGTCGGGAAAACACCTGCAATACACATTTTTCTACTGTCGAGATAATGCTATCACCACATGACCTAATATTTTATTCTAATATCCATGGATCATCCATTGATGTTTATTGCAAAAACTGAAAACAATATCATATTTGATCCAAAACGTATTGACTGGATCTGGTGTTATTTCATATCAACATATTTTCACATTTCATAATTAATATTCCAATTTAATATTACATGTTTCTTTCTCTATGTTATCATGTACGGTATTGTTTGCGATCCAACTTTGACGCTTGCATCAATAAGTTTTCTTATTCAACATCTATTTTACTTTAAGTTTATTTGCTTTCAATTGTTACTACAAATGGAACATATGTTGGAGATATTTGTATATGGGACTTTTACACTGCAGCTTGAGTACTGCTGTGCCTAAATCATCAGAGAGAAAAAAATGAGTATAGGGAAATACTTTACCATATATCTACTTTGTGATTTTGCCTCAGGGCCTACACATATACGTATTAGACAGCTTGCGGTTGCTGGAAATAATCCTATGCGAGTTAAACATATATTCCCATATATTCCCAGGGGTACCCCAATTCCCTATGGGAACTTTCCATTGCTGCTGGAGTTGATAAAAAAACACACAAAAAAACCCCAACCAATTTAATATTGAAATGAAAATGTAGTTATATAGATAGAGACACGATGGTGGGTGTGTTTTGATTTGACCAGGGCGAAGTTTAAACCTGTAAACTGAGAGTGTCAGCAGATAAGCGTAGTCGGGATAAAGTTATTAATTCCAAAATTTGACAGTCTCTGAACGGGATTGAGGTGGGAAAGGAGGGGGATGAATGATATGATGATTATCAATTGAAGATGTAGTTCCTGTATTTGATAACAAAACGTAACGGCAGGTTGAATCGTTTGACATATATTTTTCTGTAACTAACATAATAACAGTATTTAAAGCTTCTACCATGCGAAAGTCATTTAGTCCGTATTACAAATAGCCCTAATGCAAATATTGTCTCGGCATGGCATGTGCACATGCGACCTATTTCGACCCGATTCTTAATAAAACAGCTTTTGACGGACGGTGCATATCAAGGAAGTTAATGTTTTCTTGTTCAACGTCTAGCAAACACAATTAATACTTCTCTGTTTTCATAGTTAAATGAAATTGTAAAATTATATTCGGATAATCTGAGTGTTCATCAGACGTGTGTGTAACAAACGCTCGCCGGCTAGTATAGATAACAAACAAATCAATAAAGTGTGGTTGTACCAGATGAACTGGTGTCCAGAGCATTTTCGAAGCAATTGAACTTTTGCAACTATAACGAAAGTGTGTTATTTAGAGCTGTCAGTATTATCAGGCACCTGTTGCACAAAACGACACTCACATAATTACACCCCGCCTCTCCCACCCTGGTTTTTCCGTGATCTTTGACCCTTTAAACTTGACAAATGACGGAATTGATGACCTTGACCTTTGACCTTGCCTTTATGGTCAAACAGGGAGCGCGGCATCCGTGTCTTATAGACACATTTCTAGATTTGGAAAGAAAAATGTCATTGTTAAATTTTATAACAGACTTGATGCAAGGTCTCTTGTTTTTGGGACCTGATTACAGGATTCAGCAGTTTCAAGCACTTCAGTCATATGCTCAGAGAACTATGTGGCCCTTGGCCCCGTACGTATCACTACAGTACTTACCAGCTAATATGGTCAGCTTCCCTACACTTTTCTTGAAATACTTATAGTTTCTGAAACATAGGATAATTTTAATTGTATTTTTCCCCTTGCAACACAATTATACATAACAAAACAATTTTCACAAAAAGTCCATGTTTTGATTTGATGATGAATAACATTTGAATGTATTCATACAATATATGAGAGCAATATTTTTTCATGAAACAAAGAGCAGATTTACAGGAAAAACAATGTTATTGATATTTTAACTCATTTACTGCATTTGTGACCTTGGCAGATATCATGCTGGTATAATTATCCGGACACATTTGCATTCAATGTGTTATCATTGGCCAGACCGAGAACAAAAAAACAATTGAAAATCCAAACATAAAATAGTTATCAAACAACATCTTGATACATTTGTCGTCGATTTAGCAATGCCTGTCAGTTTTACCTTATATTATTGACATATCACATCGTTTTAATTTCGCAGTTTTTGTATTTATTATTAAAGGGCTAATGAACCGAGAAAGGTTCGAAATTTGTAGTATTTATATTTCGAGTATTATTGGCTACGATTAGAATGAATAATATATCCCAGATACAACACAACACAAATTGTCCGGTTCAACGGAACTACTCTATTGCGAACTTTCCATAATGTTCAAAATGGAGATTTAAAGAATTGCAAAAAGCATGAAAGAAATGTTTATGAACATGCTTCTTTTTGAAATAAAATGAAAGCGGAAGACGCTCCTAGTGTTAGTGTTTTGTAAAGCATGGGCTTGCTATGCTATGATTATCCTATCGTCGCTTTCGAATATGACGTCAAGATGACAACAACCATGTCCACAGAGAGTTTGAGCACAACTTCTTAAACGAGTTAATCCTTTGCGTTAGAATTGGAAAGGGTTGTTTGATTATTGAAGAAAATTTTAGAATAACAAAGTGAAAAAAAAACGCATTTCAAACGCGTAGCCGAAGAATCTAGCGTAAAATATTAACTACCGACGTTTTCGCTGAGATCATTTTACCAGGACAATGAATTTACGTTTATTGCCGTACATGTCACCCCAGCTCTATCGAAGATACCTGCCAAATAAATCAGGGTCGAACCCAAGTGAAAACAAAACCACAAGGTAAGATAATTAACAAATTGTCGATATCTATATCACAACTGGAAGTTGATCATTTGCAATTAATATCTTGATGGTGACCAAAATGCTAGCAAGTTGTCTGCATTCCCAAAAACCCGGTGTATGTTTGTCCATCAACATTGAAAATTTATTACGGAAACAATATTTGCTGAATAAGTATGTGTATATCGAATCAATGAGACCCTAGATGAGTTAAGTAGGGATGTAAATACCAAGAGAGGCTCGGTTCACGATCGGTTAATATAAATCATCAAGGTAAAATACACCTACATGTAGATAGCACGGCTACAGAAATACTCCATGTAACAAGTTTGTTTTTAACTGTTTTCTTTTTCTATTTATTTATAACATATCTTAGTTGATATGTTCATTTTCATCTTTTTGTTCTTATCTAAATATTCTGTTTTGAACTATTTCCTGTTGAAACTGTTGCATAATCATCATCTTTGATGGAGCAACGTACCGTGTAAATCTAGATGATATATAGTTCTTAATTTGTGTCACATAAACGTTGAAATAAAAAATAAATATACTTACAAGAATAATATTTTTTGCTTCGCGTTCCAAGGGTGTGTAGAGGTATGTTCATACACAGCCCAATCTTCACAACCTAGTTTTTTCGGTTTACCACAGAAAAATGAGAAGTTATAATTCTGGGCTGTAAAGTTACAGTAATCCGTCACGTTAGGAATATTTGGTACAACGCTACATAAACTTGACTCTGTCACATTTTGTTTTTTAAATCCTGCTCTGAGGAAAGTTGTCAAACCATATTTATGTACCATATTCATATAAATTCCGACGTGTTCTTTGGTATTTCCAATAGAAAACATTAGCTCTGGATTGCCGGCCCACATAGCTTTGACAACTCCCGTGTAGGACCCGTTGTCATGGTCAATCACATAACCGGAAACAGAAGCTTTCAGGGAATGTTCTCGTAGCCACACCCTGAGCATGTCACCTCCGCGTGTTGCCCGTAGTCCTCTTCCGTTGTACAATACAATGTCGATCGTGATGTCATCTCCGATTCTGACGTCAGACTTGTTGTTCCTTATGCTAACCATTGATGTGGTGATGTTCACTAACGACAGGAAGTCTTCGAAGTCTGTGTAGTTCATATACGTATCTAGTCGATCCAAAGCTTGCAGTGACAAGGTCCGGCGTACATCATACTCGTATTCGTCCTTCAAATACGGAAATTCTGCTTGAATGAACCTGTATAACATAAAAATCATTCATTTATCGACATGCTTGCTCTTTACAATCTTTTTATCTTTGAGCGTTACCATTTAATGGGTCTATTTACAGTAAATGATCGGGAAAAAAACCTGCAGTATGAAACCCATGTCTCCATAGTTAGCGTTCGTCAAGGGTATTGTGTCTAAAAAAAGAGTTCGAATGCTAATCTCATACTTGATCGTGCTGCTAATTTGGTTTTTCCATTTCTTCTTACCAAAGATAAAATATTTTTTTGCGAAATTTTCCTCTCACTATTTTCCAGCGGTTTGATATTTTATTAGTTGGACGAAATTTAAATCCAACATTCATGTTTTGGTTTTAATTTTGTTTATTATAAAAGGTTTTTGTGCTGTTACTTCCAATTCTGGATTGTAAATACTTACTTCATTTTGGAATTGATAAAAAAAATGATGATTTTCCTCAAAGGAATACATTAAGTTTTAATCGTGAGCGAACTGTTATTTTTTCAAATTCTGGTTTTGAATAATATTTGAGCGAGCAGGTACCTTAACTGTTTGAGACGGAATGTCGTCGGCAAATAACTTGTTAAAAGCTTTCCATATGCATATCTGAGTTCATGCTTCAGCAGCGTCGATTACACAGGTTTCTTATGAACACATCCTGTTGCATAACAATGAAAATTACTTTTGGACGAGTATTTGGCTTTTTGCATTTGCAAAATAAGCAATAATAATAAATTGGGTTTAAATACATACGTTTTTGTACGTATGTCAAGAGACATGGAAGGGACAGTAAATATTAAAACCCGCACACATACAGTTGGGAGCAAAGTTACTTAACTTGGTAAGTGTACTACAGTGTTTAGAAAAGTTTAAAAGATTGAAGTACATATTTCAATAATTGTTAATAATGAAATGGGTTCCTTTGTGATATGAGAATTGAAAGAGAAAGAAAGAATCATTCAACTGAATATTTCTTCATATCAAATTAACGATACACATATATTTTGTTTTTTGATTACTTAAAATTTCAACTGAACATATAAATGTACAAAGATAATTTGTACAATATCTCTGGTCACTATAGAAAATCTAAAGTTAGCTGTACTATTTTGGAGGAAAAAGTTTAAAAGTACACTTTATCATAGTTTAAATTCACATCTCATTTCCTATCTCAATGTTGTAGTGTCAGGATGGGGGATCAGTATCAGTTATGTGATATGGGTAAATGTGGTAAGTTTTCCTATAATTTTATACTTTTTATGCAAGGTGTCTCTATAACACGACATCAATAGAGTAATACATACAATGTATAAGTCAAGAAAAGATAAAATTTCAGAAAAATCTTATATCATGGCATATGGCACTATATATATAAAGGTAAAGATCAAACTAAAGATGTGTAATTAATTTTAAGTTTGTTAATCCCAAACTGCCTTCTTATAGGAAAATTAAGAAAAAAAATTGAGTTAGTCTGATTTTAATTTCTTTGTTATATATGTATACACGTCAGGTACATGTACATGCTGATGGTTGAAAAAGAAAATACATCTCCCAACCACCACCCCCTCCTCTGGATACCACACCAACGTAGCAGGTACATGTATACTGCTGGCCTGGTGGTACATTAATAAATTGCCACTTGTTAAAATGATGACAAAATTCATAGTTGCAGGGTGCATACAGTTACAACTTTACTTCAGTGGCAGATTAAAGATGGTTGCTAGGACAATGTAGCCACCCACTGACACATATTTTTCTTTTCAATATTATATCTACCTGAGAATATATGGGCAATTACACCCACTGACTATTCACATGTGGTCACATGGGATTCTGCTGGGCTGTACCTAATATAAACACCTTGTGTGAAGGCAATTGATCTTGTCAATTAATCAAGCCACTTGTCTGTCCAATAGATATACACAGGTAAATCAGTACATGGTTACAGGTGTAAGATACCGTGGCTGTCCCTTTGTCATCTGGTAAAATGACAGTCTCGGGCACAACTCTATTTCAAAACAGTGACTATGACTCTATAGTAGTGTTTCACAGGTTTAGTCTCACCTAGCATACATTTCTAAAATACCTAGTCTCACCTAGCATACATTTCTAAAATACCTAGTCTCACCTAGCATACATTTCTAAAATACCTAGTCTCACCTAGCATACATTTCTAAAATACCTAGTCTCACCTAGCATACATTTCTAAAATACCTAGTCTCACCTAGCATACATTTCTAAAATACCTAGTCTCACCTAGCATACATTTCTAAAATACCTAGTCTCACCTAGCATACATTGCTAAAATACCTAGTCTCACCTAGCGTACATTTCAATTTTCACACCTGATCACAATTTGGTTATAGTCTGTTTCAAAATGATGTAGATGGTATTGTAATACATGTTATAATTAAGAACTTATGTCTACTTTAATCAGAGAAATATTCCATTTTCTTTGTAAAAAATTATAATGACACATGGTAGTAGATGAAATATGAATATTAAAAAAAAAAGGATACATTATTTAACCTGAAAAATAATTTTACAGATATTATAACAGGTACAGTACTAGCCGCCTACATGTTATTAAAATATTAAATTATTGTTGATCAAGTAAAGATTCATTAACTAATCTTAATATCAAAGATGGTTTAAAATTCTGCAATGCATGTCTATAAATTTCATCTGATACAATAACAGTTGACTGAATGTTGTTTTTACATTTCCTTTATTTTATAGTTATGTCTGCAAAATTTCAATCTCAAGCTGATTTTGTGTGGACATACACTTTAGATAGGAAAGATAATTATAATTTTCACTTACCATAATATCACAAATGTCAATATTGTCAACATTTATTCAAAGCTTGGGCTATTGGCCCTTATATGTGGTACATGATGTACAAAAAAAAGATGTATAGAGAATGTATAGAGATGATGTACATAATACACAATATAATCAACTAAGAGGTTCTAAAAGTTTCAAAGATAAACTTCCGTAATATACATAGCTGTTTACTATATTTGACACTTACCAACTGAATAGTCGGAAAACCGCACTCTTAGATTTTGAAATTTACTCCAAGTTAACATGTCTGTGGAGGTACATTCCTTACAATGTCTTTGTTCTGAAGGAACATTTCTTTTTCTTGCAGTCTCAATGAATGCAAACAAGTATTCTAATCTACTGAGACATACATGTATTCTATACTTTACAGGAATATACTTCGTAAGATAAAATTGAAGAAAACAATTCGTACCATATACCGTCATAAAGTTTTGGTTAATAGAACCGTAGGCATGTGGTATATATGGAATAATAATATTTTAATGAAACTACTTTGAATATGTGTTTACCATTATACTGCATAAATAATGGAGTAATGTGTAAAATATGATATACAGATAACGTGAAATGACCCTTCCTTGTCATTTTAATAGGAATACATTATATTAATGAAATACTACAAGTAACTCGGGCTGAACTTATATATTTTTGAAACATTCATTGAAAACAAGCTTACATGACCAATTTATTCAACAATGGTATAATGATGTTACAACCTTGACCAGAGAAATAATAATAAAGCGTACCGCTACTTCTTCGATACCGGAAGAAATTCGTCCAATCTCGCCACAAGTGGCGATCTTGGTTGGAGTCCCTGTGACGTGGAACAGAAAGTGGAGGTCGGTAGGCTCTGGTTAAGGATTAATGGAACCGCTCACAATATACTAGTCTATAAAATACATTAGTGGTCAAAAGGAAAACGGAGAAGTTGGGAATGTCGTGTAAACAAATTTAAGTTAAAAGTCGAAACCGGTCGGTATTATCGACTTTAGACGCTGCTCTATAGCATGTGTATCACAGACGCCTATGTTTTAACTTTATATAATTATGTACAGTGCTAGTGACTTTACTTATTTTAAGGTGTGATAATGACTTTAAGTGTCTCATCAGCCAGATTTGGCTGGATGTCGATAACTGATCGATTTAAATTTTGAAATAGCTTTTACTTTTTGTAAAATCTGCTGTAGTTTCAATGTATATCGATATGTGACACTTAAATAAAAAAATAAGTATTGTAGTTTGATAATATGTAAAGTAAGGACATTTAATCTGATATTCCCTATTATTATGATGAAGACTATTCTATGAATAAATACAATTTTACACCAAAAATCACTCCTATGTATTCGTTCATTTTCACATTAATTAAATCCTATTGTTTTCTAACTGACACCAAATCTCACCTTGCATACATCCAAACACATTAAAAGGTATTTTCAATGAAACGGGATTTTCTTACATATTTGATAATAAATTACAGAAGCCTGATGGATTTTACAAAACAACGGCTTAACGATCACTTTGTACAGCATTGGTTCGATGACATTACTAGCTCATATCGTGGGCAGTTGTACACTCTATTTAAAACGGAACTTGGTCTAGAAAAATATTTATTAAATCTGCCAGAACATATCAGAACACAAATAACAAAACTGCGCACTTCGAATTTGAAGTTTCCAATTGAAACATGTAGGTGGTATACATGTAACATACCCCGAGATAATCGACTATGCGCGGAAAGTGACGGGGGTGAATTTCATTATCTATTTGAATGCAATAATATAACTATATCCACCTTACGTAACAAATATATTCCTCGTTATTATTGCACAAACCCAAATATTTTTGAAGGTCTTTTATCATTATGCAATCAACGAGTTCTGACAGGTTTATCTATTTTCCTAACCAAAATGGCTCCTCTTTTGTGAATGATGCATATGTATAACTGTTAATAGTTAAATAACTTGGGAATTATATGTATGGTTGTTTTTTATGTTTGCCTTGTATTTTCCACTGTATGTCATATCATGTTACTATACCGTACCGCTTCTAAATTAAACTGTCCACTCTTTCAGTTATGCATGTGTATACAAATATGTATATTGTACTTAATTTTCCATATCTGCACCTTTATTTCCTCATGTAACACATATTATGTGTCTGAGTTTCAATACAATCTTGCTTGTATACATGCATGCACCTGTCTATCCTGTCAAAATTTAATATATGAATTTATCTACATGTACCTCATGTTACACATTTTCATGTGTCTGAGTGTTGGAAATAAAAACTGAAATCTGAAATCTGAAAGACCTTACCTGTATATAGGAAAATACCAAATGTATGCTACGTGAGACGATACCGTTTCACACTACCTAATCCCTCAAATGGTTTACAAACTGTGTGTTTATAACACACCCCAGCATCAATTAATGAGTCACAGGACTATGATAGAGCCCGTTGTACCTGTACGTTTAGTAGTCCATCATAACAACAAGGCACAGGTGTTACAATTAAAGAACAAGAAGGTCAATTAGGAAATTTAATTTTTAATTTCAAAATAAATCGGGAAGGATTATGAGAAGGTTAAATCAAGAACACATTAAAATGTGTTCTCTAAAAAATGACCCAAGGACTAGGAGTAGTTATCATTTATAGTAAATCTATCATTTTGTTCAAAAGAGAATTACATATACACATCACTTTGGCATTCTTTATGCATAAATCATCTACTCTTGAAACTTAAATTTTTAGACATTATTGAAATTTATTTTTATATTTTATTTTCATAGTAGACATGTAGTTACATGTACATGTATTTTCCTGTGTGTTTTTTTACTAGAAACACAGACTTAGAGAGCATGTAATTCCGTACTAGAAAACTACACACTTTCTAGAATCAATATTGTTTGTTTTTTAGTGGGGGGTTTTCTTAAGAAAGTCTAAATTTTGTTGATAACCTGATTTACAAAGAGACAATTGAAAGAAATATGCCACCCCCCTGAAAATACATATCATTGGAACATAGGGATGTTTTTAGGGTAAAGACACTCCAACCGTCCGTTTGCAGAGATGGAGAGGGAAAGAGAGAGAAACATAATT
Source organism: Mizuhopecten yessoensis (assembly GCF_002113885.1). Taxonomy (NCBI): domain Eukaryota; kingdom Metazoa; phylum Mollusca; class Bivalvia; order Pectinida; family Pectinidae; genus Mizuhopecten; species Mizuhopecten yessoensis. Next base: position 695,200 of record NW_018408713.1, read on the forward strand.
TCTACAGCTGGTGTGTATACGGTGCTTTGTCTCCCCCACCCCCCATACCTTCTACTCGGATTTTGCCTGGTCTGTTTAGGAGTTAAATGTAATTTGACATCAGACCCTATACTTTGTGTAATACACACACCCTCAGTGCATTTCAACACCAGTTTTTCCTGTGCTAGCTACACGGTTCAGACAGGTTAAATTTACCTGTAGAAAAGTCAATTAGGATATTTGCATTTTCAATTGTTTCTAAATAAATGGTTTGTACGAATTCAGATCTGCATTCCTGTAACTACAATACATTGTTACCTATCATGAATGAGACAATACATATATGTATAGTATTTTTTCTTTATCTACGTAAGCTTTTCATTCCCCTCCAAAATGAACATAAAAACAAGACTCAATATCCTTTACTAATAGTATAATGATAGATTTGTATATTTAATGTAGACATAATACTGTTTAAACCACCAATACATGTGTATACATGTACCATGGATTCAAGTTAGTGCATGTGGTAATAGTTTAATAGGTCGTCACGCTCTATAGTTAAATCATTTTAAGTATATTTAAGCATTGAACTGTTTTTGTATGGTATTTATGATCTATTTGAATGACACAGCTTTGCAAGCAAGCAACATAATGCGCGCATAAATACCATACAAAAACAGTTCAATACTTATATTTACATTTTCTCTGCCTCTTATGTTCTTTTTTAACTTATAATTTGTTGATCAGTGCAGTGTAACAGACGATATTTCTGATAAATTGCATGAGCGTTAAAATTGTTTCCATTGCCGGCATTGGTGATTTCAACCGATGTGCATTTTGTACGATATTGCAGACCTTGGTCTTGCTTTCGTTGTAATAAAAGTGTTTTTTATTTTGTTTTTTATTTTGCACATTAATGTACAATGACATTGTCAAATCTCACAATGCCCAGCGATATTTCAGCAGCCGTCATGCTTATTTATATTGGATATTGTAGTTCCGGTCAGTGTTGTATTAATACGCTAAGAATAGTGTCTCGTGATGCATGGTAATTAAAGTCCCATCAACGACACAGCTTTCAAAGAGACATTATAGTGACAATGCCATGCAAATGTAAATATGAATAGGTAATATCTAATATATTTTTTTATCTATTGATTTATTGAGCAGACGGGAGGGAAGAAAATCATAGTATGTATAGACTGATGAAAAGGCTAGACATAATATGATAAAGAAAATTACCTTGTGAACTGCAGTTAACTCCAGTGGACATTGATATGAACTCCAGTGCACATCGATGTGAAATCCAGTTCACTTCAGTGTTAACTCCAGTGCACTAAGCTACCAAGTTGAGTTTGCTCCCGACTGTATATAACGTGCATCAATATACGATTCATAGTCGGGGGCAATTATGTATCCCCTGCTCACCTCCAGTTTCAAATAATTGATGTATGCATATCGCTATTATCGATTAAATAGAAATAATTCAATTTATAATTTGGAAGCTTTTTAGTTCTTGTATCTTGTATCTTGTACCAGCATAAAATATAAGTAAAATAAGAAAAAGAACATGGCGGTGTACATCCTGTTGAAGTAATAATCAATTGTTATAATGCATTTTAATTTATTTTTCACATATTTTACAGGATTATTAACAGAACGAGGTCGATATTGTTGTGATATGTCGAAAAATTGGATTTTATTCTGAATGTTTTCTCAATAGTGCCTACATTGGGACACATCAGAAATACATGTACACTTTTATCATTTTATCATTGGTAATATTGACACCTGTACTTGTGCACATAAAGCTTATGTTATGATCAGTTAAGATTTATTTTAAGTAAATGGTTCGTGCTTCAATAAATAGAAACGGGTATTGTATGACTGACTCATACGAAGTCAGGCACTGACAATATCTTCTCGTTGGTTTTCTCAATATTTAGAATATCATACCCCTATACCAGGTTCTATAGCATGCAAAATGTTTTCTACGCATTGATTCAAATTGTTTTGCCACTTTGACCTGAAAGTCATAAGCAGTTAAAAATCTGTAAAATGAACATAAAATAAAATATTGTATACTGTGTTTAGGATTTTTAAGAAGAACTGACTGCAGGCCAAAGTGACTGGTTCAGTTCTGATTTTGGCCTGTTCAAAACACTTTTTCTTTAATGTAATTTTACAAAATTTTGCCGGTTAAAAATGTCATTAAATTTGTTAAAACAAGTACTGACAAAAACGTATTATTGCCTCCAAGTGTCACATGTCATTATGCTGAGTTCCCGGACACGCGAAAATGCCAGGCATTGAAACGGCAGGTCGCACCACCGAAGCAACTTTATTGCTTCCACCTATTTTGAGAAAAAGATCACGATACCATAGCATATATCATATACTAACACAAATGGATGGCACATATCTGCTGTATCCTATGTATTAAGATTTCCTATCTGTAGGCAAATAGTAGGTTTTAATTCTATATACTCGTCAGTCCCTACCATTGCCCGGTGTCCTTTGAGCACAGGTAGACAATCGTCATGACGGTCATCATAGCAGAACATATCAGTATCCTTCTTAAACGAATTGATTCGTTAGCAGCCATTCTATCCACTTGTCGTTCACACTCCACACTGTACTGCTCCGCACCGACAAAATGACCTCAATGCCTACAGCCTTATTCAGTTAAGTTATAGTTCATATGCTAGTGATATCACAATCTATTTTAGGAACGGATTTTTTTTTATTCAAACAGAAGTGGCTGCGCTCATGGATCAGGCTGTTCTGCTTTTACCCAGGACATATTCCATAACCTTTACACGACCATCACAACTATTATTTTTACATTATAGCATATTGATGACAACATACTATCAACTCATTTTTCGCTTAGGGAAAAATGCAACACCTGGTATAACACTCGGCCCCATATCCATGCTGTTAAATGAGACTATAATAGCATTGATAAGTGTTTGATATATACTAAGGTGAAAAATCAATAATAACAAGCCACAAGACAAAGAGACTTTTTGTCTTTGGTTTTGAAAATGTCATCAAACGGTTTTTGATAAACAAATAACCTTATCAAAATTCATTAGTCTGGTTTACTTAATTGTATTCGTATAAATAGCATCATGTTGTATGCTACACTACGTTTATCGGCGAACACTAATCGGAAATCGTCTGTGAAAGAATCAGAATTATAATGTCGCCTTTTCCTGAGCCTCGTGTTGCCCGCTCAGATACCTTAATGTTTTCCTCTGGTGTAGTGATCTTTGGAAGGCTACTTTCTGTTTTCATTAGCCTAGCCGTAAGTGTTAAATATCAAGGCTTTCCGATCAAGTGTTTACAATATGTCGTCTTATAGCAAATATCGAACAAAGACTATTGGAATCACTACGGAAGGAATGAGATCACTCACGAAACGGGTCGTTTCTGGAGTGGTAGCTCCATTACGAACTTTCTAGATGCCACAGGGCGCCTGGAGGACTTTGAACACATCGGAATGCTAATTCAGACAAGCGATGGTATTTGATATTTTCTTCCCACCTTAAAAGAGGTTGTACTGTAACAACCAATCTGGATTAATAAAAACAGTATAATTCTTTAAAAAGTCATGATCATTAACACTGACTTGTACAGTTGATTATTATAAATCAAATATGAACGTTCGCTTTTGTTATTCCTTTACGGTGTCAGTTTGACATGGGATTTGTCTCCCCTGTAAAGAGGGGCAATTAGGCGGAGCTTTGATTTATCATTTGGACTGTTCACATCTAGATCGACAAAATTAAATCGTTCAAATTTCAAACAGGTGAATAAAATGCCGTCAATATTTCCCATTCCCGCTAGGAATTCAACCGCGCTCGAGGATCCGCTGCTTTCAGCAGACTTAATCAAAATAAACTGTTCATATCCACATTTTTTAGATCAACTTTCAAGTAAAAAAGACTGATGTCTATTTGTTAATTACATTGAAGGCTGTATTTTTATCAGCTTGCTTTGATTAGCATTATAAGGACCTTTTTATAAAATGTTTGTAAATAAAACTGATAGCATTATTCATTATTCATAAACATGATTCTGGTTGTTATCTAACATTGTCTAAGACAGCTGTTAGAGAGACTAGATTTCATTCGCCATGAGTCCTGCTAGACATTAACTTCACCTATGTACAGACAGCAAATAGAATTACACACATCGGGAGCATACACATGACGCAATGAACTTTAGTGCCAAATGAATACAACTCAGGCTTATGGCAAATGACATCAATTTTAAATCGTCAAATATTAAGTTCAATATTTTGATCCAAATATGATCACCTTGTATTTTTACTTTACGGTATGCTCCAGAAAAGCCAATCGATATTGATTCGGCCGATCTAGCCGAAAAACACGATCGCAAAACGGACGATGACCAACTGCGAGCTGGACGCTGTTCTAAAGCAGGACGCATGCTAACCAAACGGAAGCCACTATTCCCAAGTGGATACTTGGATGTAATTATGTAAACAAAGGGCTATAACTCTGCGAGGATGGGGCTTAAGTAGTATGTGCCTATCCAGTATGGACTCAAAAAACGTTAAGTAAACAAGAGGTAAAACTCTGCAAGTAAGCAGTTGTGGGGATCAGGATTAAAAAAATATCAATATGCGTTGTCTGGGTTTCCATCGGTGGGGCCATCTTTGTATAATGTGTTTTTATCTCTGTTTTTACTCAGCAATTTTAAATTTTGTTAGAGGTTGTGTATCTCAAACATTTCAAAACTATTACCTCTTTCAGGCTCCACCTCTAATCTTCCTGGTGGTCAGCCCTTCTATTTGTACAATTTGGATCCCTTCCATCCATTAATGTTGACGAATTACAGGCAGATGTTATAGTACAGCACAAATACACTCAATAGGTCCTTTAATTCTGACCATTCGACCTTAAATTGGGACAAAATAAAGGATAGCTGTCATTCTTTTCATTTATGTAAAAATTTCTTCAATTCATGATGTTGCTTGTTGCTGGCTTTGTACGAACAGTGTAAAAAAGTATTGTCGTCTACCACACATACAACGCAGTTCTTCTAAGTGATTTAAATATTTTCTATAATAATTTTCTCTTTAAGAATATTCAGCAAAAACTATATGAATTGGATTTTTATGTTGCCAAAAATTGTTTTATTTCACTCTATCATTTCTGAGAAGAAACCAATACCGTCTGTAAACCAAAATAATGATCAACAGATTTCTAAGAGGAAAAATAAAAACGGCCAGGACGTGATTCGAACCCAGGACCTCTGATCACAATACAGTCGCTATATTTACAAAACAAAATCAGGGGAGGTCACTCATACAGTGTGTGTATAATATGTATAATTATGAAAACCTACAGTTGAATTTTGCAGTGTATTGCATGCATTGGGATCCAGGGGTTGCATGCATGTATATATATAAACATTCTGCATAAGTTTGTGTCAAACATTTCAAACAACTTCTGAAGGAGAACCGAAAAGTATAGAATCTTAAAGAGTAATTGTAGTGCTGCAATATTTTTCAAGTAAAGAAAGATTGATATATAAAACACTCAAAAAAATCACAATTTTTTTTTGGCAAAAATACCGAAGTTGTAACCTTTCTACTAAATTTCACACCTGAGCGCTAATCGGAAAATCTCCGATTTTGACCTACGACCGGAAGTGACGTAGCAGCGGTGACCCAAACTCAGGTAAACTAGGGTAGCCATTACGAAACACTATCAAAACATCTTCGTCATGTCCGTGATTTACAAAGAAAACACGCCGGTATCTCGCAGTGGTCGACGTTGTGTTGCAGGAGGATGCTCCAATACTACTATCAATGGAGTTTCCATGCATACTTTTCCTGCAAAGAGACCTGATATTCACCGACAATGGGTTGCTTTTGTGAGAAGAAAACGCAAAGATTGGGAGCCGACTCGTCACACAGTGTTGTGCAGTGCCCACTTCGAAGAAGATTGTTTTCCACTGAAATTCCGGTTAGGACTGTTGGAATCAAGTGGGAAGACTGTGAAGAGGATACTAGAAGAAGATGCCTTCCCTACTATTTTCAATACTGCAACGACACCGACAATGTCGACACCGACCATGCCGACACCTCGTTGGAAACGTTCCTCAGGCACCGAGACTGATTTGACAACACCGAAGACTGTGCAAAGGCCTAGGTCGGCATTCGTTAAAAGGGACATCCAACGTGTGAGTGTTTATATGTGTTTCCTATATAAATATATTATCTGCAATCTTGTACTGATGACCAATGATTTCTACACGTGTAACCTGTTTCGACGGAAATCCTATTTCGACTTTTTTGGTTAAAGTTAATGTGACACTATTCAGGCACCTGTGTGAATGTGTAAAGGTAATAGCTTTAAATCTCAATATCTTAGTAATATGTCAATCTTAACAAATTATAAAACAGAAATTTCCTAAATGAATTGCATTACAAAATATTGATATTAAGGGGACATTTCTATATCATGCTTATTTACAAATTGCAGTTGATTAGAGAGTATGAAGAACGTGAGCCAGAAGATGCTTCATGTCCACAGGCACCGACACATATTGAAGAAGATGACCTAAGCTCAAGTATGGAGGTAAGGTATTATTTTACCTTTGTGTAAATTGATGACACGCAATGATTGGCCCCAATTAGTTGCTAACAAAACCAGTCTGATTTTTGTTTAAATAATATTGACATTTGTATTCTATGTTAATATTATCTAACCTAGTCAATGGTAAGAACACATAAACCCGCAAGGGATCAATGACTTTTGACCAGACATGGATAAATGCACTAACTAAAAAAGTATGATTTCGTCACATCGTTAAATTCAAACAAATCGCTCACTCTCCTTTAGTTTAAAGGGACAGTTGGTCTTGAAATGTTGAGACAGCACATTTGATACATTGTGTAGAAAGTGTTTTTGTTTTTTGTTTTTTTTACTATTTCAACTATGTTTGATGACACTGTCAGTAAGATATTTCGTTGTCAAGTGTAGGTTTTTTTCCCTTCTGATATAGATTGCTCTTTTCCCTTCTGCAGATTGTTGCTGGCTGCACTGCACTTCAATGAGAATGTTTCGAGAGAACAGGCGTCACTTCAAAATGGTGAAAAGAGATACAGAATCACATTCCCCAAGCAAAAGAATTGTGACTACACAGTTCGACAAGTGAGAACAGAGTGCACCTTCAGTAAGTTATATAATTATTCAATTTCATTCGTAATTTTATTTTAGAAAATAATTCAATGGTTTCAAACTGCCAATGACAGAATATGCCAAAATATTTTATTTTTTTGCTGGCATGTAAAGTTGATGGTTGGTTGGTTATATTTTTGGTGCTTTGAGAACGAGTGTTTTATATATATGTTATTATGTGGCAACTACAAATTTCTGTGTTCCCATATTTTCAATAATTTATCATCTTGTGCATTTTTATAGCACTTTATGCATATTAAAACTAGTAAAAGAGCAATCATTTAAAAGGTCTAATATCTCTTTCTTGTCATGTTACAGATTATGTTACAGATTTGATGAAAGCAACCAAGGAACTGGTGAAACTTTTACAGATTCCCAATTGCGAGGTTGTTGGAGAATCGCCACAACCACTATGTATGAACTTTGTTCACCCAGAGAAGTCCGAAGCTGTTTCTGGACTGATGTCCAGGTTTAGGCACTAGCCTACAGTTGAGACATTGGTGTCTTGGATTATGACGTATGCATGGAGATATGGAGACTACACATGTTGGACTATTCAAAGTGCTGGCCCCAGTTGTTAAAAGATACTTTTTATCAGTTAGAGAAAACTGTAACCTGAATACAACAAAATCAAGAACACCAGAGATCATTTTAATCATTTTACTTGATTTTTTTGAGAAAAATAAATGATGTGTTTTGAGGATTAGTTATAACCACCACTAATATCTCTAATAATATTTGAGCATCCGGGGCCTGGCCTTTTTACATTTTAATAATTATGATGTGTTTGATAATAATAAAGAGACCATATGTTGGTTTTATATGATATTTAATGTAGTAATGGGAACAAAATGTCTACATAAATATCAAACTGACATAAAAAAAAACAGTAGCTAATTTAATCATAAATAAGCATACAAATAAGAAAGTGTTCTGTTGTTTTCTCATTCAAATTTAAAGCCATTGTACTGACCGTCCGGTGCAGGGAAAGCATTCCTGATAGATGTAACAGCACATGCTGGGAGTCGTACACGAACATGTCGACCAAGCCAACCCCAGCACCATCTCACAAATTGACGATAGGCAATACATCGATTTCTCCTGGGAAAAAAATCATTATCTTGCATAAAAAAGATGGCATATATGTAAATCTTCCAACTCTTCATTTTCAAAACAGACTAGTAAGAACTACTTTGAATAAAGTGGACAGACTCTTGCAAAATTGCTGAAAATTTCATATATTCTTGGGTTTTAGTCATCTTTCACAATGCAGTGTTTTGTTATTCTGTGTATACATTCAGTTAGATTGTGAAACATTGAAAAACAAATTAAATAATAATGATTAAATAA
>NW_018408713.1:703914-711837 GCF_002113885.1 Mizuhopecten yessoensis
CCGGTATCCGTCCATAGTTTCTAGTTGTATTGCGCCAAATCTACATTTTTGTGTAATGTGACAACTGAATTTTCTATACACGTTACTTAGCGAAGAAATGCTGGTAGGCTAATCTTTCTTATAGTCAAAAAATGGTCTAATAATCAACCTAATTTGCGTCAAAATAAACTTACCAATCGTTGCTTCCAAGTCGTATGGCTTGGATCTCGGGCTCGTGGTCGGCCACTGAAGTTTCCTCGTTTGGGTCGTCATCCGTCTCTGGTTCGAACATGTAAGGCTGTGTTACTCCGTCGTAGGTTGCCCCGTCCATCTCAAAGTTAGATGAGCCGTCAGACATGTATAAATCAACAGATTCTTCGTCGCTTTCTGAGGTCGATACGTAGGTAACGTTATTCGCCATGATGCCGGGTTTTCTTGTGTTCCCGTTGTGACGTCACCGATACGTGTGCACAACTTTTAGCGGCGCGCGGTACGCTTGATGAGCATATGCATATGGAAACGCAGGTAAATGCTCAACTTCTACCTGTCGTAACTTGGTAACCGGTCCACCGATTTCGATGCGGTTTTCGGCAACATCATTATAAAAACACAAGGAATGTTTTATTATCGGTTACTATTTGCACTACAGTTACTCTAGAGTAACTGTAGTGCTGCAATTTTTTTCAAGTAAAGAAAGATTGATATATAAAACACTCAAAAAAAATTGTTTTTTGGCAAAAATACCGAAGTTGTAACCTTTTTACTAAATTTCACACCTGAGCGCAAATCGTAAAATCTCCGATTTTGACCTACGACCGGAAGTGACGTAGCAGCGGTGACCCAAACTCAGGTAAGCTAGGGTAGCCATTACGAAACACTATCAAAACATCTTCGTCATGATACGCGTTCGTATTTGCACGTGCAGTGGGGCGTGGTCAGATAACACATTGAAATTGCCAACAATAAACTGTTTAACACAATACAATAAACATGGACTCGCAATCAAATAATCAATAACACTCATTCCATTATTGCTACAATATGTATAGTCATTTGAATACTTATTTAAATCTCTTCCGTTATAGATACGCAAACAACTCGCCTTACATAATTCTATAATTCGATTTCCAAAATGATTCCCACTGTGTCGGGGTTAACCCTATCAGTATAATAATCATCAGAGACATATGAAAACAAATCAGAAAGCTGACGTTTAACACTGTCGTGAATAATATCATATTTTACATAATCACATACATTACTGGTACGACTGGTTCCTTGCGGGAATATTGACTTATATTATATTCCAATTAAAAAATAAATCACAGTTATACTGGTTATAGAATTGGGAATTGGAAGGTGGAATATAGACACATGCCAGGTACACATCATCTCCTTGACCAATAAGACTTTTATCAATTTTAGCCAAACATATAATTTCACAAACTGAAATATGTTTAGTTAAATTTGATTTAATCATAATTAACATGCCACCTCCTTGGGAATGTGTGTGTATTGAGGTGTGTGTACATGATACTATTGAGGTATATGTACATGATACTATTGAGGTATGTGTACATGATAACAGAAAATAATTATGTATGTGTACATGATACTATTGAGGTTTGTGTACATGGTAATATTGATGTGTGTGTACATGACACTATTGATGTGTGTGTACATGATACTATTGAGGTATGTATACATGATACTATTGAGGTATGTGTACATGATACTATTGAGGTATGTGTACATGATAACAGAAAATAATTGTGTATGTGTACATGATACTATTGAGGTTTGTGTACATGATAATATTGAGGTATGTGTACATGATACTATTGAGGTGTGTGTACATGATACTATTGAGGTGTGTGTACATGATACTATTGAGGTGTGTGTACATGATACTATTGAGGTGTGTGTACATGATACTATTGAGGTATTTTTACATGATACTATTGAGGTGTGTATACATGATACTATTGAGGTGTGTGCACATGATACTATTGAGGTATGTGTACATAATACTATTGAGGTATGTGAACATGATACTATTGAGGTATGTGTACATGATACCATTGAGGTATGTGTACATGATACTATTGAGGTATGTTTACATGATACTATTGAGGTATGTGTACATGATAACAGAAAATAATTGTGTATGTGTACATGATACTATTGAGGTTTGTGTACATGATACTATTGAGGTTTGTATACATGATACTATTGAGGTGTGTGCACATGATACTATTGAGGTATGTGTACATGATACCATTGAGGTCTGTGTACATGCTACTATTGAGGTGTGTATACATGATACTATTGATGTGTGTGTACATGACACTATTGATGTGTGTGTACATGATATTATTGAGGTATGTATACATGATACTATTGAGGTATGTGTACATGATACCATTGAGGTCTGTGTACATGCTACTATTGAGGTGTGTATACATGATACTATTGAGGTGTGTGCACATGATACTATTGAGGTATGTGTACATAATACTATTGAGGTATGTGAACATGATACTATTGAGGTATGTGTACATGATACCATTGAGGTATGTGTACATAATACTATTGAGGTATGTGAACATGATACTATTGAGGTATGTGTACATGATACCATTGAGGTCTGTGTACATGCTACTATTGAGGTGTGTATACATGATACTATTGAGGTATGTGTACATGATAACAGACAATAAGTATGTATGTGTACATGATACTATTGAGGTTTATGTACATGGTAATATTGATGTGTGTGTACATGACACTATTGATGTGTGTGTGCATGATACTATTGAGGTATGTATACATGATACTATTGAGGTATGTGTACATGATAACAGACAATAAGTATGTATGTGTACATGATACTATTGAGGTTTGTGTACATGATACTATTGAGGTATATGTACATGATACTATTGAGGAATGTGTACATGATACCATTGAGGTATGTGTACATGATACTATTGAGGTGTGTGCACATGATACTATTGAGGTATGTGTACATGATACCAGCTACTAGTTAGGTATGTGTACATGATACTATTGAGGTGTGTGCACATGATACTATTGAGGTATGTGTGCATGATACCATTGAGGTATGTGTACATGATACTATTGAGGTATGTGTACATGATACTATTGAGGTATGTGTACATGATACCAGACAATAATTAGGAAGGTGTACATGATACTATTGAGGTGTATGTACATGATACTATTGAGGTATGTGTACATGATACTATTGAGGTATGTGTACATGATACCAGATACTAATTAGGTATGTGTACATGATACTATTGAGGTGTGTGTACATGATACCATTGAGGTATGTGTAAATAATACTATTGAGGTATGTGTACATGATACTATTGAGGTATGTGAACATGATACTATTGAGGTATGTGTACACGATACTATTGAGGTGTGTATACATGGTACTATTGAGGTGTGTGCACATGATACTATTGAGGTGTGTGTTCATGATACTATTGAGGTATGTGTACATAATACTATGGAGGTATGTGTACATGATACTATTGAGGGGTGTGTACATGATACCATTGAGGTATGCGTACATGATAGAGGTGTATGTACATAATACTATTGAGGTATGTGACCTCAATAGTATCATGATACTATTGAGGTCACATACCTCAATAGTATTATGTACATACACCTCAATAGCATCATGTACATATACCTCAATAGTATTATGTACACAACCCTCAATGGTATCATGTACACATACCTAAATAGTATCATGAACACATACCTCAATAGAATCATGTGAACACACCTCAATAGTATCATGTATACACACATCAATAGTATCATGTACACATACCTTAATAGTATTATGTACATACACCTCAATAGTATCATGTACATACACCTCAATAGTATTATGTATACACACCTCAATAGAATCATGTACATACACCTCAATAGTATTATGTATACACACCTCAATAGTATCATGTAAAAATTCCTCAATAGTATCATGTACACATACATTGTGTGTGCACATGCTAATATTGAGGTATGTGTACATGATACCATTGAGGTGTCTATACATGATACTATTGAGGTATGTGAACATGATACTATTGAGGTATGTGTACGTGATACTATTGAGGTATGTGTACATAATAATATTGAGGTATGTGTACATGATACCAGATACTAATTAGGTATGTGTACATGATACTAGTGAGGTATGTGTACATGATACTATTAAGGTGTGTGTACATGATACTATTGAGGATACATAATACTATTGAGGTTTGTGTATATGATACTATTGAGGTATGTGTACATGATACAATTGAGGTATGTGTACATGATACTATTGCGGTATGTGTACATGATACTATTGAGGCGTGTGTACATGATACTATTGAGGAATGTGTACATAATACTATTGAGGTATATGTACATGATACTATTGAGGTGTGTGCACATGCTAATATTGAGGTATGTGTACATGATACCAGACAATAATTAGGAAGGTGTACATGATACTATTGAGGTGTGTATACATGGTACTATTGAGGTGTGTGCACATGATACTATTGAGGTATGTGTACGTGATACTATTGAGGTATGTGTACATAATAATATTGAGGTATGTGTACATGATACCATTGAGGTGTCTATACATGATACTATTGAGGTATGTGAACATGATACTATTGAGGTATGTGTACGTGATACTATTGAGGTATGTGTACATATACTATTGAGGTGTGTATACATGACACTATTGAGGTGTGTGCACATGATACTATTGAGGTGTGTGTTCATGATACTATTGAGGTATGTGTACGTGATACTATTGAGGTATGTGTACATATACTATTGAGGTGTGTATACATGACACTATTGAGGTGTGTGCACATGATACTATTGAGGTATGTGTACGTGATACTATTGAGGTATGTGTACATAATAATATTGAGGTATGTGTACATGATACTATTGCGGTATGTGTACATGATACTATTGAGGAATTTTTACATGATACTATTGAGGTGTGTGTACATAATACTATTGAGGTATGCGTACATGATACTATTGAGGTATGTGAACATAATACTATTGAGGTGTATATACATGATACTATTGAGGTGTGTGTACATGATACTATTGATGTGTGTATACATGATACTATTGAGGCGTGTGCACATGATACTATTGAGGTATGTGTGCATGATACCATTGAGGTATGTGTACATAATACTATTGAGGTGTGTATACATGACACTATTGAGGTGTGTGCACATGATACTATTGAGGTGTGTGTTCATGATACTATTGAGGTATGTGTACATGATACTATTGAGGTGTGTATACATGATACTATTGAGGTATATGTACATGATACTATTGAGGTGTATGTACATAATACTATTGAGGTATGTGTACATGATACTATTGAGGTATGTGTACATAATACTATTGAGGTGTATGTACATAATACTATTGAGGTATGTGTACATGATGCTATTGAGGTGTGTGTACATGATACTATTGATGTGTGTGTACATGATACTATTGAGGTTTGTGTACATGATACTATTGAGGTTTGTATACATGATACTATTGAGGTGTGTATACTTGATACTATTGAGGTATGTGTACATGATACTATTGAGGTATGTGTACATGATACTATTGAGGTATGTGTACATGATACTATTGAGGTATGTGTACATGATACTATTGAGGTATGTGTACATGATACTATTGAGGTATGTGTACATGATACTATTGAGGTATGTGTACATGATACTATTGAGGTATGTGTACATGATACTATTGAGGTATGTGTACATGATACTATTGAGGTATGTGTACATGATACTATTGAGGTATGTGTACATGATACTATTGAGGTATGTGTACATGATACTATTGAGGTATGTGTACATGATACTATTGAGGTATGTGTACATGATACTATTGAGGTATGTGTACATGATACTATTGAGGTATGTGTACATGATACTATTGAGGTATGTGTACATGATACTATTGAGGTATGTGTACATGATACTATTGAGGTATGTGTACATGATACTATTGAGGTATGTGTACATGATACTATTGAGGTATGTGTACATGATACTATTGAGGTATGTGTACATGATACTATTGAGGTATGTGTACATGATACTATTGAGGTATGTGTACATGATACTATTGAGGTATGTGTACATGATACTATTGAGGTATGTGTACATGATACTATTGAGGTATGTGTACATGATACTATTGAGGTATGTGTACATGATACTATTGAGGTATGTGTACATGATACTATTGAGGTATGTGTACATGATACTATTGAGGTATGTGTACATGATACTATTGAGGTATGTGTACATGATACTATTGAGGTATGTGTACATGATACTATTGAGGTATGTGTACATGATACTATTGAGGTATGTGTACATGATACTATTGAGGTATGTGTACATGATACTATTGAGGTATGTGTACATGATACTATTGAGGTATGTGTACATGATACTATTGAGGTATGTGTACATGATACTATTGAGGTATGTGTACATGATACTATTGAGGTATGTGTACATGATACTATTGAGGTATGTGTACATGATACTATTGAGGTATGTGTACATGATACTATTGAGGTATGTGTACATGATACTATTGAGGTATGTGTACATGATACTATTGAGGTATGTGTACATGATACTATTGAGGTATGTGTACATGATACTATTGAGGTATGTGTACATGATACTATTGAGGTATGTGTACATGATACTATTGAGGTATGTGTACATGATACTATTGAGGTATGTGTACATGATACTATTGAGGTATGTGTACATGATACTATTGAGGTATGTGTACATGATACTATTGAGGTATGTGTACATGATACTATTGAGGTATGTGTACATGATACTATTGAGGTATGTGTACATGATACTATTGAGGTATGTGTACATGATACTATTGAGGTATGTGTACATGATACTATTGAGGTATGTGTACATGATACTATTGAGGTATGTGTACATGATACTATTGAGGTATGTGTACATGATACTATTGAGGTATGTGTACATGATACTATTGAGGTATGTGTACATGATACTATTGAGGTATGTGTACATGATACTATTGAGGTATGTGTACATGATACTATTGAGGTATGTGTACATGATACTATTGAGGTATGTGTACATGATACTATTGAGGTATGTGTACATGATACTATTGAGGTATGTGTACATGATACTATTGAGGTATGTGTACATGATACTATTGAGGTATGTGTACATGATACTATTGAGGTATGTGTACATGATACTATTGAGGTATGTGTACATGATACTATTGAGGTATGTGTACATGATACTATTGAGGTATGTGTACATGATACTATTGAGGTATGTGTACATGATACTATTGAGGTATGTGTACATGATACTATTGAGGTATGTGTACATGATACTATTGAGGTATGTGTACATGATACTATTGAGGTATGTGTACATGATACTATTGAGGTATGTGT
Source organism: Mizuhopecten yessoensis (assembly GCF_002113885.1). NCBI lineage: Eukaryota > Metazoa > Mollusca > Bivalvia > Pectinida > Pectinidae > Mizuhopecten > Mizuhopecten yessoensis. The sequence continues at coordinate 711,479 of NW_018408713.1, forward strand.
ACATGATACTATTGAGGTATGTGTACATGATACTATTGAGGTATGTGTACATGATACTATTGAGGTATGTGTACATGATACTATTGAGGTATGTGTACATGATACTATTGAGGTATGTGTACATGATACTATTGAGGTATGTGTACATGATACTATTGAGGTATGTGTACATGATACTATTGAGGTATGTGTACATGATACTATTGAGGTATGTGTACATGATACTATTGAGGTATGTGTACATGATACTATTGAGGTATGTGTACATGATACTATTGAGGTATGTGTACATGATACTATTGAGGTATGTGTACGTGATACTATTGAGGTATGTGTACGTGATACTATTGAGATATGTG
>NW_018408713.1:712046-712757 GCF_002113885.1 Mizuhopecten yessoensis
TGTACATGATACTATTGATGTATGTGTACATGATGCTATTGAGGTATGTGTGTATGATACTATTGAGATATATGTACATGATACTATTGAGGTATATGTTCATGATACCAGTAATTTGGTATATGTATGTTACACCCAGACATTATTTTGATATTTCTAGATGATACCACACATTAATTTTAATCACCAATCATTAATTATTGTGTATTTGTACATGATAAAGCAAAATACATTTTACATGAAGTTTGTTAAGATTGGTTATATCAAATCTTTGTTTTGACCAAGGAAAAAAACAGTCACGGTTGGCCTTTTCAGATGCGAGCTTCAACACGTTCAGCGCTAAGAGAAGGAACTAGCTGGAGGAGATGTGAGATGTTTTTGACTGGGATTTTATCACTTGTTGGTGAAACTTTTACAAATATTGGACCATCTGTGGTCCAATACGTATCAATTTCCTTTCTCCAAGGACTGTAAAGAACAGTCTTGCCTATTTTTTCTGTATTATAATGTAATGGCTGCCATCGCATGATGACTTCGAATTCTCATTTTGAAATCTCGATACATTCTCAGGTGAATTTAGCCATTTTGTAGTTATATCACGAAGCTGAAAACCAAAAAAGCTAAATATAAAAAAATATTGTAAATTATAAAAGGACTTCTAGAAAAAATCTAGATTTAACATACATATTTTCTCATTTTGGTAACATTGTT
>NW_018408713.1:713824-750361 GCF_002113885.1 Mizuhopecten yessoensis
TAGCCCTTTATGAAACATGTTAGATAAAAATTCTAACAAGTCTGTTACAGATGGTTGAAGTGGATCCACTGTCCCTTGCTCGCAAAACGACAACCATCTGCGGATATACACCCCATATTGCTTCTGTGTTGATGTCCTCCATGATGCGAGAATGATGTTTGTAACTTGTGTCGAAACTCCTTGACGTTGCAGGCATTCCCTGATAACCTGCAGGCTATCAGACGCAGTTTCCGCAGTGGATGTTGCCTGGCTAGGTCGTTTCGCAATTGTAACAGTTGTAACCTGTTGGGCAGGATCACTGGTGGGGCTATTATCAGTTTCAATATTTTTGGAAACCACGGTTGTGTGGTCCACATGGGTGCAATAAGGATCATCTCCGTCACATCCTCCTCCACTTTCTGTAGAACTCTTCCTAGGAGACTGAAAGGAGGAAATGCATAGTATAAAGTTCCATATGACCATGTCAAGCTAAAAGCATCTACAGCTTTAGCTGTAGGATCTGGCAGATATGACACATATTCAATCACTTGTGCATTGAGCCGAGAGGCAAATAGGTCTGTGTCGGGTATGCCAAACTTGTCACACACATCTTGAAAAACATGTACATTTAAGCTCCACTCAATGTCATCAGAAATTTTTTCTAGACAATTTGTCAGCCTCTATATTCGTAACCCCTGGTAAGTAGCACACAGACAACCAGATGTCGCGTTCCTTGCACCATAACCACATTTCTCTACTCAAGTCATGCAAGTGAGGTTTTTTACCTCCCATATTATTAAGGTAATTCACTGCCACAGTATTGTCCATATATAATCGCACATGAATGTTACGTTTTGAACTACAGAAATACTGCAGGGTTAGAAAAGCTGTATATAATTCAAGGTAATTTATGTGCTGTTGTTGTTCATTGTGAGACCAATGTCCCCCTGTCCGTAACTGATCATTACTGTCATCTTTATTTAGTCCTCCCCACCCTGTGCCTGAACTGTCAGTCTCAAGAATGAGGCCAGGGGGGCCGCGATACACTGGATGAGCACTCCTGTGAATGTAATCAATCCACCATAACACCTGCTCCCTTGCTGCCGATGAAATACTAAGAAGCTGATTAAAATCACCTTTAGTTTCCTTAAGGGCATGGTCTTTTTCATGCTCCAATGTTTTATGAAATAAGGGGGCATGTGGTACTGCAGGAGCACAGGCAACCATTTTTCCAATAACTTGTGCCAGGTGTCTTATGGTCGTTGTCTTTGTTTTGAGAAGTTCTTTACACACGTGGACTACATTGTCAGCTTTTTCACTGGTTAAACTTACTGTCATAGTTTCAGAGTTCAACACGAAGCCAAGGAAAGTTATAAACTTTGTGGGCTTCAGCAGGGATTTTACTGGGTGAATAGTAAGACCTAATGAATCCATAGTATATAGACAGTATCTTCTATGTTAGCCATACATTGGTCATAAGAATCTGCTTGCAGTAAACTGTCATCAATATATTCTACATTAGCATGACCCATTTTTCGTAAATGAGAAAACACTGGTTTCATGATCTTCGTAAACACTCGGGGAGCGGAAGACAACCCATTTGGAAGGCAGGTAAACTGATAACACACACCTCCCCAGAAAAAACGAAGGTATTTTCTGTCTTTACTATTAATTGGCACAGAATAGTAGGCATCTTTTAAACCAATGGAGGCCAACCAACAATGTCTTGTCATTAAATTTATGCCCGCTTTAAGCGTTTCCATTTTGAAATGCACATGTTCCACATCATAGTTAAAAGTTTTTAAATTCAGAATTAATCTGTATGTTCCATCTTTCTTAGGTCTGAGAAATATGGTGGACATGTATTCATTCTCCTCACCCCCTTTAAATACTTCTATAACCTGTTTGGACCAAAGTTTACTTATCTCAGCATCAATAAAGGCCTGTTGCACTGCTGAAAAATGGATTTGGTGTGGGAGCGTCCTTTGAACAGGAATATTGGCAAACTCAATATGATAACCTTGTATCTGAGTCAATAACCAGCTGTCAGATGTAATAGCCTTCCACTGATGGAGGAACTGTGAGATATTCCCACCCCGAAAGGTTTCAGGTGTGTTAGTTAATGTCTTGATGTCAAGCGCACAATCATCATTGTCTACAAAAGTATTACTTACATGTACAGGCATTGTAGTACAAGAAGTCCTCATAGTCATTTCTTTTGGTTCTTGGGGTAGCGATTCTCTAAAAAAGAACCCCTAGAACTGTGTCCATGGCCTCTGCCCCTGGAGTGTGGTTTAGAGCCTGACTGGTTGTAATTTCACCCTTGGTAGACATGGCCATGATGTCCTCGTCTAGAAGAAGAAGCACCACCTCTAGTGACTGTGTTAGGAAAAGGCGAATATCTGTGCCCTTTTTGTGTCTTTGTAACTTTTTTGCTCACACGTTGAGCGTCAGTGATATCCTTGATTTGTTTGTCCAAATCATCCCCAAACAGGCTGTCTGTAATAGGGTTGTCGGAGGAGCACAAAGCCTTGTATTCCGAGGAAAGTTCAGGACGCAATGCAAATCTCCGCCTGTGAGACATATCGGTGAATGCCAGCTGTAAAACTTTGAACGAGTCATTGCTAAAGTAAAACAGGATTTAACGGCATTGTGATCAAGGCCGGTTTTAGTTCCTTGCAACAGATTGTATGTAAGGTGCAGTGGGGGGAAGAATGCCGTACAGAGAAGACTCTGTGAATTTTGCGCCTTTATGTCAATGTCCCTGGCTTTCCTGGACAAGCCTGTCCCTATGTCCTTGTTGACACGAGGAACGACCAGGTTATCACAATTACCTGGCCTCAAGTGTTTATTGAGAAGGTCTTTCCTTTTATCCTCTCCGATTTGTGATCTGATTCCATCGTTCACAATTTTCGCCAGTTTCTCGTCAATATTTGGAGAACACTTTTCGCGTTGTTCATAAAAAAAATCCATGTCTCCCATTTTATTATCACGGTCTTTGAGACCTTCGGTATCATCAGGTTCAATGTCCTGGCCGAATTCCTCAACCGGGTCGTCAGAATCTTCCTCAATCATAATTTGTGTATCCCGAGCGTCACATATGTCGTTATCGACGACCGGGTCAATGTCCAACAAGTCCGCAAAGGAATGCACAGACGGTGCGTAATTGTCGTCATTGATCGAAGCTGTGCTAGGACATCCACGGTTGGAATGACTCCGGTAATTTGCACTGTTTTCAGCCAATGTAGTCATTAACCGTAACATGGCTTGGTTCTGTTGCAGCAGTTGTTGTTGTATTGTAACAGCGGAAGTCACAGAACCGGAAGAAGCGGGAGTCTCGCCGAGATCCCGCGTGAACTCATTTGCATAATTTATGTTAGGCATTGAAGACGAAGGCCTCGGGATAACAAAATGGCCGCCTTCCACATTATGCACTGTTGCTTCAACCGTGCAGACATCGTCTGACACAAAGTTCTGGGTCGCAGTGGACAGTCCAGGTGACAAGTTAGACCCAGAATTGGGTATGCGCACCAATTTAGTCCCAGAATTGGGCTCCATCGCTGTCACCAGAATTGGCGTTAGCAGCGTACAGTTCAATCGATAGGTCAGTTCAGAGTCAGTGACCCGAACAAAGGAATGTAAACAAACCTCGTATCGCAACCACGTGCTGGTAGCACGGTCCAAATCGTAGGGAATAAGTCTTTGAACAACAGTCGTCTATCTTGTGTAGAATAAACGAAGCTACGAAATATATGAAAACGATGAAAAAGTAATTTGTTAAATGAATAAGAAAACAAGTCTGTCTGAACCGAAAACTCTCTAAGCACTGAACCACGTGACCTCTACGTCATCTCAAGGGGTCCCTCGGTAGGTAGATTTTACAGAATGCAATCTTGACGTAAACATCATACAGTTCTTTACTACAAACGACTTTCTTAACTGTTACAACTGTGTCCTGAGGCTATTACGGGCCACTGAAAGCTTACCAGGATTATATACAGCTAATCAGTTGTGCATAGCATATATACTATGTAACATAAAACACATACAAGTACAAAAAAAACCACATAGAAGTTTAATAAAATAAAGGTAGTATATAAAAAGGGCATATAAATATATTACTGACTAACTCTTCAATACACTTTGTCGTTTTCTATTGGCAATTCTTAGATACTTTGCCAAATTAGCTATTTCCTTTTGATTTTGATTTTCTTAATCAATGTATGCATACTAATGAGTCGGATATAGTAAGGATTGCTAAAGGACCTGTGTAAATCGGCAAAAATGGACATCTTAAAACAAAATATAATTCCTCATCTATATCATTTAAGACACACAACAAATAAACTCTATTTCTGTTTTCTATACTCTGGTTTTTGCCCGTTTCTATACCTATTACAATACTCGAGCAACTTGTCAAAAATAGAAACGTTGTTACAGCACGATTTCTCACCCCGAGACGGTTTCTCACCCGGGTGAGAAATCGTGTTAGGAGTAGGCATATTGCCCGTTACCATGAGTACGAACACTGATTTTGATTTGGGGGATTGTGGTTTACTGCGCAAACTTCAAACTTTTTCAAACTTCAAACTTGTTCGAACTTCAATTTTAAGCTCACCTGGTCCGAAGGACCATGGTGAGCTTATACGATACCGCAGCGTCCGTCGTCCGTCGGACGGACGGACGGACGGACATCCATCCGTCAATTTTTCCTTTAAATTGCTTCTTGTCCTGAACGACCCAATAGATTTGGACTAAATTTGGCCATGGAACATCCTTAGGCCAATGGGACTCAATTTTGTATAAACGGTGGGTGTGGCCCCCTTGGAACAGAGAAGCGGGGGAAAATAGAGGTAAAACCTTTTAAATCCAAATTCTACCATAGGGTTTATGGGATTTCATACCAATTTGGTCTGGAGCATCCTTAGGTCAAGGGGACTCAAGTTTGTTTAAACGGTGGGTTTGGCCCCCCTTTGGGCAGAGAAGTGAGACCCAAAAGGGGAAATAGAGGTAAAACCTTTCAAATCCTTATTCTACCATAGGGATTATGGGATTTCATCCGAATTTTGTTCGAAGCATCCTTTGGCCAGGGCACTCAATTTTGATAAATGGTTGGTTTGGACTTCCTGAGGGCAGAGGGGCGGGGGCAATAGGAGCAATAAAGCTAAAACCTTTGAAATCCCTCTTTTACCGTAGAGATAAAGGGATTTCATCCTTATGTAATCTGGAGCATCCTTGGACCAAAGAGACTCAATTTTGTATAAACAGTGGGTGCCCCATGTTCCCTTGGCTTAGACCTACAAACTATCTGCATTTGTATAGACGCGACCGAAATTGGATAGTTTTGTAATTACATGTTAGAGTGAATTTTATACTCTAATATAATTACTGGCAAAGAGATGTCGCCAACACCATAACAAATCTGAACAAATTTTAAAAGGAAGCCAGAATACAAAGCTGTGATATATCAACTCTCTGAGTGCCTTTACAAAGAATACACACTTGAATGAGCAACCATGTCTTAAAACGTTTGTCAAGCAAATTTTGTTCTAAAGTATTATATTACCGCATATGATTTAGAGTACAGATAGCTGTAATTGAATCCGTCCATGAAAAATACTTATTCAGGTTTACATGCAACTATTTCCTTTGTTAACCTTGAAATATACGAGTAAACGATCATGCTATTTAATATATGCATGTATGTTTGTGGTGTAAATACGTTTTAGACAGAACGTTTTCCAAACATACAATGTATATATTGCTGTTTAATATTTGACTATCAAATTGTTCGAGTAACCGGTTACAAAAATAGGACCGTTTTACAACCCTACTGTTATGACATTGCGATCATTTTCTGATGCATCACTTGCGACTACTGGGTTAGTTTCGGCACCTTATGGTGTAACGGTTCCTGTTACGAGTGTATATTGTTATACTTTATAATAAAAAAAGGAAATGTATGTACCTATCCAAAGTAATGATTTCACATCTGCTTTAGTAAGTTCATTTTGTGAACAAATTCGTGTCCTTTGTTCCTTTGACCAAAGAAAGGTGTCCTTTGTTAGATATGACTTGCAAATTATTTTATGTACGGTATATCTCGCGCAAATTGTCTTTTGAAAACGTCTCTTTGTTTAGGATATTTAGTGGGGTGAAAAGTATATGAATAATAGATAAATAGATCAATACAGGTACTGCCATCAAAAGAAGTGTTAGCATATGTGTTAATTCTCTAATAATAATGATAAATAATATACAACATTCATATAGCGCCCTGTATAATTTGAAAAATAACTCTATTAACCGCTTTTCACCACATGGATAATAGTATGATATATTATTAGTTATAATTGTGAAACAAAAAACAAAGGCTTACAATTACTTTTATGCATTAAGCAATGTGCACATAAATGAATAATTCAAGGGTGGTATTTACATGACGTCTTTGCAAAGAGCCTAAAATGTAGACATGAAAAGGGGATTTTTTTATGTCTTTCTTAAACTTGGCCAGGGTTTTTGACTTTCTAATAGCAGATGGTTAGCTATTCCACGACGTGGCCGAAACCCTCCAAAAGCACCGGTTTCCATAGGTCCCAGTACGAGATTTTGGGACACACAACAATGGTTCTGAATCCGACCGCAGTGATCGTGACGGCTGATACAGGGTAACAAGCTCCTGTAGCTACTGGGGAGCTGTTCCATTCAGTGCCTTGTATATGTACACCAAAATGTGGTACTGCGACCTGTATCGTACAGGTAGCCAGTGCAATGAATATAGCACAGGTGTGATATGCTCTCTTTTGAGTACGAGTAACCAGCCGCGCTGCAGTGTTTTGGACCCTCTGCAGACGACTAGTTAGTTTTTCAGATATACCACAGAGCAGGATGTTACCATAATCCAACCGAGAGGTAACAAATGAATGCACCAAAATATTGCATGCATATGCAGTTATAGACTGCCGAATAGAGCCGATGTTCCTGATCTGGTAGTAACAGGATTTGGCAATAGCATTCACTTGTTTCTCCATGTTCAGTGAACTATCAAAGTATACACCTAGGTTATTAACGGCTTCAATGGAAAACTCTCCAAAATGTTTATTGTATAAAAATTTCATTGATTTTGGAGAATCATTACAATTTTACCTCACAAAATATATACCAATGAAATATCGTATTTGTTTAACTCGAATCCGTACATCTACACATTCTTTGGCTGTAGAAGTTGGTAGGTATAATAATATACCTAGAGAACGTAGATATTGTAAACAGTGTAATTCCCCCTCTGAAGTAGAGGACGAATTTCACTTTTATTAGTCTGTTCTAAATTCCAAAATCTCATATCACGTTTTATCAAAAACTTTTATTAGAAGAAAAAAACTGTGTTTAAAGCCGTTCAGTTATTGAGTGTCCATAATATTAAAGAATTGTGTATATTAGGAAAATTCATCTATGAGGCAAACAAATTAAAGGTATTATAATGAAATATGATTGTTTTCATTCTCTGTACATTGTCCATGATTTGTGTATAATATGTATTGTATACTGATGGGCCAATGGCCTAAAGTTCGAATAAAACTTGAACTTACTAGTCAGACAGGTAACTTTCACACAGGTAAGTTACCTGTGGGGTAAGTATGAAACAGACTGTGATTGGTTTGCCATTGTCGTCATATAATAATATATCAACAAAAAGTGGGGGAACTGAGAACACCCCATCTTGGTATGGGGATGACCGATTTTTATGCGGTTTTCGACATTTCTGTGTTTGGATCATATTCATTTCTATTTTCGTTCAGGGTACACTTTAATAGGAGCCAGGACATATTGATTTTGATGGTTTTACATAATAATAATTATTATCAAATATTTTATTTAAGTGTCACTTAAGCGTTGAACTGTTTTTGTATGATATTTATGATCTATTTGAATGACACAGCTTTGCAAGCAAACAACATAATGCGCGCTAGCGCATTATGATTTGTTTGCTTGCAAAGCTGTGTCATTCAAATAGATCATAAATATCATACAAAAACAGTTCAATACTTATATTTACGTTTTCTCTGCCTCTTATGTTCTTTTTTAACTTATAATTCATAATTAAAATTAAAAATGCCCGCCTTATCGACAGTCCACACAATTTCGTTCAATAGTTTGAACAGCGTATTGTCGCGTGCTGATTGGCAAACAAAGTAGTACTTTGACATTTTAACAAACACTTCAAATTTATTCCACAATTTAGTATCAATACAATTGCGTATGATATGTCTATAGGGTGATTCCAGTTTTTCAATAGAAATCTGAGCTGAAAGTTAGATTTGAAATTGTTTCGATTTTCCCCCGGAACAAATTTCGCGCATGGATAAATACAGTGAACACCGTGAATGGGACCTTGACCTCCACGAGGGAGTTATTTTTGGAAGTTAATTCGAACTTTTCTCTTTGCTCATTTTGTGAAGAATCCAGGCGTGAATGTATTTGTTGATTGTATGGGAACCCGACAACAGTCGGTAGATTCTATAACAGCATCGTTATTTGACATGTCGTCTGAAACTGAGGAACCGTGGATCCGAGACGCGTGAAACTGATAGCGTTTGAAGTGAGTGATCTTGCGACGGAGCACAGGTTCGTTACAAATGTCTGAAATGACGAATGTTTATGTGTGCTGTGACTCATATCAGTAGGTCTGTAACATATGTGTCAGTAGGTCTATAGAATATGTGTATTTCAGACATTTATAACGAACCCCTGTTGATCAGTGCAGTGTAACAGACGATATTTCTGATAAATTGCATGAGCGTTAAAATTGTTTCCATTGCCGGCATTGGTGATTTCAACCGATGTGCATTTTGTACGATATTGCAGACCTTGGTCTTGTTTTCGTTGTAATAAAAGTGTTTTTTATCTCATTTTTTATTTTGCACATGAATTTTCAATGACATTATCAAATCTCACAATGCCCAGCGATATTACAGCAGCCGTAATGTTTATTTACATTGGATATTGTAGTTCCGGTCAGTGTTGTAATTAATACGCTAAGAATTGTGTCTCGTGCGGCATGGTAATTATGTCTCGTGCGGCATGGTAATTAAAGTTCCATCAACGACACAGCTTTCAAAGAGGCTATATAGTGACAATGCCATGCACATGTAAATATATATATTTTACATATCACTTACATAATAAAAATACACATATGCAAAATATGCCCAGCCATACTGATTTAAGGGACACTACTTAAAATTTATATATGTTAAAACATAGAATCCATTAATGATTCTCAATAAAAAGAACCATATATTATACTGTACATAACATAAAAATTGAATGTATGCTTAGGATCCGATGTTGGGAGAAGAGCGAGAGTGGTTGGGCCAATTCCTACCGACAAGTCGCCCCTCCCCCACCATCGGGACCTCGATGATTGGCAATTACTAGCACATTAAATACATATAAAATACATGAATTAGATTTACTAAAATCATTAAAACTGAATTATAGTAAATGGTGAAAGTATCGTAATGTTGCCTACTAAAAGCAATAATATGAACCAAATATTACGATGTATATAGTCATAAAAAATCTAAAATGCATATCAAGTTTTAAATACTACCACGTCTCCTTTTCATAAAAAGGAAAACTGACTTAGCTAAGACAGGTTGGAGCGATTCTTCATTCATTAGAAAAATAAATTGTTCGTTATGGTCCATAGAAATGAATGATTGATCTACATTACTTGCTCTTTCAAACAGAGGGACTCGAAGGTCGAAATATAGGTTACATTCACATAAAAAGTGGATTTCATTCTCACTTTTATTATCACAGAAATTGCACAGCCTGTCATTTAATGGAGTGACTGGACGTGTATATCTACCCGTCTCACGTCTCTATAAAATACATAAAGCACGTTCAGATATAATTATAGCGTAACTTCATATTAGTAAACACTAATCTAACCCCCTAATCCCTTGATATTCTTTATGCACAAGATCTGGGTCTGTAGTACACATTCCAGCGGAGCGAGGTGAAAACACGCCCGCACACCTTGACAGCACGCACAGGTTTCCGTGGGGGAACTGAGAACACCCATTTCAAGGGCGTTTATTAGTTTTATGACGGTACCGTGAGGGATGCGACGGTCGCATTCTTTACTGCGCAACAGCGGAACGGTTGAAGTTCAAGTGAACGTCTGTTTGTAGTAGGTCTATTAGATATACATGTAATTATGTTTTTTGATTGGGAGGTACACGTCTGCAATAAAATGAGACGCAAGCTTAGCATTTTAGCATGTCTGCCTGTGAATGTGGTTGATGCAATGACTAGGACTGATCCTCGAACAATGGGAGGAAACGTGAAAGGTGGAAACTTCGATGATCTTGTATGATTGCAGTGTTGACCGCCTCAAGATGGTCGTTTGAATCAAAAGCACATTTGTAAAACTCTATGTTCGTTCTTATCTAATCGGAGAGCTTTAACTGTAAATGGTCTCGAAATACGCGGGACGGAATGTCTGTTCCTTTCTCTCCATGGAGCAGACGGGCAGCTGAAGCGTACGAAATGACCGTCATATTTGAGTCAGATTTGAGGCTTAAACTTCAAGAACATTTCGAGTTATATTCTCCCTCTTACAATCGGCGTCCCTTAAGTGTCAATATTGGGGCCACTTTTGTTCATTTTATATGTTAATCATCTGCCCCTGATTACAAATCAAAGTACTTTGTATATGTACGCTGATAACACCGCAGCGCAATCGCAAGGAAAATCCCTTGTCGTTGTAAATAACAGCCTCAATGCTGATGCAAAATTAGTATCAAAATGGTGTGATGAAAACAAAATGTGTGTAAACACAGAAAAAATAAAAGTCATGCTTGTTACTACATTTATTGTACTTCAAAGAGAAAGTGTTAATTAAAAGACGAATTGTCTGTTGTTATCAACAATGTATACATTAAGAATGTCAAATGTGAAAAACTCTTGGAATTGTCAATAGATGATTGTCTTTCCTTGGACATTCAATTTAAAAATGTTTGTAAAAAGATATCATGTCAATTATTTCCGATGACAAAGCCGATACCCTTTTTGAGGCAGTCATCTTGTATGACTTTTTATTATTACTTTGTAAACCCACATCTGGATTTCAGCTCTACTGTCGGGGGTAACAGTTTAAAAAATAATACTGCCAATTAGAACGCCTGCAAAAGAAAGCATCCAGAATTATTCTAAATTATGGAATTTCCCACACCTTCCTGTGATATGTTCAAAAAACTAAATTGGTTTTCTTTGCACAAAAGTATCTGATGCAACCAAGTAGTTCTTATGTACAAGATACTTAACACAGTGGATGAGTGCACGTATCTGTCTGATGTTCAGGGTAGAACTACAACATCATCATCTACCAATGTGCTTTGCTTGTCATGTCATAAGACAATTTTATTTAGAAAAAAAAGTTTTAAGATATCAGGGACCCCTTACATAGAATCTTTCACAAAGTCATAATAGAAATAAACCTCACTTCAGATCTGCAAGGAAATTTTACTTGGAATGATTTATATGTTTATCCCTTATCCTGTACTTTATACATGTATATTTCTTAAAGCTGTAAATATTGTACATTTTATCATACATTGTATCTTGACTCTATGTAAGATGATCTTCGTGCTCAATTGTTATCAAGAATAAATAAAGCCTATTCTCATTATTGATATGCAATCCCTTCCACCAATTTACTTCGATTTTTGAGAACGTAAGTTAAATTTTCCTTATAAACCATAAAAACATCAGTGCAGTTTACTTATATTCCGTCTTTGCGTATTGCAGAGTTATCTTCTCTTGGGAGCAGGGATTGATTGTTACGTCACTTGTTTGTGAAAGTAACGTCATCAATTTTTAAGAAAACGACGTATTTTTCTCACACTAACTAATGACGTAACAATCAACACCTGCTCCCAAGAGAAGATAACTCTGCAATACGCAAAGACGGAATATAATCTTCATAAAGTTAATGCTATCGAAAGTCCAGATTGGAGTAATTAAGCCATCCCTGTGAGAATGTTTTTCATGTTTTCTTCGAATGCCAAATGCTGAATACCTAACATATTTGATCTCAAGTTAGAACTCTTTTTGTTCGGTAGTGCCAAGCTTTCAATTGATCTCAACCCATTTTACAGAAATGTGAATCCTTCATCAAATCAGCTATAGATTAAAATGATGATTACGCGAGTCTCAGTGTGGGTATTGGTTGTTGCGTCCGGTGTTGGCGGGGTATTTATATAAAACTGGAACGATTACACACATTTTGCACTATCTAAGTTTAAGATTTCAAACCAGATTTTCCAATAATTCAATGCGAAACAAAATTTGGGTTCAACAACATCCAAGCTTCAAGACATTAGCATACCTTACAGTAACTGATACGTATGAAATGCTTAGATTACAAAATAGTGCGGATATGACTTTTTACATGTAGGTAATAAAATAAACTTTATGTATTTTACAACAATTATGAAACAAGTTATTTCGACTAATATCAATCACTCTTGTTGTCCCGGATGTTAGCGCGCAGGGGGTCTTAGTGTGGGAGGAAACCAGAGTACCCGGAGAAAACCCACGTAGTCGGGCAGGTGACCCTAAACCTTGTCACGTCTGATCGGGGAATCGAACCCCGGCCGCCTTGGTGAAAGGCAAGTGCGCTACCCACTGCACCACCCGACCAACCTCGGACATGTTCTTCATATCACTACACCAATGGGAATTATGTGAGAATTATTGTCTGATATCTTTCTATTTTGTTTGGTAATGTTATATAGTGGCAATGCAGAGCAAATGAAAATATTTGTATTATAACCCTGAAAAGAATATCCGGAATTGAGCGTTTTGTGTATTATGGTATTCCGTCTCCGTATCTTGTTTCTATGTTTTTTTTTTATTTACTTCGTGTTTCCGGCAATAAAGTGAAACCTGTTTCGATTTATCTCTTAATAATTCTCTCACATCGCAAACCCAGTACACTTGTGTCAGATAAGATTAAATACTGCGTGGCCTGAAAAATAAAATGTACCCAAAACACCAGACCTCAATATGCCACGGGCCGTATTCATGAAACCATTATCATGCTCAAACTCCTGTCCTGGTTGTAACTGATAAGTAAAACAACTTGAAGTAATAAAGAACTTGAACTTGGTGATAAATAGAAATAAAATCACCCCTTGTCATTGATTTGAAAGAGTGTAGGAGAGACCACGCCGAGTACAGTTTAAAATGTTTACATTTGACTGTTTTCTACCGTGTCACATGCTTTAATCCAGTTACAGTACAACAACGTTGGTCGACACAAAATTGACGAAAATCAAGCAGTTTAATGAATAGTTACATAACAAAAGCAATAACAACCCTTAAACACACCGCACAATCTATCACAATTAAATCTGGTCGCCATGGTAAATCTGCAAGTAAAGAAATAACACAGTAAGCAAACATGAATATATACATGTAAATACATAACAAAGATGTAAGATAAGTTTCTTCAGAGAAATATAATAATTCATTTTAAAATCAGCAATGGCAAATCAAGAAATGTATCTAAATTCATGCACAACTGTATCTTTCTTACTTGAAAACAACAGTTCGTTTAAAATTGAAGCAAAGATAACAGATTGTAAAATCAAGTGAAAAAAAGAATGCTCACCGTAATTTTTATGAGTACCCGGCCGATCTCCACCTCCCTGGGTTACGTCTAACCAGTCAGGGTTCCTGTTATGTTGAAGGCGAACAACAGCAGGAGACCAGAGATCACTGAAATAAATAAAGGTTCGGACGTTACTGGGGCGGTCACGTGATAGCGGAAACAGACATTGTTTCTTAATAAGATACACATTAGTGGAGTGGTAACGAGATTGTGAATATACGTATCGCTTGGGAAAATAATGTTTTAATAAGGTTTTACGTCTGCTTTTACAGCCTTTTAGCCTTTCACAACACGAGAAAAGAACGGAAAGTGGGTAGAAGGGAAGTGAAGACAGACATATATATTGGCCTACATGTACTTAAGGGCAATTACGTTTAAATGAGAACTGAAGCTACGCGTATGGTCACGAGGTAACACGGACGAAAGTTACAAATGTTTTACGAGTACTTAAGGTCATTGGAGTGTATTGATAAACGGAAACAGGAAGTACATCCCTAGTTGAAAATCCAATGTAGGGAGACAGTATCACAAGTTCCGCAAATTCTAATGTTTAATATTAAACTGATGAATATTGTATGTTTATTATTGACAGAACAGTGTGTTCTCTCACTATTAAAGTATTTTAAAGCAATCCAGGCATTAATTCAGTTTTTTTTTTATCAATGAGTCACATGTGTCGATTTGNATTGATATACAATACTAATATATGTCAGTGTCATTTTTATTGACATTATTTTGTAAAAATACTGTGTCTTTCATTTTTATCTTAAAATTCACTCCTTTTTACATAAATTTCCATTTAAAATTCTTACAATTCTGACAACTTATATTTTTTTTTGTGGCAGAAAATGTTCATTTCTTTAAAGCAATATAACTACACAATTTGAAGAAATTCTACTGAGAAATGGTGACACAATCCTATTACCTTAATTGTTATGATGACTGATTGGGGTGGTTAAGTTTTATCATTTCCGATATTTACATCAGAGTTTTTGACGTCACAACACTCCAATTCCGTCTTTGCGTATTGCAGAGTTATCTTCTCTTTTGAGCAGGTATTGATTGTTACGTCATTGGTTTGTGAGAGTAACGTCATCAATTTTTGAGAAAACGACGTAATTTTCTCACACAAACCAATAACGTAACAATCAATACCTGCTCACAAAAAAAGATAACTCTGCAATACGCAAAGACGGAATAGCGACATTAATAGAATTTAAACGTGGCGCGACTGGAAACATGTATTGCACTTTTAAAAATAATTCGAATATGTAAGTCACCAGAGTTACCTTATCTTAGATATACAGTGTACGAAATAGTTATACAAGATTTCCTACCCTTATTTCACGAAAAATTTATTCCAATCTCAGTTGAGATGTAAGCCGAGATTAGGGTATCACAGCATGTTACCCCGAGGATAGAATATGTTTCAGAACCCAACACAAACCCGATTATATTTTTATTATATTTATATTTTTTGTTAAAATTCTTGATTTCATATCTTGATATTTACATCATAATAATAAATCACTTGATGTCAGGGTTTCCAGAAAAAAAAATTGTTTAAAGGTGAATGTCCTTTTTCTACTTTTTGTTGTCGTTGTTATATTTCGTTTGAGAGACTCTAAAATGTATTTTTTAAAGTAAAAATGATAATTACGGTAAATATATTAAATAAGTGAATTAATTTATAAATCAGCTGATAAAATGTTTTCAACTGGGCTCCAGAATGCTAAATACTTTTTAAGGGAGTGGAGCATGCTGTCTTAAAGTACTGTTGTGTACAAAACAATAAAAAAGCACACTTACAGAGAGCGAAATTGGAGCTCTGTTTCTGTTGTTGGTTTCCGTAGTTGTAGTAGTAGTTACTCAGACCGCTACCGGAACCGTAGCCTGCCATCCCGTACCCGGGGGTACCATATCCGGGGTACTGGGCCACAACAAAGGCCACTAGACATGGGATCAGGATCAGGGCGAGACACTTGTTCATCTTGTAGCTGTAAACATAAAACAATCAAACGTTCAATTTTTTTTAGGAAAACACACTATCATGTTTGTATATTAAGAAAATTATGATGGGTTTCTTATTCTACTGAACAAAAAGAATGAGGTGGGGAAGTCTATAACTAATTCGCAAAAAATATATAAAACGTTTTTCCCTCAGACTTGCATGCACTCTTTAAGTTACTAGTAAAACGAATTTTGTCGAACATTTTCATGTATACACCCTTCTCTTCTCTGTCTCCCATTTTTATTCCTTCATTCCACACTTTATCCTTTCTACTCATTTTCCCGTCTTTTCTTCGTCTGCTGGATAACCGAACTACTCGGTAGTGAAGCGGACGTAAAACCTATCAATCAATCAATCAATCATATACGATAAATATACAGTAATGGTTATCATATGGACGTGAACGTACTTACCTTTCGGTTGAGTCGTGAAGATCAGAACTGCCTGTCGTTAGTATCGGCCTGGATTTATACCCATAGAACGGAAGTGTATACGGTCACGGTGGCGTAATATTCCGTCGGTCAACACTTCCTGGACACCAATCACTGCAATGCATCGTAACATGGGTGCAAGACTTACCGCTACAGGGTTCGATTTCAACGGGTAGGTCAAACTGACCGTCGTTTATTGCCCTGCGGACACACTCGCGTGGAAGTTGTACTGTTCAGTACGTATACAGAAAATGTACGTGTGTAAAATGTCAAACAAAAAATAAAAGAATTCAAAAACTGAAAAACTAAAATAAACAATTATTATACAGTTCAATTGAACCATATTTCAGTATGATTTAAAAAAAAGGCCATGAATAGAGAGGCGATTGTTGTTTCAAGTCCGCAACATATGTGAGTTTAAAACTACAAGTAAACATAGCTGTTCTGCAAGGTTTTGTGAAAAAATGCATGTTTAGACAATATACAAACACTGTGGCTTATTTTAGTGTATTCATTTTGAAAATAGTATTTTTTTTAAATGTTCTGTGACCTTTTGCTATCTTTATGAAATACGCTTATGACCCCGAAAACCAATTACGCAAGAATTTGTAACTGTTTCTTTCAAACCATGTTGCAAGTGAGGGCGATAATTTGTTATTTGTGTGTGTGTGTGTGTGTGTGGTGGTGGTACCACGGTGTTGGTGGTGGTACCACGGTGTTGGTGGTGTTGTTGGTGGTGGTACCACGGTGTTGGTGGTGGTGTTGGTACCACGGTGTTGGTGGTGTCGTTGGTGGTGGTCCCACGGTGTTGGTGGTGTTGTTGGTGGTGGTGCCACGGTGTTGGTGGTGTTGTTGGTGGGGGTACCACGGTGTTGGTGGTGTTGTTGGTGGGGGTACCACGGTGTTGGTGGTGTTGTTGGTAGCAGTGTGTTGGTGGTGTTGTTGGTGGTGGTACCACGGTGATGGTGGTGGTGTTGGTGGTGGTACCACGGAGTTGGTGGTGTTGTTGGTACCGCGGTGTTGGTGGTGTCGTTGGTGGTGGTACCGCGGTGTTGGTGGTGTTGTTGGTGGTGGTACCACGGTGTTGGTGGTGGTACCACGGTGATGGTGGTGGTGGTACCACGGTGTTGGTGGTGGTACCACAAGGGTGGTGGTGGTACCACGGTGTTGGTGGTGGTGGTTGTACCACGGTGTTGGTGGTGGAACCACGGTGGTGGTGGTGGTGTTATCACGGTGTTGGTGGTGGTACCACGGTGTTGGTGGTGTTGTTGGTGGTGGTACCACGGTGTTGGTGGTGGGGTTGGCACCACGGTATTGGTGGTGGTACCACGCTGTTGGTGGTACCACGGTGTTGGTGGTGGTACCACGGTGGTGGTGGTGGTGGTGGTGGTGTTGGTACCACGGTGTTGGTGGTGGCGTATGTTGCAGGAGTTAAATTTCAACACCGAGCTGATTTACGGAACTTCGCTACGTGTTTTAATTAATAAAACAGATTTTTATTTCACATGTATGCAGCTTTGTCGTTTCGTGTATACATCTGCGAAAAGGATAATAACAGAGTTGTGCCCGACTGGATACTTTAACTTTACTGTAAACATATGTATTGCCAATAAAATTGAACAAGGGATTGGGCACAAGTTATTACAACTTATCAAAGCCTTCTCCCGTCATACATTTACAATTACATGTCAACAATGATAATAGGCATAAACATGAAGTATATATATATATATATATAATATTCACACAGGTACAAATACCAAACTTTAAAAAAGCACCGTTCAAAATCTTTTGCTGGATTTGATGAAGTGATGCACATGTCTATAAACGTAAGAGTTAAGGTCTACCGAAAGATCTGGATTGCCAAACAAAAGAAGCTTCAAATCTATACCTAAGGCATTCAAATTTTGAAACAAAATACGCCTTTTCATTGCTAAAAAGTTGACACTCAAAGAAAAAGTGAAAGGCATTCTCACATGGATGTCCACAGATGCAAAATGGACTCTCGACAAGATTAACTCTGTACAGGTCATACTTAAGGGAATTACAATTGTGCCTCAGTTTAGTATGTATAATAATTAATTTACTGGATAAAACTGCCCTAGGAATAATTTTTTGGTACTGTAAAATACATGTAGTTGGTATTGTAACACATTATAATGAAGAAGTTTTGTATACAGCGGTCCATAATCAATCTTATTACTTAATTTTTACTACATATTCACACAGGTATACTGATTGCCAAAGAGTTGATATTGCACGAAAACAATACCTGTAAACAACATTCATAATAATTTTAATATCCGATTTGAAGACTTAAGAAATAACAGGGATTTGTTTCCAAGTTTTATGATAAAACTAAGACAGAAAATGTTTAAGGTAGGGTATATTGTACGTTAACATATGTGACGCAAATACATGTGCAATAAACATGACAACAAAAAACGTTTGGTCTGACGTTTATTTCATTTAACAGCGTAAAATACAGTAAACTATGTATATCGTATGTACAATGTCTAAAAGATGGTCAAAATATTAAAGGATTTTGGCCACGATATTTCATAATTTCATATTTTACGGTCATTTGATGCAATAATACGTGTAGTGACCGATACCCCGTCTCTCTCGGTACTCAGATGATAGACAGGCCAGGTGACGCCCCATCTATATCAGCCTATAGCTATGATTAACTGATTGAGTGATAGGTTTTACGTCCGCTTCACTACCGAGTTGTTCGGTTATCCAGCAGACGAAGAAAAGGCGGGAAAATGAGTAGAAGGGATAAAGTATGGAGTGAAGGGATAGAAGAGGGAGACAGAGGAGAGAAGGAGCCGTCTGTCCTATATGTATTTACTGTAAAAGTCTAGTTTTTGTAAGACTACAAGGTCTAATGTTGCCTTTTCCTAACACTAGTCGTATAGAAGCACCAAGGCTGGACCGGTAGTGAGGTAGAAAGCCGCCAACATTAACACCAGCTCCTAACTATTCGTCCGTCTTGCTCTGTTTGATATTAAGATAGGCAGACCTTTTATTAACTTTTAAATTATTTTTAATGGTTGTGCAATACACCTTTAAAGGGACATCACGTGAAAAGGCGTTTTTTTTAATGAATGTATGTATTGTATGCACTTCCACTTATGTTACCTCGCTATCCCCATATTCATAGTCCATTCCAAATGTCCAGTTTGACCACTTGAATTGTTCGGGAAAGCCCTGCTAAAAATAGCACCGATAACGTCACCTGACTAGGCAGTAAACACAAGTGGTGCGAGCGAGATGAAACGGTTTCCAAGGGGCCCCCAAAGAGGGGCCGTCGGGCAACTGCAACCTCTTACCGCACAATGAAACCCAAGTTATATGATTTCTAAGTCCGTATTCAAACTTATTGAACAGTAATTATTCATCATTAGAAGTTAATTGCACACCTGCCAGTGTTCAAAATTGAAATTTATTTAGCTTTAANATATAAATCTATGTATACTCTCTTTCCCACTTTCACTGTCTCCAAACGCTAACATTTAGGAAGTCATATTAACCATCACACACAATAAACTGTATGGCAAAACCACTACGTGTACATGTAGAATATGTGTCAATAAGGAACGTGTTGAGATACTTGATAATTATATTTTTTCAATACTTTACAGAGTTAAAGCATACTTGTAAATAGGCCTTTTTATGCTGAGACAACTTTTCTTTAATCAGTTCCTTTTGTCCGAAACAGAAGCCGTAGTTATTGGCAGCACGCCCATTTTTACAACGTAATCAAATATTTTTTCCAATGTTTTCAATACGTAAACCGATTCTAGAGAAAAGGTTGTTACATGATCATACATTCTAAGTCAACATCATATGAAAACATGAACTGTTGAAAAATTACGATTTAAAAAAAAACTGTTATGCGATCCTATTTACTAGAAGTAGGTTCTCCTTCCTCAGTTATTCATCTTGGCCCGTCATTTTGACATTTTTTTATCTAGCTGCGATAACGTAGCTTTCTGACGAAGAGCGATTTTTTTTTTATATATTGCGTCGTCGCGCCAGAGGAGGCCGGGTATTATATTAGTACTAATTTAAATCTTGCATGTCAAAACAAAAACAAAATCGTTTTATTCAGCAATATAATTAAATCATACCATTTTACTGATCCCGATAGTATTATAAATTATGTAAATCTAATAGCGCACGTATCTCATTTGACCCCGATCGCGAGCACCGACAGAGGCTCAGAGAGTGGCCATCACAACAGTTATCCCTTGGAGGGCCTCATGGCAAAATCAAACTAACCAGTCACTTACCCCTTTCGTTCGCATAAACCACTGTATAATTATTAAAAACACAAAGTAAACTCTCTCCGATACATGCCCATTAAAATATTAAACTAAGTTCATCTGTGTTCAAACTCACACAATGATACTAGCGAGGTTAATAGTTTTAGATATTTATTCATAACATAAATAGCGCTAGCATTTCTGTCGATTTTATTTCAGCTTAACCGGCCGCTATCCGGAAGAATACATGCATCGTACTAACTGCTAGGGCAGCTATTTTCTGCTTTGAATACTTCCCACTGGCAATAATGATTCCGTAACGTATCCCTTGCGCTATCTTTTGACCATTTGGCAACTTTTCGCTTCGTAGCTGACACGGTATAACACTTTACTTTCGCTTACTGAATTCACACGGCCAGTCATTTTGTTTACAAAGAAATGGTGTGCTATGCGCATGCGCTAGTAGAGGGAAATCCCTGAACAAAACGTTGGTCAGACCAGGGACAGTATATTATACGTCCCTGGTCAGACAGGTAGAAATACCGATGATTATCTTAGATTTAATCATTTTTATGAATCTATTTCAGCCAAATCCGGTCGTTATTTTCCATAGTGTGTCTCACTTGATATGTTTATGTAATATTTGAAAATAAGACACAAAAAAAGTTACTTCAGCGTGATGCCCCTTTAAGTGTACTTGAATGGTTGTGTAATGGAAAAAAAAGCAATAAATCATCAGAGACGTATAAATACATGTATTATACGTCTCTGAAATCATGTACTTTAATAAAAGGGCCTTGTGTTTCTCTTGGACCAGATGTGCCAATTTCACCTTAATGTGAAAGTTATTCTGGATCTCCAATTTAAAAAAAGATCATCCATCCGTCTTGATCTGATTCAGATCAAGATAGGCAGTCCTTTTAAATTACCTCTGTAATGGGGTTTTACAGAAAAAACAAAAGAAAATTTATGTCGAGATATTATTTTGAAAGTCCTAGTACTTTCAAGTTTAATACATCATTTATTTATGTCAATAATGAAGAATTAATTTCACTTATAAAATTCCTTAAGCACGTAATTGAGCGCATTAACACTGGCCATTAACACCATGATTTATATGTAAACTGTACTATATATATATGTATATAATTCTCTACACTGTAACCAGTTTGCGAGAATAAAAGCTTGTCATTGTCATTGTCATTGAAAGTATTTAAGTAAATTTCAGCATTGTTTAACTGTATTTTACATGCGTTTTTAACTTAGGCTAGTAACCTGGACCGAAAACTGACGATGTTATCAGGGTAAAAATGTATGTGTATCATATGCGATATTAGTTTTTTGATGAAATTTCTGAATTATATATATTTTTATTTTTATTGTAGTAGTAGTGGTGGAAATGATATGACATTTATTGAAAAGTTTAAAATACCAACATGATCATTTGTTTGGCAGCTTTTTAATACAAAATATATCTTCTGGGGCGGAACGAAGAACTCGTGATGTGTTTACTTGTGGCACACTATTTTCAGAATAAACCTTCCAATTTTAGCATAAATCCAAACTAATCCAGTTCCTGTTTATGAAAATTGTGTTTTAAAACAAACGCAAAAACTATGTTGTGAAGCCTAGCTAATTTAATTGAATATCACCAACTAGAGCAAGCCCCGCAGTATTTATTTTTATTTCGAGTTTGAATTTCACGTATAATTTCAAGTCAGCGATGAGTGGAGATTTGGGAACCTGTTTCTTTTCTGAAAAATGTGCATAGAATATGAAGAAATATTTGTTTGCGCTTTGATTTCTGGTAATAACTTCCAGACACACCTGAGGAATCTGTTTAATTATTTATAGAGATGCTGTAATTTAAAAAAAAAAAAAAAAGTTGTTGAACGGAGTAGACAAATAATGTTTGTCCCAGAGCGGTACACTTTTTCATAATTTTTAATACACAGTAGAGAGAAAAATATTTGCTTATTCCACACAAATATACTTGCATGTTACTGATTTTAAGTGAAATGATAAAACAAAAATCAAGAAGTGGGGAAGGGACATGTTCATTGTCGTATCCCGATTTTAGCCGACATCTGAAGCAATTTTTCAACGAAACAAATATTTTTAAACTATCATATCATCACATTCAATCGTGACAGCGACAGTTTGATTGACACTACTAGACATAAATTGGTTGTTCACGTACATAATTAGTAACAAATACACGTGGGTATACAGTTAAACTATACTGCCAGGTGTTTTTACTTTTCAAGTGATCTACGTTCGCGATGACGAGAAAATCAATTTGAATGAAAGTGTATGCATTCCATGTCTAGGTGCTCTAATACTACACCAAACTCTGATAAAAATCTTGTAGTTAAGGCTGGTGAAAGTTGTGAAATTTTTAAAGCACCATGCTTGCCTTTAATTCAAGAGATAAGACATTTCTAATTAGAGGTTTAAAAACAAATCTGGAAAAGACGTCAAAATCGATGTTGTATGCGGAGGAGCCATGTATTCTTTTACAAATTTTATGTGGTTTATCAGGTTCTGTCCTTGTCCTTGGTACAAATGTCACAAACAATGATCGGCGCGACACTTCAAAGTCCTTGGAATTTTATCACACAGACAAAATGAAGAGCAGTTTTTCGGTTGATTCAGTGTCAAAAATAATTTCTAAAATTAGAATCGGAGCAATTTTTCCGGGTGAAGTGTCTCTTCTTATGAAGATTGGTGGCCTCATTTTGCGAAACTTGATAGATGAGGCCAAGGACAGATCTAGAGGTGATGATGAAGCTAAAGTAGCAGGCAAGCCCTGCGATTGTGTCGAACCCTTCAACTAAAATCAGAGAGTGTGGAGTTCCTGCCTTTGTCTGAAACGGGCAAGAAAAAAGAGGAACTGAACTGGTCATCATTGTCAGACGATGATTGAAAAACAATCTTTTAAATTTTTTACTGCGTATTTTTTTCTTCTAATTTATGATGATACCCATGACGCAGTTGTTGAACTATGGAAAGAATTCAGACAGCTTCACAAGTACCTGTGCTCTTCGTAAGCGCCAGTTATATCCCTTGAAACAACATTTATTCAGTGCAAGACATTGTTAGAGAAATCGGTTTCCAGAAGAAAAACGTTACACTCTATAATTATGCACATTTTAGTGTACCATACAACTTTTTTTCATCGCTAAGTTTGGCTCAATGAAAGATTACAGAAGACAGTCTGTAAAAAAGGCAAACGACGAATTCACGAAAATAATTCGGGACGTGCGCAAAAACAAATGTAGCGGTCAAATTCTAGGTGTTATAAAATGTATGAAATTCGGAACCAAAAACACTATTCGGCGGCATTTTTAGTATCATGGGAAAGAATATTAGCAACGTATCTATTCATTCTACTTATAGATGGACACTGGTACCACTATCCCAGTTCACCATCACATGACGAGCTGTGCCAATCGATTGCTAACATTCTCACAGTTGGACTGTAAACCTCACCAGACTCCTTATCAGCTGGCCTGTAACGGATTTTTTATGAGGGTGTCAACGATTACGTTACCTGCTACAAGTTCGGGAAACTTTGAATTATTGGAACCATAAACACTTTTCTATAGAGTGTATTGATCACCATTCTGTTTTACCATACCCACCCAGTTTTAAGTATAGAAAATTTCAATATGGAACGTGAAATCACTTAGAAATGCTTTCATATCACAATTGTGTAATGCCGAATGGAGAGTTAATGAACTAAAAACAGAAAAATGGAAAGAGAAAGTCGGTAAAATGGTCACGTCCATGAATCGTGTAGAAGACTGGTTTCATAAAACATTATAATAAAAGACTGTATATAAATATTTTGTCTGTATTGTCATTTAAAATGTTGACCGAGAAAGAGAAGTGACTTGTTGACGGTGTATTACAATTTCGACAACGGATGTAGTTTTATGAGTCCAACGAAAGTTCATCAAGTTTTGAAATCCCAAGAATTCACCTCGCCAGGTCTATACAAGATTAGAACATATATCCAGAGCTTAGACGAGTATAGCTTAAAAAAACCAGTCAATCGTTCTTTTAGGAGAGCAGGAGTGGAAGTATCGGGTCCTTACGAGGAATTCCAAACCGATCTTGCAGACGTGTCGAACCTTTCTAAACAGAATGATATTATTCGGTTCCTTCTTGTCGTCATATATGTATTCAGCTGCTTCTTATGGGTGGAACCTACAAAAAACGAAAAGACAAAAGACGTGTTAGATGCTTTTAGAAAACAAACTAAAAAATCAAAACGTTTGTAAACCGATGTAGGNGTTACACTGATGAGTCGCAAGACTCAAAGTTAATAAAGAACTTGAGGTAAGAATCTACTGGGAAATTGATGTGACAGTATTGTGAAGACAATGACATTACATACTTTACTAGCCACACTGACCAGAAAGCTTTTGTGGTCGAGCGCGTCATAAGAACGCTAAAAACCACGATTCATGAACTGACTTGTATACTCGGGAACTGACTTGTATACTCGGGAACAGACATGTATACTCGGGAACTGACTTATATTCAGACAGGAACTGACATGTATGCTCATGCACTGACTTTTATACTGATGCACTGCAGTGGTATATTGAAGGTGTCTCTTGATCATTATGAGTTCCTTAATCAGAACGGCTAAGGACACTGATCCTGTGGCATCAACTCTGCTGTCTAGACGATCAGCACTGTCGAACTGATAAGTAAATGAAATAGATCATAAGCAACTTGCATAAATTACACATATTGTATACATGTATTTTATTTTCAATTGACAAATTGAGATTCAATGTTGTTATAGTTTCTAAACCTACCTTCTAGAGCTGGTAGGATAAGAAACTATACACGTCGGTTGTTTGACAGTAACAGCTATTTACAATAGACCTTAAGTAATTGATTGGACACATTATCACATACCTGTTTGTGCAGGTAAGGGCTGATCATGAAGTGAGCCAGGCTTCGACCCTGTCAGAATGCAGAAGCCTCATTTCTGCATTCGGATGTTGATGTTTAACAAAAGTAAAATAATTGTATACAAATTGTACAGTTGAAAATGAAACGTCATTTCCTCCGCTTTATTATGTAATTATAAACACATGTACATAAAAAAGTTATAGACTACGCTCTGCAACGCATGGGTTTGATATGAAATATTTTCAACATAAGGTGATCAGAAGTGAAACGGTTTACATAATAAGACTGCAATGCAATTTTGTCTATCTCTATTCTATATATTATCCATACATGAATTAACAAAAATATTTTATATTTCCAAGTCATCGGTTTCGGATCCCTTAATAAAAAAAACCATTACCACTCGAATTGTATATGATATTATGCAATATTCAGAAGATAGAAATATACCTGGAATGTTGTGAATCATTGATTTTGAAAAAGCTTTAGACTCTGCTTCTTGAAAGTTTATTGATAAAGTTCTGGATTATTTTAATTTTGAGGAATATATAAAAATTGGGTCAAAATTCTACAAAACAAGTCAAGTTCAGCTATTAATCAAGGGAGAATTTGTCTACATTTTTCGAAATTGAAAGAGGCGGAAGCTAGGGGGACCCCATCGCACCATATATATTTATAATATATACTGAAATTTTAGCTATTAGAATAAGGAACAATAAAATTATAAAAGGTATTGATATTGATAATAGTCCTATTTTACTGTCTCAATATGCGGATGACACTTCACTGATTTTAGATGGAACAGAGAGGTCATTTAAAGAATCAATTGATGAACTAAACACTTTTTAAAAAATATCTGGATTAAAAAAAATGTATCTAAAACGCAGGCTATTCGGATTGGGAGTAAAAAATATAGTGATGAAATTGTGTACCCTGAATTGAATTTACAGTGGGGAAATCAAAAATTTATGCTTTTAGGCATTGATTTTCATGTGAACCTACAACCAATACCTAAACTGATTTATGAAAAAAAACCTAGTAAAGATAAAGGCACTTATTAGAACTTGGGAAAGAAGAATTTTGACTCCAATAGGTAGAATCCATATTATAAAGGCACTATTAATTTCTCAGTTTAATCATCTCTTTATCTCTTTGCCAAACCCAGATGAGAATTTCCTGAAAAAGTTAAACACAGAACTGTTCTGGTTTTTTTATGGAAAAGTAAAATAGATAAAGTGAAAAGAGATATAACTGTTAAAAAATACATTGATGGGGGTCTAAAAATGTTACATGTAAAGTCTTTCATTGAATTTCTAAAGTTAACGTGGTTAAGGAGACTCTATACAAGTCCAAGTAAATGGCAAATTATTCGAAGAACTTCTGTTGATGATCATATTTTGGCTAACTGTGGTACTGAATATATTTCAATATGTCACACTAACTGTAAGAATTTATTTTGGAAATATGTTTTTGAAGCATGGATAAACTTATCAAATAAACACTATTTATATCAATCTCCAGATAAATTGGCCAAAACACCAATATGGTATAATAATGTAATTGAAGTAGATAATCAGAGTATTTATCATCGGGATTGGTACACTAAAGGAATTATTATTATTAGCGACTAAATCAATAAAGACACTAATTTGTTTTACTCTTTTCGGGAATTTCAACAGGTCTTTGGTATAAATACAAACTTTCTTAATTACCAAGGACTTATTTCAGCTATTCGAAAACATATACAGAAACAAGATTTACCATGTCCTATCTATCCTTTCATACCAATTAATCTCGAAATACTTTTCCGCAGGGACAAAAGATTTTTATCATTTACTCAATAAAAATAATACAATATCCAGTGGAAGAAAAAAATGGGATGAAGTTTTTCATTTTGATAATAAAACATGGAGGAAAATATATAAAATGCTTTTTCACATACCCAAAAATTCAAAATTACAGTGGCTTCAATACAGAATCAATCAACACATTTTGACAACAAACTCGTTCTCATTTAAGGCAGGAATAGCTGATAGTCCTTATTATAACTCATGTAAAACTCATAATGAAACAATAAAACATACCCTTTTGCTTACAATAAGGAGACTTTTATCTTTGGACTATATAATCAAGATGGAATAAGAACACCAATAAACAGTACAATTATTTTGATTATGGAACAATATATGTATTCAGCAAGATGCCTAGAAACAAATTTATTTATAAATGTTCTTAAAAAATCAATCAAGGACAACTATACTACACAAAGATATATAGCAACAGGTAAAGATGACAAATACAATAACGATTTTAAAAATCATTGGAAAAAATGGCAGAAGTTAATTAATATCTCCTGAATCTTCAATTTGCTGAACTTTATTTTAAGAATACTGTTTACAGTTATAATATGTAATATTATTGGACACTAGTATATAATCTTTATTCAGCAATAGACACAAATGTCTTTGTGCCATAAATACATTGCATATACAAGGATATATGTAGTGGTACAATGCATTAAATTACATAAATATATTATAAAGTAAAACAGTGACTTTCCATACTTAAATGCAGGTTTCACGACATCAGGGCGGACGTTACTCCTGATTAAATAAGTTAATGTTCCGTATCTCATTCGCTTTAAAAATGAAAGCGGCAATATTTTTCAATGTACTCTTGCTCGTAGTCGATATTAATTCCAGGAACTTTGGTCTATTTGGGTGATGAAAATACCTTCTCTTGATATACATGTGTCTTATGTTAGAATATAAGGTACACTCCATAAGGAAATGATACTCGTCCTCTAGAACCCCACAACAACTACATGTACGATTCGCATATGGAATAGGGTTCGGTCTGTGCCAACGGCCTACCTCAACACTCAAACGATGAGAAGAGACTCTAAATTTTGTTAACGCTATACGAAACTTTTTTATGTTGACAAGGTCGAGATATAGTTTATATTCGAAGTTATTAGAAAGATTAACATAAAATCTTGCTCTAGTAGAGCCAGATAATTCCCTCTGCCAATTTTGAACAAAAATGTCTTTAATTCTAATTTTAAATAAATGCATAAAGGCTTCTATACTACCTACAGACTGCATGTACCAAACATATCCAAAACCATTCGTAAAAAGAAGTTCTTTTACCGCACTAGCCCAATTTTGTTTAGAAAACTGTTCAGCGTCCTGATACAAGATGTTATATACTGATCTAACAAGATCGCTTGTTGAATCGCATACTATCCTTAGCCAATATTTTATTATTCTGCAATATCTTGTTATTCTTAATGGAAAACGACCTAGCTCACCATAAACAAAGTTATTTTGTGTTGTAGTCTTTACATATAATAATCTTTTACAAAACTTAAGGTGTACACGTTCAATATCCCCAGCCGAATGGAAGCCCCATACCTCACTACCGTAGCAAAGCACGGGCATTACCAATTTATCAAATAAATCACATATATGTTTGGGCGATAAATTAACAAAACGTTGTAAATATTTTTCCATTTTGAATATAGATTTAGTAGCTTGGCCAGCCAGAGTTTTCTGAGCCTCATAAAATGAACCCCCCGATGTAAAAACAATGCCCAAAAACGAAAACCTATTCACTATCTCTATTTCTCCGCCGTCATAATAAAATCTAACGTCGCTTGCGACCCGTCCGCCTTTTCTAAATATCATAACCTTAGTTTTATTTACATTCAGTTTTAATTTCCATGTGTTACAATACACTTTCAGAATGTCTAATCCGTGTTGTAACTGTATAGCAGACTCGGAAAAAATTGTGATATCATCCGCGTATAGAACTAAATAGAGTTTTAAATAATCAATTGTTATACCGTCAAAACCATTCAATATAAATTCATTTTCTAAATCATTTATATACATAGCAAATAAAAAGGGAGACAGACTTTCACCTTGACGAACCCCAGTTATGCATTGAAAACTTTCTGAAATTTCATTATTTACTTTTACCCTTGATTTGATAGAACTATACATAGCTTTAATTATATCAAGCATTTTACCCCTTACGCCAACTTTTATTAGTTTAAGCCACAAATTGTCCCTTACAACATAATCAAAGGCTTTTGAGAAATCAATAAATGCACAATGTAGACTCTTTTTTAAATGAAAAAGATGGGAGATAACTCCATTTAAAATAAAGATATTATCTATGGTACTGTGACCCGTCCTAAATCCAGCCTGTGCGTCAACGTAAACCTTATATTTCTCGGCCCAAAAATTAAGCCTATTATTCAAAACCCTCGTAAATAATTTCCCAACTACACTCAATAAAGTTATTCCCCTATAATTTGATACATCTGACAGTGATCCCTTTTTATGTAAAGGAATAATATAACCCTCCGTCCATGCATCTGGAAATAATCCTTTCTTAAAAACGGAATTAAACAATAACAGCATGTATGGTAACAATACATCAACACCATACATTAAAAATTCATTAATTAATAAATCAGGCCCAGCGCTTTTACCTGTTTTTAGCTGAGCGACTGCTTTCATTATTTCTTCTCGTTCAATATCATAATTCAGCTCTTCAAACATGACCTGTATTTCACCCTTCACATATCTTTCAACAAAATTTACAACCTCAGTTTCAGGCTCAAAAAATGAATCATCTGGATTTGTGACAGACGAAAAAAAATCGACAAAATCATCAGCATTAATATGTGATTTCGGTTGATTTGAACAAGATAATTTTAATAAACGCCAATATTCTCGTGCGTTGTTTTCCTTAGCCTGTAGTAACTTTCGTGTATTTTCTCTGTCGTATGACATTCGACATTTCCTTGCTTCATATTTAAATTCGTTTCTTTTTTGGACCATATTTCTTCTATTCTCATCAGAATTATTTTCTCTAAAAATATTTAACAATTGTAAAAAATCATACCTTTTTTGCTCACACGCATCACTGTACCAAGGAATATTGCGGGAATTTCCACGCGTTTTATACGCCCCAGGCGACGAAATAGTATGCGACATAATAGGTGTTGCCGCTTTACATAGACCTTCATTAAAAATATTTACAGCAGTGTTTAAATCTGTATTACTAATTTCCGTTGCATTCAATAACCGGTTAACTTCTAGGAAATTCAACATACAATCATCTTTCTGTAAATTTTGCAAAAACACATCTTTAAGTGCAGGATTCCATTTATATTTAATTGACAACATTTCATTCGAAGTATTACTGTTAAAACCACAGGTTACCATAGACGCCTTCATTTCAAAATATACGGCCATATGATCACTGTAA
This sequence comes from Mizuhopecten yessoensis, assembly GCF_002113885.1. Classification (NCBI taxonomy): domain Eukaryota; kingdom Metazoa; phylum Mollusca; class Bivalvia; order Pectinida; family Pectinidae; genus Mizuhopecten; species Mizuhopecten yessoensis. The sequence goes on from NW_018408713.1 coordinate 744,413, forward strand.
ACATTTGGCAAGTCAACATAGAAGTCAACAATAGATGAGAATAATTCAGGTGAAGTAATTACATAATCAACTAGACTACAAGTATATGAGTTGTTTTGTATCCACTTTTCCTATCCATAAGACATCAACATATTTGTTTCAGCTTTTACTATATATATATAAATAACATTTGCAGCTGACAACACATGCTCTTTACTCCCTCCTGTTTTCCTTTGCTAGTCATACATATAGATGTATAGATATTTACTACTGATTGCCTGACATGCAATGTAAATGTAAACATTTGAAAAATGTATTAAAATGACAATCAATATTTGTTTGTGTGAAAGTGGAAGCTAGAGTAGTGTGAGATTTTCAGCTATTACAAAAGTACTTTTCATTGTATAAAAAATATCTGAAAATAAAACAAATACAAAAATAACCAAAATAAAACATTATCGCAATTTCGGTTGAATCTGTTGAAATGATAACGAAAATCTATAAACTGAAATTGGTTCGGAGCAGCGATTCCAGGGTTCAAAGAAAGACAACTCGAATTCTCCAAAAAGAAATTCGCCCCGATGGCCCACACAGAAAAATGTTTCACCATGTTCATTAATCTATGTTCTTGATTATCAACACAATCTTATAAAATACAACACAATAGCCTATTTTTTGTTCATTATATTGATAATTAATTAATTGGTTTAGATAATCAGGGACGTATAGTGTATCTACTGTCCCTGAGATAATATATCTGTTACAGTGTTATCTTTGTGTATAAATCCACTAAACACTGTTGGGTTCTGTTTGGCACATTAGAATAGATACGTTTTTGATTCGAGCTCCATATAAAAATATAATATTATTTTTACAATGTACACATCAATAATACCGAATTCACTTTTACATATCAATATACAATTGATATTCTGGAATTACCTTATACTATTATGCAAAATATTTCTAAATATAAAATAATGAATTTCAAACTTACCTCACAGATCCTGCGGGGGTTTACAGACATTCCTTTGTCTAACAGGCGACGTATGACTGGCAGTCATTACAAAGTGTTTAACAGATAATACTGTAAATGAAATAAATAAATACCTTATAAAACAATACTAATTACTACACTTTATAATTTGGAATACAGAAATTATATACATCTGGAAAAACTGAAAACTTACTCTTTATCCATTTCTTTACATTCAATCAGAATATTATGATTAAATACATTTGTAGTGAAATGATAATTTAAACATAACATTATAGCAATATTCTGATAATACCTTACAGAATATAATGGAACATATATGGTTAAAAACTCACCCATGCTGAGTGATATTAGTCAAGATAAAAATCATGCAGTTGTTAGCTATGACCAATAAAAATGTCCGTTGATGTCATGTGACTAAAAGTACTCGCATTCCACACATTCTTACATACAGGTAACACGCAAACATTAAGGGTCCTTGCATAACATTATTTCATAACACAACAATACTACCAAACAACCATTTAAGGTTCCTTACACCAAGATCTTTCATAAATCCATTCAAAGACTTACACACAATAAAGATATATATATCCCTGTTACATATCTATTTTCTAATACACATGTTAGCAGAGACGTATAATACAGAGACGTATAATACATTATACGTCTCTGATGTTAGGTATATATATACAGTAACATGTTTTTTCACTCTCCTGACGGATTTCCATTTTTTTTTGTCTGTATACAGACTATGTGCACACGTCTACATAAACATCATCGTCCTTGGTCACTCAGGTCTCGTTATCATATCTTAATTACAACCGAAATGAATAACGCTCCGAAACCGACGACCAAACGCAGACTTTAGATCCACAAATAAAACAAGACAAACTGATATTTTTCATTCCTTCATCAAACATTTCCCCAATATCAAGCTCTACAGCAATTGTACGGAGCATATCATCTGGTTATCATCGTCATTGAAAGAAATATATATATCATGTAGCAAGCATCTTTAAAGATGCTTATAAATGTTGCTACTTCCGGTGCGATTTGCATCCAATGAACAAATAGTTCCGGGGTGAAAAGCGATGCAACACCGTTGATGGATACTGTCATCTTTTGAAAGCTGACAGAAGCTCACCTTTAATATGGCTTGTTGTAGCCAAGAAGATACGTTTGTGAGCGCACTTGTGAAATATCTATTATTCTTTTTCAATTTCGGATGCTGGGTAAGTATATTACACGTTAATGGAGCCACATATTAATTGGTTTGGGAAGTTGTTTACAGTGTATTATGAGTCACTACCTAGGCTAACGCAGCTTTAACAGTACTAGTGTTAGGCGAGAAAATTCCATCAGTGACATCACTGTTTGGACATTGTCAGCATACAACAACTTTAAATACACTCGCCAAACTAGGAAAATTTGTACTGGTCAACAGCTAATTACTCGGACAATATGTACATGTCAAAACCGTGACTTCTCCACGTAGCCGACTGACTGACACAACATGATAGGTAATTTGATGTTTAATTCCCCCTCTCTTCGGGTTTGTTATCAACCACAGTCAGGAACTTGATAATTTTACATATTTTAGGGCTTTAGATCGACTTTCGTTAAAAATGACTCTACCAATGTTTATCTATCTAAACATAAGTTCATATAAAAAATACTCTGAACACCTTAGGCCTAGTTTAGGTCCAAATATAGAGCTCTGTAACAGATTCTCAGGTCCCTGTGTTATCAAACTGATTGACGTGGTGGTTAAGTACTGTACTGTATCGTGAAGGGTCGGATGTGGCCAATCGTGTCCAGGATATATCAAAATAGTTCTTATATTGCACAGTGTTTGTGAATATTAGTGCACACAGTGTATAAATGCAGTTAAGTGCATCGTACTCGAGGAGACCCTTTCCTGTGCTGTGCTTGTTTCAGTGCAATGTGCACTACAATGTACTGCAAGTTCATACTTGCCAACTTTTTGAAATTTCCATGGGGAGATTCTGCAAGCTCAAAATTAAAACATAAGTAAAATGTGTGTATACCCCCCCCCCCCCCCCCCCCCCTTCAAGACAAAATAACCCTATAAATGACATATTTTGAGTTGTTCTTTTAGATGTAATCATTACACCTTAGAATATAGGAACTGTTAAACAAATTCACTCTTGGAAAACACTATATTTAAGGGTCCAAATTCGGGAGTCTCCCTCCTAAATAGGGAGGGTCGGCAAGTATGCTAGTTTGTTAATATCATCATTTGTTGAGTTGTGAAAAGTAAACACTTTAATATTTCATGTCTGCGAGATAAATGAAGAAAAAGGCAAAAAAAAACATGTAAAGTCACTGAATTTTACTCAAATACATGTATGTAGTAAAGATGACAACAGAATCGTCTAGCTGTCGTTCTGAAGTTAGGCTTAACAACTACTGCCCTAGTAAGATCTGAATGGTTGTGTTCATGATCAAAGTTAACCCATTCACCCCTAAAGTCACATTTGAACCTTTCCAAGTCATCAACTGGGCAAGTCCAGTTTAAATATGTAGGGGTGAATGAGTTAACAAGGCTGATCTGAACTTTGATAGCACTTGTTTGCATATTGGGTTAAAATGGTTTGGATATATATAGTAATTATAATGTGAATACATGTATCTTTGTATATGCAAAATCCAAACTGGTGCCTTCAGCGTTCAGATCAGCCTCGAGCTGTATAACTCTAATAAAATGTCCTTATTTATGTAAATGTTTTCTTATTTGATCTCCTATCAGTTATGCTGATCAAAATATGTTAGCTAAAATATGAAATCAACAGAAAACATAATAAAAATACTTTTGAAGTTTTCCCATCAGCCAAGCTTATATATATGTAGGTAGTAGTCTTCTTGGATCAATCTAAACGTTTATCTTCACCAACAGTTTCCCTGTAGTGAGAGTGTACTGTGAAAAAATATGACACATTTTTAGCACAATTAGTTTGTTTAGATGCATGATTTTTTTGTGTAGACACTGCAGTGAAAGGTGTATTACATTATCACCAAATCAAGTTTTAGTCTGTAGCATTACGAACCAATACGTCCATATGATTTGCCATCTACTTTAAGAATCAAAAATGATCAAATAACATGGAGAAGAAAAATTCCCAATTTTTAATACAGTAACATGCATATATCCTTTACTCAATTCCTGAGTCAGTATTTGTAACTTTTCTAAACAAAATCTTTACAAGAATTAGATAATTAAGTTTGAGTGTTTCCAAACTTGTGTTCAGCTTGATTGACCCATTCCATTGTTGAATGATTCTAAGGAAGAAAATCGTAAAAACTAAAAAAATATGATAAAAATGAGTCTCAAGGTCATGTCAATATGTACATGTCCTATAGATATGATTCAAGCACGGCTGCTGCATGTGATATCAAGCGTTCCAGGTGACAGACCGTGTAAAGCTGGCCAGCAAAATCGAAACAACTGGATCTCACATTTGATTTTTAAACCAGGTCATATTCAAATCGAACCATTTGTCAAATTCACATATAACTTTAAAAGATAAAAAGAAAATATGACGCTGTTAGCTTAATATAGTCTAATGCAAATGACAGTTCAGTATTTCAAAATATTAATGTTGATCAGTCCCTGTTATAATATGTATCCATGCCAGCCTCAAATTTGATCCTTAGATAATTAAAGACAACATGAAATGATACAGATAATGTTTTTTCTCTCTTCCAGTTTTGCTATATATAGATAACAAACCCTCCATTAGCTTAGAAAATTTCAACCAGTCATTGCACTGAGTTTTACTTTTGCATTGTAAAAATTGTTATACTGGACACCAAGAGGAAGATATTATGAAGATCATAAATTTATATCTCATAATTGGCTGCATTTATAACCCAATAGTATGGCTATTGCATACATAAAACTAAATGAACACATCATTGTCTCTACCTCGTAATATATTTTAATGATTTTGACTTTTTGTCCTCAGATGATTAATAGTTTTAGTCATATGTGCAGTATAATATGTGGCATATGGAATCGTACCAGTGGGTGTAGGATTTTGGTAAGGACCAAGACTTTGCTAGGGTTCCGAGCCCAAATTATATATACCTACAGGTTAATATACTGATTGACTCTTATTATATACCTACAGGTTAATATATTGATTGACTCTTACTTATTATATACGTACAGGTTAATATACTGATTGACTCTTATTATATACCTACAGGTTAATATACTGATTGACTCTTATTATATACCTACAGGTTAATATATTGATTGACTCTTATTATATACCTACAGGTTGATATATTGATTGACTCTTACTTATTATATACCTACAGGTTAATATACTGATTGACTCTTATTATATACCTACAGGTTAATATACTGATTGACTCTTATTATATACCTACAGGTTGATATATTGATTGACTCTTACTTATTATATACCTACAGGTTAATATACTGATTGACTTGTATTATATATCTACAGGTTAATATACTGATTGACTCTTATTATATACCTACAGGTTAATATACCAGTAGTTGATTGATTCTTATTATATACGTACAGGTTAATATACTGATTGACTTGTATTATATACCTACAGGTTGATATACTGATTGACTCTTATTATATACCTACAGGTTGATATATTGATTGACTCTTACTTATTATATATGTACAGGTTAATATACTGATTGACTTGTATTATATACCTACAGGTTAATATACTGATTGATTCTTATTATAAACCTACAGGTTAATATACTGATTGATTCTTATTAAATACCTACAGGTTAATATACTGATTGACTTGTATTATATACCTACAGGTTAATATGCTGATTGATTCTTATTATATACCTTCAGGTTAATATACTGATTGATTCTTATTATATACCTACAGGTTAATATACTGATTGATTCTTATTATATACCTACAGGTTAATATACTGATTGATT
>NW_018408713.1:750780-829750 GCF_002113885.1 Mizuhopecten yessoensis
TATATATATATATTATATAAAGAAAAATTCTTAACAACGAGTCTTTAGTACTTTCATCTCTTCTAGGAGATTCTTCAGACTGTTTATTTGAAGTATTGACGTCATAAACTATGACGTCACATAATAGTTCGCTATAACGACGTACGCCATATACGTACCCGCCATAACGATATCACAGCAATATAAATATATTAATTATAGTCTTGAGGCAAAGAGTACAATTTGTTTAGGATTTAGATAAACTAGTAATACTATTACTTACAAAAGAAATAATATAATAATAATAAAAAATAAGTAAAAATAAAAAACACTGTCAGTGTGGGGCGAACTCAGGACCATTACATTACTGATCCGACACACTACCGATGTCACTACTTTACAAACATAACTCTTCAATAGACAAAAATAAAAATTATAAAACACATAGATCGAAACTCGTGTAGTACTCACTATACCTTAAACGTAACATGAAATTAGAACATTATAAAATATTTATCAAACAGTACTGTTCAAGCGGGGTCTAAGAATTCAGCCTCCTTAGCCTCACGGTTGATTACGTCTGCGTTGTTCATTTGGTAAATAGGAAATATTTTAAATTTGTCATCAGCGCAAGCGTGTATGTGTTTACTAACTGGTAAACATCTTAAGCTGTCTGTTCGTATTTGTTGTCTATGTACAGTCATCCTTGTTCGTAGTTCACCGCCCGTTTGACCGATACAAAATTCAGAACAATTGTTACAAATCATTGCGTAAGTTACATTACTAGAATATATATATATATATATATATATGTGCAGTACAGTTTTACATCAAATTTGTCTCTGAAATTTCACATACATAATTTCATGCAGAACAGGCCTAGGTCTGTAAGGAAAGTCTCAAGTATCAGCTTTTGTACATGTCATGGGGTTCCAGGTTGATCTAAAGGAAATATGTGTGGTTACGTAATACAAAAATACGTATAATGTACCTATATAGCTTAACGCCCACTAAATGTATCAACTTGCCTGAAGGTAATTGATGATACCAGCTGTACAATTTAAACTTCTAGTCCGTCAAGCAGGACATTTCACACATATGAAAATTACTTTACATACGTATGTCATTTTGGCCTGATAATAAATTAAGAAAGTGTTTTTTATGCAGATTTATTTTACTTAAGGTGACATTAAGGATGTATAGGAGGAAATTAAAGGTTTAAGATCTCAATATTTAACTTACAGATATAATGTCACCTATCATTATCAAAAAAAATCTTGAGTCAGGAACTTGGTTGCAAATTGAAAAACAACTTCTTTTACCCTAACTGTTGGTTGGAGATACTAGAAAAATACTGGCTTTATGAAATTAATGTTCAAAAGTTATTGTTGTTGTTCTGACCAAGTGGCTTTAATTGATATCCGAAATGGCCACTGTGATCTAAAGTTAGTGTAATATTTTCCTGTTACCTTGTCCAATTCATATAGAAACATCCATCATGATAGTGGTACAGGCCCCTTTAAGCTTGTGTCTCTTGATTTACTGGACTTAATATTAAACTCAGAAGTTAGAAAATTCAATAACTGTATCTCTTTTATCCCATTATCATGTATTTTTTCTTAGCTATCTTATTATATAATTATGTAAAATGTGTAATCTTTATTTCCATGATGATTTATAATAATCATTGATAATCGATCCTTTTGTATTGAATACATTTTAGTAAAACAGTTTTTGTTAAAATTCTACAAAACCAGTATTATTCATGAAATATTCAACATTGTGAATACATTGCATATCTCAATTTATTATTTTCAGTTGTTTGGAGGTGTGCTGATCGGGATTGGTGTTTGGGCCTTTATAGAAAAAAATCGTTTTTACCACAAAGAGGTCCAGACAGTGTATGACATCATCTTCGACCTTTCTGTCATCTTTTTTATCATCGGATTCATCATTTTCATCCTCGGATATGCTGGTTGTATCGGAGCTCTTAGAGAAAATATTTGTCTTCTCAAATTTGTAAGTTTTCAGTATAAAAAGTTATGTGCAACAAAAGGATTTAACTTATACATTGCATAGTGTTTCTCTTATGTTAGTAAGGTCACTGAATTTCAAGTTGTACACAGTGTTTAAATGCAGCAAAAATTTAATTCCAAACTTGACTTGATATTCAGTAATTTTAGAATAATATCAACAAAGTTTCTCTGTATTGATTTTATCGCTAATTCAAATCTTACCTGATGGCTGATGTAGAAATACAGCACAAAAAAATAAAATTTTGCAAATATTCTAGGGAAAGAGAAAAATGTGTTAAATTTATCTTAGCTGTTTTCAGATTTGACCTTTGACATTATGTCCAACTTCAGGAACAATTGCCGGCGCATGTGTACTTCCAGTACACAAAGGAAGATAATTTGACAGCTAGCTGTCATGTTATTACGCTAATTTTGAAACACTAGTGTGTGCACGTGGTTCCCTACTGCATTTTCAACAAAAGGGTACTTATATATACCATTCATACACTGCAACGAAGTTAGCTTGCCACTGGTTTACCTTTACCGAAAGTATACATGCTGCCCCTAATGACAGCAAGAGTCCAGCCAAATCATGTGACCTATTTAGGAAATTTTCATTTCTGAAATGACTATTATAATTTTGTTGCAGGTCAGGAGACAGAATCATTAAAAGATGCTCTAATGATAATGTATCAATTGATATTACAGTATTACATAACGATGATCATCATATTCCTGTTGCTGGTTGTGGGAGCTGTGTTAGCATTCGTGTTCAGAGATAAAGTCAAACAAATCCTGGTTGATGTCCTCCAACAAAATCTTATCACACGTTACCAAGATGACCCAGACGGTCAGAGCACCATCGATTGGATACAGGAAAAGGTAGGCAGAATGATACATTGATCACTGCAGCCTTGTAATCAGGTCTGAGGACAGAGCACCATCGATTGGATACAGGAAAAGGTAGGCAGAATGATACATTGATCACTGTAGCCTTGTAATCAGGTCTGAGGACAGAGCACCATCGATCGGATACAAGAAAAGGTAGGCAGAATAATGCATTGATCACTGCAGCCTTGTAATCAGTTCTGAGGACAGAGGCCCATGGATTGGATACAAGAAACGGTAGGCAGAATAATACATTGATCACTGCAGCCTTGTAATCAGTTCTGAGGACAGAGGCCCATCGATTGGATACAAGAAAAGGTAGGCAGAATAATACATTGATCACTGCAGCCTTGTAATCAGGTCTGAGCTAGGACAGAGCACCATCGATTGGATACAAGAAAAGGTAGGCAGAATAATACATTGATCACTGCAGCCTTTTAATCAGTTCTGAGGACAGAGCACCATCTATTGGATACAGGAAAAGGTAGGCAGAATAATGCATTGATCACTGCAGCCTTGTAATCAGTTCTGAGGACAGAGCACCATCTATTGGATATAGGAAAAGGTAGGCAGAATAATACATTGATCACTGCAGTCTTGTAATCAGTTCTGAGGACAGAGCACCATCGATTGGATACAAGAAAAGGTAGGCAGAATAATGCATTGATCACTGCAGCCTTGTAATCAGGTCTGAGGACAGAGCACCATCGATTGGATACAAGAAAAGGTAGGCAGAATAATGCATTGATCACTGCAGCCTTGTAATCAGGTCTGAGGACAGAGCACCATTGATTGGATACAGGAAAAGGTAGACAGAATAATGCATTGATCACAATCTGATTAAAATCATATGTTACATGGCTTCGTTAACTTTGTACTACGCCTGAACATCTGAGTGTGCCGCGGTCAGGGTCACGTTCAGGTGACCTTTATATTTATAAATACTCATTAAATTTTGACCAATCAGAGACCCTCTTTCAAAAGGGCGCTCAGAGTTGTAACAAATATGGCGGACATTGATGAGAATGATGCGAAAGTTCTGAAGTTATTTGAGATTGATCGTCTGAAACCTGAACGAAAAAAGATATTCGAAGCTTTATTAGAGAAGAAAGACTGTATGGCGGTGTTCATGCCTACGCAATTATTACCCGATGGGTACGTTTTCCTTGGCGTCGTAGAAACGTTAGTTCCCGCCGCCATATTTGTTTTGGAAAACTAATCTTTTCGATACCCCTCGCTATTTATCTATCAACCATGATATTCAGATTCGCTGGCAAACTTTTGCCAGCGCGCCTCTGATTGGTTCATCTAAAGGTCGCTTGAACGTGACCCTGACCGCGGCACATTCAGATGTTCAGGCGGAGCCATGTAACAGATGATTTTAATCAGATTGGCATTGATCACTGCAGCCTTGTAGTCAGGTCTGAAATCATCTCTAAACCTGGGTAATTCTCACTGTTGAGAAAGTGTTTAATTTAGTTTTCAGAATCTTGTCAGTATGCTACAGTATGCTAGTACCTCTGTTACATTTATGTGATATATTTTTATGTAGAAAAATACTAATTGTGTACTGGCTTATGAATGAGACCTGTAAAATGAGCAGATAATATGATGTTTAAACATTTAGGGGAGATGAGAAGGCACAGGAAAACAGGGACTGTGTAGGTGATCTATATACATGAATTACTAGTGATAGAGGGTAACAGACACTATGGTAAGTCTAGATTGCAAAAATATGTGGCGTTACTTTACAATTCATGTCAGACATACCATATACATACTGATAATGTTCTTTCAGACATTCTATACACAGATTATATGCTGTTCTGACAGACATCTACATTTAGATACTGATTATGTGCTGTTCTGACAGACATCTACATTTATATACTGATTATGTGCTTTTCTGACAGACATCTACATTCATATACTGATTATGTATGTGCTGTTCTGACAGACATCTACATCTACATTTATATGCTGATTATGTGCTGTTCTGACAGACATCTACATCTACATTTATATGCTGATTATGTGCTATTCTGACAGACATCTACATCTACATTTATATGCTGATTATCTGCTGTTCTGACAGACATCGACATTCATATACTGATTATGTATATGCTGTTCTGACAGACATCTTCATTCATATACTGATTATGTATGTGCTGTTCTGACAGACATGTACATTCATATACTGATTATGTGCTGTTCTGACAGACATCTACATTTATATACCGATTATGTGCTGTTCTGACAGACATCTACTTTTATATACCGATTATGTGCTGTTCTGACAGACATCTACATTTATATGCTGATTATGTGCTGTTCTGACAGACATCTACATTCATATACTGATTATGTGCTCTTCTGACAGACATCTACATTTATACACCTATTATGTGCTGTTCTGACAGACATCTGCATTTATATACCAATTATGTGCTGTTCTGACAGAAATCTACATTCAATTTTTGTACTGACTGTGCTGTTCTTACAAACATACTATATACTGAGTATGTGCTGTTCTTATAGACATACTTTACACTGATTATGTGCTTTTCTTATAGACATACTTTACACTGATTATGTGCTTTTCTTACTTAAGTACTATATGATGTTTATGTACTGTTCTTATAGACATACTACATACTGATTATGTGCTGTTCTGACAGACATACACTTGTGCTATATACTGATTATGTGCTGTTCTGACAGACATACACTTGTGCTATATACTGATTATGTGCTGTTCTCACAGACATCTAAATGTATATTCTGATTACACTTATATTTTATTATGGGCTAAAAACATACAGACATGCTATGTGCTGTTCTTACTTAAGTACTATATGATGTTTTCGTACTGTTCTTATAGACGTACTATATACTGATTATGTTCTGTTCTGACTGACATCTACATGTATATATACAGAGTATGTACTGTTCTTAAGATAAACTATGTATGCATACTCATTATGTGCTGTTCTAACAGTCATTCTATAGACTGATAGTGTGCTGTTCTTAAAGACATGATATACACACTGATTATGTGCTGTTCTTACACATATAAGCGCACCCTCTACTTTGAGTCAAAGTTTATATTTTTGGGCCACTGGGATTAATTGCAGGATACATATAGTCATTAATTTTCAGTAATGAAAAATTTATTTTTGTTCAAAAGTAATGATAAGGTTGCCATCAATTTTCATTAACTGAAATTAATGACCTGCTTAAACATGTTTAAGTAATTAATGGCACATAATTAATGATGTCATTAATTTTGTACACTTTTGATGGCATTACTTTTTTTTAATAGTCATTAATATTTTTACACTGAAAGAAAGGTAATGACCATGAAATAAATAAATCAGCCGGTGTAATAGAATATTAATGGTCATTACTTTATAAAATAATAGTTATTATAAATCTTTAAAAAAAAAAATCCTTTTAAATAAAATTAAGTAGCAAAACAATTATTTGGCACATCATTAAAGGTGTACAAAAGTAATGGCCCTTTTTTAATGACTTTTAAATTTTAATTGACATTTGATGATCTATTTGACAGTAGTGGTACTGTTCTTATAGACGTACTGTATACTGATTATGTGCTGTTCCTACAGACATACATGTGTTGCTGTTACAGATATGTTAATTGTATTGTGCTCGTTTTGCAGCTATACTGCTGTGGTGTGAATGGTTACCGGGACTGGAACAGTAACCAGTACTTCAACTGTACTGAGGACAACCCGAGTCCTCTACGCTGCAGTGTGCCATACTCCTGTTGTCGAGATCCTGACGTTCTCACGGTATGAACCTATGTAATGATGCATATTAAATTGACCTACTGTATGACATGAAAGTCTTGTTATCAGGTTTACATTTATGGTTGTCATGGATATAATGAACAACAAATATTAGTATTACCAGTAGTCAGGGGAGAAGTATTTTACTTGTGTTTACATCTGCAGCAGAACTGGGCTTGATGACTAGCCACGACCACATAGCTCAGATTGTTAGAACACTCAACAACCGTCTTAAACTTAAACTCAAATTCTATCAAACAAATTTTACTGAAAGTTAGAATGATCAGTTCATTGTCCTGACCAGTTCTTGTAATTTTGGAACTGATTTGACAGTATGTAGTTTAAACTCAAACTATTCTGAAGGAATTTCACTAAAACACAGTTGGATTTATCAGCATCTGGTCCTGACCAATTCTTGTTATCGTAGAGCTCATTTGAAATGCAATATGGCTAATTTGGAGAATCTACTTGTAATTTATGCTGAAACTTATGTGAAATGATCAGCATGTAGTCCCGAGAGATTGTGTTATATAGATTTGAAATCCAATAATATGGCAGTCATTTTGAAAGTGTAATATGAAGTTTCAGTGTGATCAGAATGATGTAAACATTGTGAAGTGTCATAGTATATGCAGTAGTACCTCTAATAGTGTCTGTTTATCTTTTCACCATTTAATTAGGTAATAAATCACATGTGAGCATTAACCTTTCTTTCACCCCTATGTAACTTTAATTTACCCTACCATGCATTGATCTGGATGAGTCCATAATGGTCTACAGTAGTGAAAGGGTTAAGGCCTCTTGGTTAAAAGGAGCATCCTGCTAGTAGGACTCTGTTTCTATTTGTGTAATAGGTTGTAAGATAAGTTCTGTATTTACCCAGATAGAATGTCTGAAGTGTTTTGTTCTATTGTTTATAGCCTGGAGTGCCTAATATTTTATGTGGCAAGGATGTGTTAGAAGAGGTAAGTGGATATAAAAAATTCAATGATATTTTGGCGATTTTTAATTTTAGACTGCAGTCTACATATACTCCACTTTCTGTTTTGAAATTATTCAATCAATAAAAATACTGTAAAAGAGTAATTTTTGCATGTGGAAATGTTCACGCTGACTCTTTAACCCTTTCGCCCCTATGTAACTTTCACGTTGACTCTTTAACCCTTTCGCCCCTATGTAACTTTAGTAGACCCTACCATGCATTGATCTGGACGAGTCCATTATGGTCTACAGTGTTGAAAGGGTTAAACTGATCGTGGTGAGGACATTTTTGCATTGGCAACTATTTTGAAATCTATATATTTTATTAACCTTTAATCTATATGATATATAAATAAATATTCGTGGTTCAATATTTTCACTCTAATTTACTCAATGGGAATAACAAGAGCATTTCCACATCATGAAAATTTCAACTTTTACAGAATTCAACAAAATTATACAAGTATCATTTTATTGATCAATTGATTTATTGTAAATTACATGACCAATTGTTGATGGGAATTATAAAGTTAGCAAGATAATTTTGTGATACAATAATGTAATCAGGGTTCTTAACAGTCCAACGTATAATAAGGGGATTATAGCAACTTTTAAAGCTGCATCCCATACAATAAAATTTGAATGTGCCAGAATATTTGCAATATTCAAGTAAGAATAAGTTTTATATCATTTTGCAGTCCGGAGATATCTCTATAATTTACACCATTGGATGTGTGGATGCTGGAATACGTCTGGCCGAGAAAGAACTCCCAATTATGGGGGGCATCGTAATTGGACTGGCTGTTCCTCAGGTAAATATTTCAGTAAAACCTAGATCACACATTTCTCAGGTAAGTATTTCAGTAAAACCTAGATCACACATTTCTCAGGTAAATATTTCAATAAAACCTAGATCACACATTTCTCAAGTAACCATTTCAGTTAAACCTAGGTCTCAAGTTTAATTACTCTACAAATCTCATGTCAAATGTAAAACAGATTAGGTTATCTGCCTGACCACATATGTTTTCATTAGTTTATCTGGGTTCCTTCAATTTGAAGAACCCCAGAATGTGTCTATCTAAAACAACAACATCAATTTAAACCTGTTTCAGCTATGATGTTAATTAGATGACATTTAATCAATTATTTATGTTGATGCCGTGTTCGTCACTTGTAAGATTTCTCCTGTATGATGTTTCATTGCCAAAACTGATGTAAACTTAACATTCAGAATAAGTTTTTCAATTTCTGTGCAGGTATGACAGAACTTTCCAGGGTAAGAGAGGGTGTAAGACATTTCTATCTTACACCTCATTTTACAAATGTGACGTCACAGTTTAATAACAATGGTGTTATGTTACAAAATCGGGAACATTCCGGTACCACAATGCAAAAACTGCAATGTTTTGTTATGTGGTTATCAATCATGAGCTTATTCTAGTCATTAAAATGAGAAAACATTTCTCTTTCATGCCCATGGATGTAGGATAAGGAATTCCAACCTCAGGATTTTCAAATCTGTGAAACAAGCCTTGGATTTTACCGAATTTGAAACACTTGGGTGAAATCTTCTTATCCTACACCCCTAGGCATGAAAGAGTCTTATATTCTTAGTTTGATGCCAAAGTTCTTCAACCCTTGCATGAAAATAATATCTGTAGAATGTTGACTGTTGAATATATTTCAATTGCATATTTCAGTTATTTGGGATTTGCCTTTCACGACTACTGGAGGGGCAAGTGATGGACCAGAGAGCAAGATGGGCACAGACACACCATGGGCACCATCAGTAGTAAATGCACCATGAAAATCGACAAAAGTCCATGAACACCATCATTAAGTTCAGATCAGTTACACCATGGACGCAAGCATATTGTGAAGTCCAATATTTTCGTGAGTGTCAAATTTCATGGTTTTCTGACAAAACACCATTTTGGTGGATACATGAATTCGTTGACTATGCGTACCCACTCAAACAGAATTGCTCGACGTCAAACTTGCAATTACCTCATGGACTTATAAATACGTGGATGGAGATTACCCACGAAATGAACGAAATTACAATCCCCATAAAAATTAGTGATTTCACAGTATGCCATTACAGACACACAATGGTCACCATCAGTAATCTACATTAGACTCAATGTAGACACCATCAATCTGACACTCAGCATCATTAGACAATAACAGACACACCATGGTCTTCAACATAAATGATATGAACAAAAACGATTCAAACCTTTTTTAGTTTATCAGATCTGTTACATACAATAGACATTTTGTTCAAATTAAGCAAAGCAACACCTTTTTACATTGTATGTTCCTGGTACCAGGTGAGGTCGAGGGGCTGTTGGGGACATAAACATATCAAGTGTGAAAGATATTCTCAGTAGTAAGGCATGTTTATAACAAACTGAGATGGAAGTTTGAAATTGGTTCTATTAATAAAGGAACCCCATGATAAGTTATAAAAATAACTTTTATTCAGTAAATCATGTTTATAAGGAACCCAAGTCTATGTGATAACAAACAATTAGCACTTTGCAATAAATTTTCCGTGTCGCAGGAAAGAATTAACGGCGAAGCATATCTCCTTGAATCTTCATGTTACAATAAGGTAAGGTAGCAAATAAGATATTTCAAATTTTACAACAGTAAGTTACATACATGATCTATTTTAAAATTATATCAACTCTTGATACTTTAAAAAGCATTCATTGAAACTCTTTCATAATGAACCTCGAAAATTTGCTAGCTGTAGACTTAATTCTCTAACTTTTGTTAAAAACAAGATTTAAAAATAAGCATGTTTGTACCAGCACGTTTATTGTATAAAAACTAATATAAAATGTGGTAATCGGTGTTAACAGAATCTTGATTTAGACATGCATGTTATCTATTAATTCTAAATATTGTGATGAATTCTAAACACATTGTTAATAGTATGTATTTGTATTGATAGATGATTCACAAACAATTTATCATTAAATTAAATTTAAAAAAAACCGTTTTGAATCTCGTGTACAAATGGATTGAAAGTGATGCAGAGAAAGTTATCTTAAGCAGCACTTTGAATGAAACCGATGTCAATGAAACCTATTTATCTACATGTGTATATTGAAATCATCAAATTTATCAAAGTGGCCTTTATTACATGTTAAAGCCAACATTAATGTGACTAATGAAACAGAAATAAATTCAATAAATTCAAAAAAAAAATGGACCAATTAATTTTACATTATTATATAGTTGATTTGCATTGTGCAAGCAACATAAGGTTCACGAACATTAATCATCAAGAAATAGGGCAACTATAATTCATTAGGTGTAAATATTCTGGTCAAATGTTTTGAATATGTTCGTATCGTCTCCCAAGACATAAATAAATACCGACCTTCATAAACCATTACATACCAGGCCAATTTTACCATCTTGAAACTTTCATTGTGACAACGAATTTTAGTAGGCGGCGTACACTATATAATAATTTCACGTGAAGGGCAAACTTTAACAGTGGGTAAATATGGATTATACCGATGAAAGGCGAACATTTCATTAGGCGAAAGTTTCGTGGTGTAAAAATAATACTTCAATATTCCTGTTCTGTTTCAATAACATTTAATTACTAAATCAATTATACACCTGGTTTTTATATTTTTACAAAGTTTGTTTCATACTAGTTTACATATTTTTTTAGTATGTTCATTGGATTTTTATAACTCTGTTAAAGATGGATATGAACTGTTGTTTAACTCTGCTGATGGAGCTTGTATTGAATAACATTTTCGTGATATTACCATTCCCTTTTGATTATACTATTCTATTACACATTTGTTGTGTGTGTATACACAGATGTATTAATTAACCGCTTTCTATCGAAAACAATAATATTAAAAGAAAAACTATCATCATAAGCATTCCATTTTTACCGTAGTTTTACTGATATTAGTGTTGATATGTATTTAACATTTATGTATAAATGCTTAATCCTCAGTGATGTGGAAGTTGATTTACAATGGTCAGAGCTTGTCTAACATGGATATGCTAATCAGGCATTGTACTTAATCGTCAATGGCCAATCAAACGTGGTAGTCAGGAGTAAAATTGTACTTAATCGTCAATGGCCAATCAAACGTGGTAGTCAGGAGTAAAAATCATTGAAAGATCTTCAATAATTCATCAGTTGGAAATATTTAATAATAAGGTTTAAATTTATACACGAACAAGGAACGTATTAAACGTGTCACAACGTTTCAAGACCGACTGGTCTCTTTGTCAAATTATGACTGAGTGAGCGATTTGTATTGTTTACCTGTATGTACATGCTGCAACGCTGTGACGAAATGTCATATGTCACTCGCTCCGGGACGTTTTGCCTATCGATAGACAGTTACTTGTGCAAAGACTGACATTCTAGAAAATAATAATATCAATTCCGTGCAACAATTTTTAGAAGTCATCTATTGAAAAACTGTGAGGAAACTTGTTACACGTCTGAATGAACATCAAAAGGGCGTAGAGAAAATTAAATGAGCAACACGAACTAACCAGAACCACGCGCAAAACATCCGCCACCCAGTACAATAAATCGGCATTAACAGATCACGCTAACACCCAAAATCACATCGTCTATTGGGACAATGCAAAAATAGTTGAAAGGGAACAACATACCAAAAACGAGACAAATCAAAGAAGCAATTTAAATCAGTAAAGCCCAAAACATGAACAGAGACGAGTGGGACACCAGCTGGGTCATCTGTGTGAACTTATACTGACCCAACGGGAGAGTGGGCTAGATCTACCCCCTACCTGTTACCTATTCGATAGAGTGTATATGCACTCTCTATCGATAGGCAACACGTCCCTGGTAGAGTGATTTAATTATAAACATACAATGTCGTCACACCGTTGTATAGGTAAACAATACAAATTACTTACTCTGTCATAATTTGGACCAGTTAGTCTTGAAACATTGCAACACGTTTACTACGCACATTGTCTGTATAAATAAAACTTGATATATCATTGAGGGATATTGATATAAATAGATAAATGAACAAACTTGGCCCTGAATATGTGTTTACTCATTACATTATATGCTGTCCAGGCAACATATATACACATTATTTCATTTATCTACTATGGTGGTTGAATTTGCAACTTATTTACGTTGCGGAAAGTGTATTGATAGTACATGAAAAGGGTCTTTTGCCATAGTTGTTGTAATACTGACCGCTATATTGCTTAACTTAAACAGTATATCCTGCTGCTACAAAAAGAGCGATGCCAAAAGTAATTGTTTAGTGCAAGCATTGATCATAATAAATACTTGTTATATTGTATCTAGTCTGTTTAGTGTCAGTAACACAGCATAATTTTAGTTTTTATTATAATATAGCGAATATGTCAATGAAATTAACACATATTGTTGTCCTTTTTTTATACTATTGGCTGTTTAGTGCCATGAGCACAGCAATATTTCGATATAAGTTACAATGATGGAACATTTTCAGCAACATTTTCGTAAATAATTATTCTTTTTACGCTTTAGTATGATTAGTTCCTGCAAACTTTCATTTCGTGTACAGTTCCATACATGACTCTTGTTGACGCCAGTACACGTAGTACAGCGATTGTTTATGTTTATATAATTAAGCAAGAACGTCAGAGACATTTACACGGATTATTTTACATATTTTACTCTAGTCCTCTCAGTGTCATTATCACTGCAGGTAATGCAACGCACATTTATTTTGTGTACTAATGCAGCAGGTGGAAAGACGCTTGCCCTTTTATTTCACCGAGTAATGTGGAAAAAACAACATATTCGCTCTAGGTGTTTTACTGGTACAGTGTATAACAGAAATGTCTGCGGTCAATGGCATTGGCACATTAGCATAAATTAATCTCTAGTCAGTTTAGTGGCAATAATACAACCAACGTATTATGTAATAGTAATATATTATTTTAAGTGAACAGTGTCGAACCTTATTTTATTTGACTACTGTCTTCCTGATGCCTGTATCACACGTTTAGTTTATATTTTGCTTGTCTCTAGTCTATCGAGTGTCTGAAATAATATAGTGCTGGTTTAGTGATATTTTCTGGATGTCTCTCCAGTGCCAAAAACATATGATGTTAGTCTAGTATGTGCGTTTAACACCAATTAAATAGCACAGTAATACCTTATTTCAGAGATCCATACATGCAGTATGATCAGAGACGTATAATACGTCTCTGGTATGATGTAATATTTGTCGTTGAAAAAATGTTGGGGGAATACATAACTCGAGTTATAATAAAGAATGTTTCCCACCAAAATACACACAAAAAATATCTTCTACTACTGTACAGGAAACAAATATTTGAGGTACTTTTATGTCTTTTCGGTATCTATTTGCCGAAGTGACCTACCTCATCCAGTCATTAACACTTTGTAAATTAGACTGTTTTGGACGTCCAATATTTGTCTCTTGATGCCCCGATTTCATTTCACCAAGTTTAGCTGATGTCATAATTTTTAACTGCTGCAGCCAGTGGCCGTGTTCTTGCTGTTAAGCGTTGATTAAACAACAGAACTATAGAACTAGATCGATAATTTTCTACTGGTTCATACTCATTTTTTATATTCAAACAAACCTTGTGCGTGAATGCGTATAAATGTGTTATACGCATTAACGCACAAGGTTAGTTTGAATATAACAAATGGGTATGAACCAGTAGAAAATGTCTTTACATTGCAGACGTGGCAGAATATGATTTTCTCGGTCTAGTTCTATATATCTATAGTTCTGTTGTAGTGCAGTGGCGGATCCAAAGGGGTTCTTTTGGGTTTCAGGAAACCCTCCAGCCTGAGAATTTTCATTAAAAGTCATGTATTTTCACAATTTTCCTCAATTTTCCCCTACATTGAGTACATTGAGTCGCCCTTTTCGTGTAAGATTTTCGGAATGAAGGTCAGGATGTCAAATGTTATCTTTCAAAAAGATTTATATAATAATGACTATACATGTACTTAATATTTTCATTTTAGGTATGTTTTAAGCAATTCTGCCAACATTTCTGAAAAGAAATATTAGATTTTATTGTCAAATTGTTTACATATTATACCGGTATTACCTGTACGTGTAGGTACCTCATGTAACACACATGTTGGTCAAACTCACATTCTGTGTCTTTAAATATCACCTATTCCGGCACACACTTAACCACATACTGTCTCTAACACGACTTTGTATACACAGCTAGTTCCTCTGATTTAACTTTGCAAGATCTGTTTTACAAATGACATCCCAAATCTACGTAGACGTTTTGTAGCTATTGAACTCAATTTTCTGAATTGGATTTCCATTACTTGATCTTACCCACCAGATTCATTCCATAGTAATACTCAATCATATTCGAGAAAACCAACGATTCCTTTTAAAAAATACAATTTCACAGTTCTACATTCAATGTAGCCTCTCAGTTTAAACACTTGTATACTATATGTGTATTTACATATTAGCTGCGGTGATATATCTGCTTATCTACATTTTATATATTATTTGAATGTATGACTCAAACGTCTTCATTTATGTTTTTTTTATATAACTTTTTACCTTGGAACAAGTTTAAATAAAACTCGCGATTTCGATACGTCTCTCCTCAATTATGTAGTAAACTGAATACATAATTTTTGACTGATCTTATGTCATCGACAGTAGCATAATAAAGATGAAATGAAAATAAAATAATTGCTTTATAAGAGAACGTATTAACAGGCTTGAGAAAAATATTGTCAAGGGGCTCTAAAAGACGAGGCCTTGGTTACATGATATTGGTTTGTATTAAGCAACGTGTTATTCTAAGATATTTCGTTTTGCCATAAGCAAACAGGTCATATTGTGTTATTACGTTCCTGTTGATATGGAAAGGAGAGATATTGCGAACGTTTTGCTAGTATTTTTTACATGTATCAACAATTACCACTATTGCGCCGAAAGGAAATGATGACGTGGCATCACCAGCAATGTCAGTACCCGCTGGTCATATTTGTTTTTTAAATCCATCGGTTATTTCTTATTTAAACCAGTTAAGAGCTGTGACTGACATTTAGTAAAATCTTGTCCCAAGGAAGGTTGTTAATTGTGTTTTAGGAAAAGAAAACTGAAGAACTCGTTTATAATTTAAATTGATATAAGATAACATATGGGTGATGACATGTATTGAATGTGCTGACCACATGGGTGGTCCGGTCTACTAATTACGTTGATGTGTACCAATAGATGATACGCGGATGCTAAATCTAGACGCTCTAATCATATATTCCCTCTAAAGGCGCTATTAAAGGGAATGTTGTAGTCACATTTCATACTATAAGATTCCGGTTTTGCACTAAGCAATATTACCTTTGTATGTTGCATGTCTCAGTTGATGTTTGCTGTAAATTTGAGCATTTAATATATCCACAGATATTTCGTTTTTGAATCTCATGAATTATTTTATTTGAGGTACTTAAATGCTGTATAGTATTGCTGTAAACTATGTGTCATATAATACACAAGTACATGGGATATCAGCGTGAGTAATACCATCTCTGCGTATCGGGGGACAACTGTATCAATTATCCTATATAAATCCTTTCTTATATAAATGGTTTTAATTTAAGATAAAAGTTCAACGTCGCTAACCAATTATCAACTTTAATGGTTAAAAATACATCTGATATATGTTTTGAAGCGTTGTCTCTTCCATAATTCTACCAACAAGTGTTAACAGGTAGGTGACATACTAAGCTCACTCTGATATCCCCAAGTGGAGGGCAAAGGGCAGACTTTTACATACCATGACATATTCAGGGCAGTCTTTTTATGGACTGTAGTGTACATGTACATCATTTATAATAAAAGAGTTAAACAATATATCAAGAGTTGTATTTAATGTATAGGTAACGGTAAAATGGGAATCATTCCGTTTCATTTTATCCAGTGAACTTTATAATAACATTTGATTTATATTACTTCATGCAGTACCCGCTTTTATCGTGCAGACCCGCGTCATCAACCTCACCAGGTAAAGACGTTGACAATTGTACACAATTTTGGCAGTTGTGTTGTTTGAATGCATTTATTATTTTGTAATAGCATTATTTACGGTCATCCTACTGCACAGGAAAAAAATAAGTATATACTTTCAGTAATATGAACTTTTGTCTGATTAAAAATATGTTTTTGATGCCATTTTGTCTTAACAATGAATGTAATGAGTTATTCTACCAATGGCTGGGAAGAGGCAAATAAAGATAAAAACTTGATTAATTTGCTATTCTAAGTTACTTATATTTGTAAATTTGGTATTCCGTCCTTGCGTATTGCAAAGTTATCTTCTCTGGAGAGCAGGTTACGTCATTTGTTTGTGAGAGTAACGTCACCAATTTTTGAGAAAACGACGTAATTATCTCACACGAACCAACGGCGTAACAATCAATACCTGCTCTCAAGAGAAGATAACTCTGCAATACGCAAAGACGGAATTGCTTTGTTTTAAATCAAACGGGAAACCTCTTTGTTACTCAATCCATACAGTTCACACTTGTGAGTGATTTGCAACTATTTGTGGACGGAGATACATATATTTCGGGTATTCCAAAAAGCTATTTTAATTACTCCATATGCTAGCTGAAAATTTAAAATTCTAGAGTAGTTATCTCAAATACATTCAGGGGTTTCATTTCTGGTTATGTCGCTTACCTCCCGTCGTCCGTCGATGCTGCCTCACCAACGTTGTGATTCAATGTGTAGTTAACTGAAAGAAACCGTTGAAAAGAATTTAGGTTAGATTTTTTTTTTCTGTTTGGTTTCCCCAAATAATTAACTCATTCACCCCTGAACTTCAATAATGAACTATTCCAACCTTTGAACAGGCAGAGTTTAAATGTGTCGTTAGGGGTGAATGAGTTAATTTTCGTCCGTTTCAGGCAATTGTCGTGATTTCTCTTTGATTTATGTGCCCGGTGAAGTTTTAATTTTCCACAATGACTACTGAATTTATGTAACTAATAGGAATATCATTAGTTAAACAGCGTATTCACGAGCAAACGAATTTCTTTTTATTTGCGCTTAACAAATACACAGCTTTTAATATAGATTAATATCTAATAAATTTCACGGGCAGTTCATGATGACGTACAAGTGTGAGATTAATACCATGTGAGCGATGCAGGCCCATTGAGCCTCTTGTTTTAACCACAATAACGTTACAATAACGATGACGTCATTACCATGTTGACGCCGTAAATAGAATGGACATGACTCGTACAATGCACAACACCATCACTATGCGCGAGTCTTGTCATGTCCATGCTACAACACCTGGTAAGTTATGCGTACCTTTTGGTCTCCACTCTTCAAAAGCATAGTGTACTTTTAACGGTTGTGTTAACAATGATAACAAACTTCATAAAGCAATTTTGAAAAAAAGTTAAAAAAAACCTTATTCAATGAAATATGTTATTACTTCTCGAAATATTTGAATAGCAATGGGGAATTATTTCATTATAATCTGTTAACAATGGCAAAATTTCAGTTCTTTGTTCCGACAATTTTCATTAATGGTGGCTAATTTGTTCTTCTTATTTTGATCATGACTGTCTTTAGGGATGGCGTTAACTGTTATGAGGCTTCGTTTTGTCCAAGTTAAACTAACGTTTCATGATCGTTTTGATTTTATTTTTATTTAACGGCGAATATTGCTGTCATATTTAGTCCGTTGGTTAGTTCTAGACTTTGTTAACTGCACATTAACTTAGTAAATCCTGAAAGTGCGAGACGAAACATTGCAACTGTTAGATGTAAATGCAAGAAGTAGCAATGGCGATAATAACGTTCTATAGAAATTGGCCTTGGGACAATTCCATATGCTAGATCCAACAATATGAGAATGTTTCAAACCACAAAATTACATAACATTACAAGTCGATTTTAAACTTCTATGATTCTGCAATTCATGTGAAAATTGAGTTTTTCTGAAGACATACATAATGGGTCTGCTCTTCGTCAATTTTCTGACAGGATTTATCTTATATCCTCGAAAGTTGTTTGATTAGAACGTCATAGGAAATCGGTATCCTCTGAACTTTCGTCAATCTCTCAGTCAGTCGAGAATTATAGTTTGGGTCTTTCGCGCATTGATGATGATCGTTTCATTAAAGTGAACGATACTCGCTCTGAGGTTCGCGAAGTTAGAGACAAACTGTCTGTGTGTGATAAGGTTATTCAATCGTATACGTCAAAACTGAATTCTGCCCTCGATGGTATCTCTTCTTTAAAGTCTCGTGTCCGGAAAACAGAGATTTCGGTACAAGATCTTGTCAACGGATATCAGGCCAGAACTGATATAGCTATGAGGGTTTTGACGTAATGCATTGGTCAACAGCTTTCCGAAATGAAAGATTTTGTGCTAAATGAAGTTGACTGTCATAGCCATGATACCGCGTCAAGCAACCCGAAAGCTTGCTATCCATATAGTGAGATCTCAGCTCCCTCAACTCGCAGCAAGAATCACACTAGCAACTTACATGACTCGGTCAATTATCCAACAAAAGTGGAGTATCTTCGGTTGCTTCTTTGCCCCAGCCAACGACTCAGTGTGACGACAGTAAAATGGTTGAGACAATCAGTGCTGAGCGCCCTTTCCAAAATCATTCAATAAATACAGATACTGCGAATTCTCCATTTTGTTTAAGGAACATTAAATCGAGTCGCAGCGTATGCTCGGAAAATGTCCATTCAACAAAAGATCATTTAAGAAAGAAACCTTAATATGCCGAATGTGTTGCCCGGAAAATGAAGGTCGTGTCGCGGAGACAGTAGACTTGACTAGGGATAACGTCGTCGATACTGGTGGCTTTGTCAGAATGTTCATGAGCGGCATGTCGGATACATGCACCACAGATGATATACAATCTTATTTAGAAAAGAAAGGCCTGGTTGTTACGTTTGTTCGTTTACTCAAAAGCCGTAGATGGGGTTCAGTTTCTGCTCGTGTGAATATTCTGTCATCTGACAACTTTAAAACTAAGAAGCCTGAGTTTTGGCCTAGAGGTGTCAGAAGCCGGAAGTGGTTAAGTAGGAACAAGTTTACCGGTGACAATGCCTTTGAGTAAGAAGAATCTGTTCACAATGAGGAAGCGTTTTAGTATGTCTAATAACGTTGAATATTTTGCATTACTTTTTCATGAATTCTCTTCGTATCCTGACTTGTAATGTAACCGGAATTATGTCAGCGGCCTCTCATTTACATGATGCTCTAAGTAATGAAAGAGTCGATATATGTGGCGTATCGGAACATTGGCTGTTCGAGGAAAAGCAACACTAACTTCGCAGTATCCACGATGTCTATGATTCTTACGTGATATCCAATTTTTCTCTTCACCCTCTATTGAATAGTAGAGTTCGCAAAGGGGAGTTGCTCTGATAGTAGAGGTAAAGTGATGGGGTAACTGCCCCTCCCCCCTCCGGCCCCTCCCAAAACCGAAAATCTAAATTCACTTCGAATACATGTTGATGGTTTAGCCTTATCCAATGTGTAGAGGGGTTTCCCAGCTCTTGTACCATATACAGAACAGAAGTGTAAATAAAGCAAGCTATAACAGTTGTGTCCACTAGAGGAATTATTACTGTCCAATATTAAAAAGTAATCTGATTGACCTGTATTATTTTCAAAAGTGATTCATCTTCTAATGCAAGCAATCGATCCTATATCGTTATCCCAAAGACGACAATAGGAGTTAATATTTTGTTTGCCCGACTATAGCACGGATTTTACCAAAGCAAAGACGGCATACACTCACGAACTCTGGGTCAGACATATATGTGAGAGGAAGTTGGGTTCACTGTATTTATGCATGTTACCATTTTTACATGAATTAAAGATGATGCATTTTTTTATCAGCTACAGCTGTTTTTTTTAGTAATATTCACCTGTGAAATCTTATATCTACTGCTCGGGGATTATTAATAAGTTATCGCAAACACACTGCATTCTGACGAAACATTATGCGGACAGCAAGCTAATTTACAAAAGTTTTGCCTGGAATATAGATTTTATATTGGAAACATGACCCAGGAACATCGCTAAACACAATGAAAATGATCAATCCTGCATAATTATGTATTGTATAAAAGTATTCAAGGTAGAAATGAAACATCGGCGATATAACATATTTATGAAAAATTAAACAATATCAGACTTTTAAACTATGTGACGTTAATTGTGAATCGATGTTGACGTTGAAAACATTGATGGAAACTGAATAAATAATGCAGGAGGCAAGGTATTGATATAAAATTCACATATCCCAACTATGTGACTGGTGTCCTCACAATACAGAACCGTACGTTTACGTTTAATGTCCAAGTCAGTTATTGTTCATATTTCAGCATTGAAATGCTTTCAGATGGCATTCATAGAAAATATGAATGCCAACTGGAACATGTTAAATACAATGAAGTGTGCTACATGTAGCTGTAACAAGTGCTATCTTTGAGTATGAATGTTATATGAATGCTGTTCAGTACTTACATTTACCGTCTGAAATAATCTCATAGATTGTTTTCACTTCAGTATTTAGCCCACATACGTGCACGTATCATGTGTGTTTAATGAATGCAACTGCCGTTTTCAATCGATGGTCAGTGATACCCATCGTTATAGTCATAAATTCATAATGAACACGTCAACACGACACCCAAATAGCAGGGCCAAAGATCGGTAAGTATACATTTTATGTCAGGTGGTGGTGAAACGTAATCTGAAAGCATTGACTTAATTGTTGTAAACGAAAAGTCTGTAATGAGGATAGTTGGTCGCCTGGGAATAGTGTAGCTCTTCTAGTACTTTAGTTAGGGTCACCACTGAAATCTCATACAGGACAATAAAGCATTAGTTTAATATAGTGAAATTTCCTTGGAATACATTGAATCCTCAAAGAGATAAAACCATGGCTACACGGTTTATTCTTCAACAAGTAGCACTTCCCCACCTGCGGTGCATATACATGTATGAGTTACCCCTGACGTAAGCGCCTTCTGAAGTATCTGCCGTAGCTAATTTCTGAGGTAATTGTCCTAAGTAAGGCTGGTAGTGTCCTCTGTAGCGGTTAAACCTATACTCTTACATTGATTGATATGTAAAAAAAAATCTTCATTTTACCGTTAACTCTTCTTGAATGAATAACGATAAATCTTTAATAATAATAATAATTCGAGGTTGTTATATACCGCTTTATCACAATCTAATTCCTAAGGTCGTCTTAAAGCGGTTCACAAATTATTATCCGTGGTTATAGGGCCTTTGCAACCAGCCAATACATTTCTCAACTCCCTGGGGAGCATACAGCCGGAGCTGCCATTTCGGCGCCAACAGCTAGCATTCAAAAATTCTAGCACTGCCCAACCTCGTACTAATTTACAGCTGAGTAGACTGGAACAAGCGGAGTAAAGTATCTTGCTCAAAGATACAACACAGTGCCGTGCCGTGACTTGAACCCACAACCCTTCGGTCACGAGCCCGGCGTCCTATCACTAGACTACCGTGCCTCCTGCACCGAGTACCGAGGAGTCTAACAGCCATTCGGGTAGTAGTTTCTGCCACCTTAATTCTTGGTAATTAAATGTAATTTTTACTAGAGATTGTTGTAACACATAAACACCATACGTAATATGTAATCCGAGGGTGAAAAAACCGAGTCCTGGATATTTTCCTTACATGTATGTCTCAACTTTGGTAGGGAAGAACCCGCAAACGTATTTTATACAATTAATAAGAAAACGCCTTTACACGTGTTATACTGTTGATAAAATAACCGTCTATACACCTTTTTGATTCACAACTGGACTGGTTGTTCAAAAGGTGATGAGCTTAATCACCAATTTGCACAAAGGCGTTTTTTGTTGCTATATACTGTAAATGCCACCATCAATTGACTGCAAACCATGCACACGGTAAATATATCACGAACCTATATTTTCTGTATTGACAGAATACTTTGAATTTGAGTAAAAATACCGTTAAAGAGAAATAAGCTTATTAACTTTTGAAACAACTAGCACCAAGTATTTGAGTCTTTTGCACTTATGGACCCATTGATATCGTTCATCAATTAATCAACGAATGCGTTATGAAAGACGTATAAATTAAGGGACATTCGGAATTCATTTGATCGTCGCGATGTCGACGTAAACTTCGATGATGCAGGTCGGAAACCCGCAACTACTATAACGGCCAGTAACCAGCATAACGGCCAGCAACCATCATAATGGCTAGCAACCCCAATAACGAAAACAACTACTATAAGAGCCAGCAACCACCATAACGGCCAACAACAAGCACAACGGCCAGCAACCACTATAATGGCTAGCAACCCCCAAAACACCCACAACTATCATAACGGCCAGCAGTAACCACAATAAAGGTCAGGAACCACCATAACGGCCAGCAACCCATATAACGACCAGCAACCCCCATAACGGCCAACAACCATTTTAGCGGTCAGCAACCACCATAACGGTCAGTAACCATCATAATGACCAGCAACCATTACAACGGTCATCAACCGCCATAACGGCCAGAAACCATTATAACGGTCAGCAACCACCATACCAGCCAGCAACCCATAAAACGACCAGCAACCCCCATAACGGCCAGCAACTATTATAACGGTCAGCAACCACCATACCGGCCAGCAACCCATATAACGGCCAGCAACGCCCATAACGGCCAGCAACTATTATAGCGGTCAGCAACCACCATAACGGTCAGCAACCACCATACCGGCCAGCAACCCATATAACGGCCAGCAACCCCCATAACGGCCAGCAACCCCCATAACGGCCAGCAACCATTATAGCGGTCAGCAACCACCATAACGGTCAGCAACCACCATAACGGCCAGCAACCATTATAACGTTCAGCAACTACCATAACGGCCAGCAACCATCACAATGGCCAGCAACCCCCCATTACAGCCAGAAATCTTTATAACGGCGAGCAACCATCATAATGGCCAGCAAACCCATAGCGGCAAGCAACCATCATAAAATATATGGCAGACAACGTTAACCCCCATAACACATGTAACTATCATAATGACCAGCAGCAACCACCATAACGGCCAGCAACCCCCATAACACCTGTAACTATCATAATGGCCAGCAGCAACCAGCATAACGGCCAGCAACCACCATAACGGCCGCCATTCAAGTATTACGTAATGGTTACAGTCTGGAGCGAAGTTCTAAATCAAAACTATATTTTTTACCATAAACCTCTTTTCTTGAATATGTATTTGTATTTTTTTGTTTTATTTAATATCACCTTTAACGACGTTAGTGTAAAATACTGTATACGTTTGCATTAGACAATGTTTTACAGATCCACCTCATCCTCATCCAACAGCTTCAGCAACAATGTCTGTCGTATCTAAAATCTGTATATGTTCAATAAATAACAAAATTCAATCAGCACATGTTATGAAAAAGAAAAAGTGGTTTGTGTATTACATGAAGCTGATACATGTCGACTTTATTAACCTATCAGTATTGGTTTCATTGGTCAGCATATATTATATTTAGTTTAAACAGTATTTAATTAATATTCCAACATGTTACGTACATACATGTAATTACACAGGGATTGGAAAACAAGCTTAGAGCTGATATTAACTCCTCTCCCAAGTATATATTACAGGCAAATAGTTTTTCGAGACTGTTGACACCTTAATTACCATATTGATTTGAATAAGATAAAATTTAACTTATAACATATATTTACAGGTGGTGAAAATTGAAATTGAAACATATTACATTTGATGTATAACACATTAGATTACAAATTAATTACATCAGTGCTTTACGTTATGTTATTGGGATGTACGCACACTTGCACTCACACACCCATGGATGGGTGGACGGACAGACGGACGGTGGCATGCTCGAACACGTACGAACGCACGTGCTCAATCACTCACACTCACTTATGTACTTATGATACGCATATTTCTCGATATAATGAATTTAGAATATAAATACAATGATACGCACTTTCGATTACAATATACAATATATAACAACTACAATAATAAGATCGAACATGAACATATGCACAAATAATGATCAACTTTAAACGTTTACCGAGTTTGATAAAATTCTGAACTGACAAAAAATATCTTTATTCTTCTGTATTGAATATTCGGTACTTCTCCATTGTATAGTATTTTCAGTAAGGTTAATGTTTAAGCTATTTATAGTATTTTGTCTTATTCTGGTGTAATTATTACATATGAGTAAAAAGTGGTTCCTACATTTAACTAGTCCGCATCTACATAATGGGTTTACCTGTAAATTTCTTATATATAGGTGTTGTTTCAAATTACTACATTTTAACCTTAATATTGTATGTAATATGTGTAGGTTTCTACTTCCAATATTGAAATATGTAAGGACCACTATTTTATCTTTTGGAGAAATCTTTTAATAGCATTCACTGATGGATTTTCACTAATATCTGAAGGTAATGCATTCCATAATTGTATTGAGGAGTTCAAAAACGAGTGTTTGTAAAATTTGATTCTACAGCTAATTGAAATTAAATGATTGGAATTCCTTGTGTTGTGACTATGGATTTCTGATATTTTACTAGGGACAAAGTTTGACAGATACGCTTGAGTTTTATTATAATACATTTTATGAAACTGTGTGATTTTATAATTTTCACGTCTTTTATCTAATTTTTCGCAGCCCACGTCTTTATATAATAGATTAATGTTTGACAGTTTAGTTGCACCTGTTACTATTCTGGCAGCTTCAATTTGAAGGTTTTTCTACGTTTTAGCATAGATAGTTAGGAATGTTGTCCCAAACCACATCAGAATATTCTAGAATAGGTCTAGTAAAAGCAAGATATATAGTTTGGAGATAATTCCTTTCAAGAGTGTTTCTTAGGTTTCGAAGTACAGCTAATCTTGGTGATATTTTCTTAAATATACTTGTATGTAGTCAACGTATTCCATGCACCGTTATCGGACAATGTTATTTAAGAAATAATCAACATATGTGCGTGCATTATGGTGGAATATATAACGAGGGTGAGAAAATGTTGGAAAAATAATTTTTTTTCCAACATTTTCGAATCCCGAGTTATTCCACCACGTCAAATGTAACTAATTGTAAAGTTTTGCTGTCTTATAAGGCGACATGACCTAGATAATTCGATATGCAAATTAGACGCTGTTCTTTTGCGCGTGCAAGGCACTGGTCTCTGGGCTGTGTGTCCGAGTCACATTACCTGTCGCGCACATAGCAGTAACTGGAGGGCTTACATGGCTAACATGTTCGAATTCACTGATGGAGGAAATGGCTGTGTCATCCTCCTGACAACCCCAGGTCCTCTGGTATATCGTCCAAAAGTTGGTGAAGAAAAGCCCGCCTGGTTTCGTCACTGTACATAGACCTCACCACAAATTGTTTGGCAAATTGAGGATTGAGTCCACAACCCGACACAGTTCCCCACAATGAAACACCCTGTCTCCGATTATTGCTCGTAATACCAATGAACTTGAACTTGAAGCCATGTTGATTTTTTGAAAGCAGACGACGTTTTGCAGACCAGAAACAACTGAACACGTGTGACGTCAGATACGATGTTTATTTCAATCAATCAAACATTGGCACGCTATCGACATCGTTCGTCAAAACATGCATGAAATCAACGCTTGACAGTACATACACACACTGCACACATCGTGAAATGTACGGCACTACCCAGTGAAGTAAAAACAGAAGTAATTAATAATTTACCATTTTGTCTTCAGTCCTGTACATTTTAAATGTCAATAATTATTAAACCATTTTCACTGCACGGACCCACATACTTTAGGTCTATAAATCCGTGTAATCTTTTGAATGGCAGGCCTGTCAAATATTTTGATCCCGCCTGACAGTTATGCTATTTTTGTTAATTCATGATAAAATACGGGGAGGTTGTTGGAACAGCATGCGTGCGCACTATTTCACGTGCATTGGTTATTGGCACGCGCAAGGTATATCGCTCAATAATGCACTCTTGTTAACTAATGGAAACCGTCGTTACATCACAGACGTGGTAGAATCTTATTTATTGGATTGTAATTTACTGGTGTAGTCTTTCTACTTATCAATAGTGATTCGTTTTTATCCCAATCTGATTAAAATCATCTTTTACATGGCTCCGGTTCAGACGTAGTACGAAGTTAACGAAGCCATGTAACATATGATTTTAATCAGATTGGTTTTATCCGGATTGGATTTCACTAACCATTTATCTGCCCATACCTGACTGTATTTTAGAAAGATCATTATTGATAGTGTTTACAGCAGTTATAGGAATGTAAACAATTATGTATAATGCAGTATCATCCTCAAATAGTTTAATTTTACAATCAATGTCAGTTACAATATCATCTATATATATAAGAAAAAACAATGGACATAAGATTGAACCCTGTGGTAAACCCGCTTTAATATTTTGAGAATCTGAAAAATTTCCATTTACTACAACTTTTTGACTTCTGTTGGATAAATAATTACCACGCCAAGCTAATAATTTTCCTTAAATTCCTGCAGCTTTTAATTTATAGATAAGACCCCTACGCCAAACTCGACAAAATGCTTTACTTATGTCACAGCATACAGATATACTTTCTTTACTTGCACCCAATGTCCTCCCAATATCGTTTTTAATATCTAGTAACTGATTAATTGCAGAATCCTCAAGTGTGAAGCCAGACTGATTTTTCGTGAAAATTGGGTCCCAAAGAAAATTATATACATGTTTAAAAATACATCTTTCCATTAGTTTACCAATAATACTTATTAACAAATTCATTACCTTTCTTTTATACAGGTGTGACATTTGCAACTTTCCAAATGGAAGGATATTTACCACCGTTAAAAGATTTGTTAAATAATTTAGTGAGATTTGTGGTCTATATTATATTTATTTCACCGAGGTCAAATCATATCACATTAGATAATGATATGTTCATTAAACCAATATTTTAGAGTTTTAGAGCAGAAATGTAAATGCATTTCTTTATTATACTATATTACTATTGCATTTGTGATTAATCATTTTCGCAGGTGGTTGTTTGGTACATATCAAATTTAATGAAAGATAAACTATAGCATTGATGGAAATGTGCCATCCGTCATTTATCTGATGAAACAAGACATATACGAGTCTAGATAGACTGGACCCGTCTCTAGAATATGATATAGAGATTTCATTATTTAGAAAACAAAATTAACTCTAATAATTTTGATCACTTGGATGTCTGATTCTGAGTTCTAATCTAAGGGGAAATAAGCTAGTAGTAAAATGCATTCATAAAAACTTAGGGGCTGGTAGCCTAGAGTCTAGATTATGTTAAAGATATACATTGTTAACTAGACCTTAATTCGATAGAATGCTTTATCGCAATAACGCAATACTTATGGGAACATTATTTTTCCCGTTTCTATCGCAGAGAACATTGAGGCGTCTAGAGTCGATGATACGGCCCGCCCCAGTGACATCCACGTGTCACCAAGTATTATAAAGGACACTTATCGAGGACTACGCCATATTGGCAAAGTGATTCTTCTGAGAATTGTTCACAATTTAACGTTTAATTCCTCACTTAATGTGATAACAAACATATCCTGTGCTCCCGAGACATCTCGCGTGACATCACGAGACTTTAACGGAGGCCAACACGTCCTTTTTATGTTCCCAACTCACTTCCGGTTGTAAAGCGGTATAATTTACTTTTCACATTCCCGTTAATGTTCTCGAGTGATGCAGCTGAAAGTGAAAATCGATTTTTGAAATAAAAAGATCAGGATGGAATCAATTCGCTATTTATTTGCTATTAACCCTTTGGTCAGCAATATTTATTTCACCAGACACGCGCAGTTTCATCGGATAATTTGCTGTCAGTGCTTTGATACTCCCACGCAAAATCTGCGAGACTCCAGGTAAAACTTGCTAGTTTCTATATTGAGCAAGATTCGTTGGTTTATTACTTCCATATTTTGTATTAACAATTTTTATTAATTCATTCCCAATATCAGCTGAAATTTAATTACAGAAACAGTCCTCGACAGGATCTTTCACTTCTTGCACATATAAACGCTTCTTTTACCCGCCTTAATTGGATTTTACACACATTTACTGTCCAATGGGAATAATAAATATTTGTAATTATCCAGTTCTATTGTTGTCAATAGTCATTTTGTTAAATTTGACATAACAATATATATATATATATATAACATATAAACAGAAAAATTATCCTTACGGAGGAAGAAATATTCTAAAAAGAAAAATTCTCAACAACTAATCTTTAGTACTTTCATCTCTTCTAGGAGATTCTTCAGACTGTTTATTTGAAGTATATGTTGTGACGTCA
The DNA here is from genome assembly GCF_002113885.1 of Mizuhopecten yessoensis. Lineage (NCBI taxonomy): Eukaryota > Metazoa > Mollusca > Bivalvia > Pectinida > Pectinidae > Mizuhopecten > Mizuhopecten yessoensis. The sequence goes on from NW_018408713.1 coordinate 779,925, forward strand.
TAAACTATGACGTCATATAATAGTTCGCTATAGCGACGTCCGCTATATACGTGTATATATATAGCGTCAACACATGCACATGCACACGATTATCGGCGGATAGGTCGAGTGGTTTACACTCTGCCCTTCCACATAGGTGGCCGGGGTTCGATCCCCGAAGTCGTCGTATGCATGAAATATTCAGAGAAAGTGGTTTTCTCCTGCCCACACAGCTCGAATAACCCAGGTGGAGTATAAAATGATCTAGGGGTATGTTTCGGTATATATGCTGTAGCATTCAAGGTGGCACTATTAATGATACCGTTGGAAGCATGGCCCCACTACAAACAGAACACAATACATCTACATCAGACACGCAGGCAAGCACACATAAGGAGATATTAGCCAGGTGGCATATGCCTAGCAGTAAGCGCCTGATAAGGCAGCTCTTGCGAGTTCCTCAAAATTGTATAGATTAATGTATATGCTAATTGTATTGATTGTTCAAATTGTATATATATGTACTGTAAAGAGCTTTAGAGTGGCTAATTCAAGCTAGATAGGGCGCTACATTAAATGTTTTATATTATCATTGTAACTGAACCTAAACCTTTCAATTTAAAATTCTATACAAATGTTAGAAATCTATTTTCAGCTGCCTACATTTAGCCTTGATCTGTAAAGTCGTTATCAATACACTTGATGATATTTTTGTTCTATATATAACTTATATTATTAAAGGGACTAAACTGCCAGACACCCCATCTCTTATAATATTCCAAACACATAACAATGAACATGCATTATTTGCTAATGTTAAGAAGTATATAGGTACTCCCTATTCTATGGATTATGAACAGTCCTTTTTTACACAACCAATAACNGTTAAGAAGTATATAGGTACTCCCTATTCTATGGATTATGAACAGTTCTTTTTTACACAACCAATAACATTTTCTATGTGATGTTTCGATGACTAGTACGATATGTACACTGTCACCGTTATCAGACAAATGACCAGTGAAGCGTATGCACACAAAGGTGTGAAATGAGTACGAGTTGTCCCCAAAATCGATGTTGATTTCGGCTACGCTGTAAGCGTATGTACAATAGTTGTTATATATGTACCGAAATGACTCGATTCTGCTTCGCCTTGTTTATTAATTGGTCATAGATGTGCAAGAGTCTTTGAGCCCCCTCGTCTCGATTTAGAACTGTCAATCTTCTATGTGTATACCTTTCTGTGTGTAAATAGTATATGTAGTCAATTACAATATATAAAGGGCGATATTTTTTCGGACGGATCTACTCGCTAGTATTTCGATCGAGTTTAAAATATGTCAATACCTACTACTAGTAAGTATCGTCACCACTGTCCACCTTCAGCTAATCAACAAACATCGATATGTACAATATGAAACATGTCCGGTAACGTTGGACAATGTGGTGATAGTCTTTATTTCCAACATAAGGATTAGAGATAGTGTAGATGGGAGCTATTTTAGGTTTCATTTCATTTGTTATGTAAAACATTCTCTATATCATATGTCTCTCTTTTCAATTGCCACACCTCTTAGCTCCAAGTTGCCCCTCAAATACAATTTGAGCCATTGTGATTCTTTCAAAATGTAACAATTAAGTATTGATTTGACAAAACATATCAATTACACGTACATCAGGATGGGACAAAGAAACTGTGCCAATATCCAACAAAACGTTTCAATTACGCAAATATTTACAAAAATCCTTAAATGATCCAAAGTTTCGACAAACACAAACGCCAGTATTCTTCAAAACGTACCAATCACGCAAAGATTCGACAAAACGTCTTACAGACGTCTACATAGGAAAGACAGTATAACGAAAACTTTATTATACTTTTTAAAATCATCAAAATGATAATGTAACAACGGGGTTAACCGATAAAACATTTGTTTAAAATTACAACAGATTGTGTTATGGTGACGTTTGCGAATTAAACGATAAAACATTGGTATAATATTATAATTTGCGTATTTTTAATCATTATTTTTTGTTTGTTTCAGTGTTCATCGCGTATTTCTATTTTAAATCAGTGGAATCGGCAATACCTAAAATCCTTCTATAGTACCATTTTCTTCGTCACAGTCACAGTCTAGCTTTACTAGATTGACTCTTCTCGATAAGTCAGCTTTTAACATACTCAGAATCATATCAATTGATAAAATGTCTCATATAATTCTCTGGAGATCGACAATATTACATATATATGTTTTATGTGAGATGTATGCTGCAGTAAAATCACAAGGCTGACAATAGCTAGTGTAGTGACCATACACTATGGCAGCAGACGACAATATTTGCACACAGATTTGATTATATTGAGGTCATGAAATCAGTCTGTTACGGTTGAAAAAGAAGGCATTACATTGCATTATTTGATTGAGTTCAATGAACATGGTAGTTATCAACAAGCTAGGTTCCAAATTCACACATTATTGTTTTTCCTGTTTTGGGAGTTGACTGAGCCAAGCGCAGACGGTAACGGTTGCAGAGTCGCGCGCGGGTTTCAGTGGTGCATTGAAATCGCTGCAATCATTAATTCACGATTTCCTAATAAAATGACAGCGAAGTCCACCGTATCCCACGAGTACGCGAGCTCTCCGTGGTAATAGTTATTGCTGTCTGTCCGACATCATCCCACATCTTTTTGATATGAAAGTGATTGGACTCTAGAAAGCGTCGAACCGCGAGCCTTATGTTATAGTGTGTCAAGATCTGAACAGCCATAATAACTCTGATGAAAATAATATTATGCATGCAATGATGATGCCTTCAGAGTTTACATTTGTTTTGTAGTAATGTTCATATGAAAGTAATGTTTATGCAATATTGTTTATCGGTTGTTTGCAACGTTGTCTAGCATCAACTGAACTGTATATATATTTAACCTTCGTTACGTCGAATACGTTAATGTTGGGATCATGCATATGCCTTATGATAAACGTAGAATTCGAGATATCGAAGTTAAAGAACCTAGAATACACAAATATTCTTTCAAAACAGAACTTTGCGGGAAAACGACATGTTCGCTGGATATTTGAATTCGTAAAACCATAATAAATTTGAGGACATACATTTAATAAGCTGGACGAACACATTTCAGGAAACCGAAAACAAAGACATTATTTGAACAGTACCAAGAGGTATACTCTATTCTAGCTGTGCGATTAATGTAGATCAGCATAGTAATTCGCATACAATGACAATACTATCAGTGCTTAGAATACAAAACATAAGTGAAAAGCTTTGAGTTATGGAACTGTTCGCGTTTTCACGTTCAATGTATTAATATCCAAACGTGAATGCGTACTAATATATTAGATAGGTGATAGATAAATATGATATATAGACTTCATAACTACTCCCAAAGCAAAACTTACCACATCGCAATCAGCTTTAAAGGTCAAAACACGAACTTGTTCACGCTCGAAAAATTCAAATTTTACAGTACAAAAGAGAATGATTTTTACAATATACTAACAAATAGCTACCACTGTATGATCTTACCACAGCATAACCCTACTGGATTCAGATGACATTCTATAAACCTAAATAAATGAAAACTGGCAATACTGTTAACGTTATCATTACTGTAGAGTTCTAATTGTTATGTTTGACATCGCTGACCCTACCTGAAAAATTGTTGTTGTATTCCTTAGAAAGTATACGCGTTACATATGCTAATTTGCTATCAATGATATATACATTGAACCGTTTTTAGTAGACACTCATAGTCAGACCGAATGCCAGATGTTAACGGTGTATCATAGATTCGCACCCGACTGTTCGATATGTTTCATATGCCATCCATTAGGATTAATATAATATTAAGTATGGCTCAATCAAATTTGTATGGCATCCTCCAATTTTAAGTCTTTTGGGTATACTTTGATAATTGAGTTTTCCCTTAAATAAAACGTTACTCCATCTCTTCATTGACGATTAAATACTTTTTGGACTTTTAGAAGCAATGTCACCAGTGTGGTTATCATAAAATGAAATATGATGGCATTGTTTAATTGTCTGTTAGCATGACCGCGGTTTAAAGGGTAATAATCCGTCTTTGCGTATTGCAGAGTGATCTTCTCTTGAGAGCAGGTATTGATTGTTACGTCATTTGTTTGTGAGAGTAACGTCATCAATTTTTGAGAAAACGACGTTATTTTCTCACACAAACCAATGACGTAACAATCAATACCTGCTCTCAAGAGAAGATAACTCTGCGATACGCAAAGACGGAATAGGACGGTTAGGATTTGCTGAATCAAACAAAATGTCTTTATAAATCCACGATCAACAGATTGACGGACATATAAAGGTTTTTCTGTTTATCAAAATGCACCCACAATTCGTGAGGAAAATCGATGTAACATCTTACAATATTGAATATGTTACCGGTTTTTATGGTGTCAAATTAATGTCTTCTCCGTTATTGTTTTGTCGTTCCAGAAGTCTTTTTCTAGTGTATTTACTAAGATAATCATTCCCTACCTTGAGGGTTTGACAAAGAAATCTACAACCCAAGGGGTGACCAACCCGAGGGTTAGACGACCAAATAATCATCCGAGGGATGAAAATACACCCTCAATATACGAGAACTTTCTCTCTCTCTTATTAAATCCTTTTTTATAATATACAACATTTGATATAGCACCCTATCTAGCTATAATAAGCTCTTTACAGTACATAGATATACAATTTATACAATCAATACAATTAGCTTATACTGAATTAATCATTATTGAGGAATTCGCAGGAGCTGCCTTACCAGGCGCTAACTACTAGTCCTATGCCACCTTGCTAATATCTCTCTATGTGTGTATGCCTGCGTGTGTGCTGGAGATGTAATGTGTAATGTGTTGTAATCTTAATCTTATTGTTTCAAGCACAACTCAATTGTCAGTAGTCATATTTGTAAAGAAAAACATATTTCGCGTATGAATAAACTACCATTTACTTTTTAAATACCATCACAATGTGTCAGGTGTTACGAAGTAATGTACAAAGTTATCTCCATTAGGTGATCTTTCCCGGCTAAAACGGGAGACATATCTGCGAAAGAAGGAGAAAAATGAACTTCTTTAACTGAATCAAGATGTATTACTGCTAGTATCAATATTTATAATCCAAACATTCAGGGATAATTTCTTTTAACTGAATCACGAAATTCAGTACAGCAGTAAGTGTATACAGATGTAAACGCTATCTAAACAAAAAAAATCTTTGCTTAGAGTTAAAGATTACGTCACAAGCATACGAATGCAAAAGAACTTTGCTACTACTCCTTTCGGAGAAAACTTGATTTTTTTTATCTGATTGTCTATTTACTTCATTTATTACCAAAGCAAATTTCAGGTGAATGCGGGGTAGTTATGTCTTGGTGAGGATTAATATTTATATATTAATTTTTAGACTACCATGACTATTGATATTGATGTGCTTTTAACATTAGTCTATATATACTTGTTGACATAAATACTGTAGAACGCATTTACTTCTATAGATTAGATCAACTGGTTCCGCTTGTCGGTAAAAATATTGTCGACATCAGCAGACATCGGAAAAGAGTTCTAAAATAGCTACAATTGTAAGAACAAGGTTCTTGTAAAATAAACAAAAAATGATCTCCTTCTTCTTTTAGTGATAATTTTTGAAAAGTACCAGAAACTCATTCAATTGTATTCCTATTCTTCTACTAAAGATCTGCTTTGCTCCGCTTTGTGTCGATTTGACCCAATATCTTTTCATGTCCAGTTAGGGAATCGAAACTCGACCATCTTGGAGAAAGGTGAGTGTACTATCCAAATTGCGTCTCAACCACAGAGTTCCGTAGGTGACGTCAGATCAAAGAGACACATTGACATACACAGTAAAAATAATACGGGCCAAATTAAAGTAATAGTCTGTACGATATAAATTAAATGTTTCTAGTGCAATATTGAAAACAGATATTTACATAAAGATTCCGGAAAAAGAACAGGCTATCAGATGGAAGGATAGACACTCACCCTAATATTTGGAGCAACATGAAATTATATATAAACTTTAATTATTTTACAACAATTATGAAACAAGTTATATGACTTATATAAATCATTCCCGTTGGCCCGGATGTTAGCGCGCAGGGGGTCTTAATGTGGGAGGAAACTGGAGTACCAGGAGAATACCCACGTGGTCGGGCTGGTGACCTCATACTTTTTCACGTCTGATCGTGGAATCGAACCCCGGCCGCCTTGGTGAAAGGCGAGTGCGTTATCCACTGCGCCATCCGACCATGAAGTTGCAACCTCTCTTTTCATAGAGTCAACCCGAGTATCAGATGATACGCTCAAATGGATCTTAACAGTGTAGACAAACCTCTAATGTCGAAGTTATTTTGCTCATGATAATTAAAAAAATACTATATTCAGTATACACGATATAAACGAAGAAGTCGGAATATCCGTATCAGATAATACCAATAAACAACCACTGGACGAAGATCGAGATCGAGAGAAACTTCGTAATCAGGATATTAGAGTTGGTGATTAAAAGTTCGACTGTACAAAGATAGGTTTTTTTCTGAGATTTATATTGCTTACGTGGGTTAGAAGATGATAAATGGCACTGTCGATATTCTATAACAACGTCAGCAACTGGTAGATAACATACGAAAGCGAGATTGTTTTCTGTAAGTAAAATACTATATAGGCAAGCCATAAAACAGCTATCAGGAAATAAGTGTGGGAAGATTGATCAATTAATAGATTTTATGTAACAAAGAATCAAATGTTGATAGCTTTACACATTAGACCAGATACCAATACAAAATCCTCCACTGAAATAGCCTTCGAACACTTTATCGTTCAAAGTAGCATGTATGAATCGACCCTTCTGTTATAGAGCGCTCAGGCGATTTGTCGTCTGCTCCTCACATGGTTTTGACCAAGCTTTGCATTTTTATGTGTACTGCCGTTATGATGGTATAAATATTGATGAGGATAGGAAACTCCAGTATAAAAACCCAATTACAACCAGCAATTCTGTGTGCTAACACAAAATCCAGTTTCATCCCTTTTATCGGTCACATGACTCGGCTTTGATCATCGTCTGTCCCGCGCTTGGCTGATACTCTTTGGGGAGAGTTATAGGACAGACGATACATCTGTTGGCTTTCTAGGAAAACGAATTTGCTTCACAATCCTCTTTCACAAGTGATCCAGGTTTTTGAGGCAATTTCAAAGTTAATATGAGGATCATACTTAACTTTGAGAAAGTGTGCAAGTGTTTGGAATCTGTGTAAACCAAAAGGTAAGTTTCCTTTTTACTTCTTTTTAAAATTGTTCTTATAACTTAAATAGTGATTTCAGTCTATAGTTCCTGTGTTTTTTTCTGTTTGAAATGGTCTATAGACGGTTGTGATACAACATTAACAGACATGATATTATGGTTATGATTGTTGTAATGAAAACAACAAATGATGTTATTATAAAAAAATTGGTATACCCTCCTTGAAGTATACTTTGATATAAATGCACACAGGGGTTGTATCAAAGTATTGTATAAGCGTATGTACATGCTATTAATAAGTTTCATAAAACAGTGTTCTAATTCTCTACAAGAAAATGTAAACAAATTCTACATACCTCCAACGTGAACATTGATGTTTGTTTATCTAGCTTTAGATGGACTACGATTAGATGAATATAGTTTTTTTTTAAAGATTTAGTTTACACTTCACTAATCTTTAATGACACTGGACCATGTGCAGGAATTAAGTGTACTACTTGACGAGTGACAATAAACTATTTAGGAGGATTCAAGCGTCCAACTAAAGGTGACATTGTGATTTTTTCAGATTAAAGTTTATAACTCTGTTTGTGATATTATACTACTTCGAAGAGTATGTATGTATTTCCCTTAGCATTACTGTATACCATACTTATGAATTTAGCCTACTATATAAAACTGTAAAAACGACATCTGAAATCTTTAGCTTGTATGCTATTCATTGGTATATGATGACATATATGTGACATTGAATCTTAAGCAATGCCCTAAATATCATATTAACAATGATTATATTATAGACATTAGACATCAGTTTATATTTAAGCCTCTATCAATGATATGAAATATGATTTGATAAAACAATTTATTACATACTTACTAATAAATACATGCCCTCGACCAATATCAGCCCTCGGGCCTTCGGCCCTTGGGCTGATATTGCAGTCTCGGATTGATAGTGGGTGTAATATGGAAAAAGGAATGTATTATTCTCTATATGTAATACGTTGTTAAATTTGATATCTCTATATAGATAATTAAATGTTACCTGATATATGTACGATATCTNAGCCCTCGGGCCTTCGGCCCTTGGGCTGATATTGCAGTCTCGGATTAATAGTGGGTGTGATATGGAAAAAGGCATGTATTATTCTCTATATGTAATACGTTGTTAAATTTGATATCTCTATATAGCTAATTAAATGTTACCTGATATATGTACGATATCAACCCTTTTGTACTCCTTTATACATTTTATCACATAATTTACTGTGTTATCCAGAGAATATTAACCCATGCAATATGACCTATCAGCCCTGTGATTGGTTGTAAGTTTCAATTGTTTCAATTGTGACGTCACGCCTAGGACAAGTACATGACGTCACAGACTTACGCATTGGATTCAAAATTGCGGCTTTTAACATTTTAAGGTTGCATGAAAATTGTCATTTTACACGAATAAATGCCACAAATCTTGATTATGTGATAAAAAGGATCTTACGCTCGTTTTCATTTCATATGAAATTTATGAAACTCGTCACGAATTTTTCATTTTAGCTCGCCAGAGGCTCGCTAAATAGAAAAAAAAATCTGAGACTCGTTTCATCAATCTCATATGAAATGGAAACTCGTGTAAGATCATATATATAAGTTACGAAAAGATTATATTTATATATTTGACATTAAATCACTGAAAAATGCTTTCCCATTCATTTTAGCTATGATATTTTGTTTATGGCAGTGAGCATTCTGCTGTATGACTGCGTGCCATCCTCTATATAAACATCAAGCTGCGTAATTTACTTAAAGTCGTAAATAAAATAATTTACAATGATCTACACGTGGTCCTACACATGTGACATTAGACTTTTTATGTGATTTGTCTTTACATATAGACCTGAATAATTTACATTGGAATGTATGTATGGTTATGTTAATGGTTAAATGGTCTAGTAAGTATTTATTTTGTCTGGATTTCTTCATCGATTTACTAATCGCTTAAACTCATTCACCCCTGAAGACTCATTTGAACTCCTCCAGTTCAGACGTTGGAATATTTTATTATCAAATTTAAGGGATGAATGAGTTAATAGCGACTACCTCACTTTTTTATTTTAAGTGATTATCCTACGAGTGTGATGCTGGACTGTTTAATTGATCTGTCTGTATATTTAGTCCTACCGTGGCGACACCGGACTATTAGTATGACTTTGGAATGGCCTAACAGTACTGTAAATATCAACTTTCTGCATCGACTTACATTTTATTGATAAATGCTTTTCAAACTTATTAATTCATGTGAATACTTTAGGTTTGTAGAACTTTACTATTTGTATGCTTGGTACATATAGTCCTGCATATGTAAAAAATGACTATTTGTATGCTTGGTAAATATTGTCCTATCTGTGTAACACTTGACTATTTGTATGTTTGGTACATATAGTACTTCAGGTGAAACACCTGACTATTTGTATGCTCAGTACATATAGTCATGTATGTGTAACAGCTAACTATTTGTATGCTTGGTACAAATAGTCCTACATGTGTAACAGTTAACTATTTGTATTCTTGGTATATATAGTACTTCAGGTGAAACACTTGACTATTTGTATGCTTGGTACATATAGTACTTCAGGTGAAACACTTGACTATTTGTAGGCTTAGTAGATACAGTCCTACCTAGGTGACACTTGACTATTTGTATGCTTGGTACATATAGTTATATACCTAGGTGACACTTGACTATTTGTATGCTAGGTACATAAAGTCCTACCTAGGTGACACTTGACTATTTATATGCTTGGTACTTATAGTCCTTCAGGTGTAACACCTGACTATTTGTATTCTTGGTACATATAGTCCTGCATATGTAACACTTGACTATTTGTATGATCATTAGATATATTCCTGTATGTGTAACACTTGACTATTTGTATGCTAGGTACATAAAGTCCTACCTAGGTGACACTTGACTATTTGTATGCTTGGTACTTATAGTCCTTCAGGTGTAACACCTGACTATTTGTATGCTTGGAACATATAGTCCTTAATGTGTAACACTTGACTATTTGTATGATCATTAGATATATTCCTGTATGTGTAACACTTGACTATTTTTATGCTAGGTACATATAGTCCTACCTAGGTGACACTTGACTATTTGTATGCTTGGTAAATATTGTCCTATCTGTGTAACACTTGACTATCTTTATGCTTTGTAAATATTGTCCTATCTGTGTGACACTTGACTATCTGTATGCTTAGAAAATATTGTCCTACATGTGTAACAGTTGACTATTTATATGAAATGCCTTTACGTCTGTTGTTACAATGTATATACATTGCCTATCTGAAAATACATAAATATTTTGTTTTATCCTACTTTACCCACTTATTACCTGTGTTCTCTGTCGGGGTTATAATATTTCCGGTTTCAAAACCTTATATGATGTGTATACTCCTGTTTAGTTACATACACTATTATTATAGGGAAAAATACATTGTACCTTATGCTAGGGTAGGTACTGTGTACACTATGATAGGGAGGGTACATTGTACACTATGAAAGGGAAGGTACATTGTACACTATGATCGGGAAGGTACTGTATACACTATGATCGGAAAGGTACATTGTACACTATGGTAGGGAAGGTACTGTGTACACTATGATAGGGAAGGTACATTGTACGCTATGGTAGGGAAGTTATTGTGTACACTATGATAGGGAAGTTACATTGTACGCTATGGTAGGGAAGTTACTGTGTACACTATGGTAGGGAAGGTACATTGTACACTATGATAGGGAAGTTACTGTGTACACTATGATAGGGAAGTTACATTGTACGCTATGGTAGGGAAGTTACTGTGTACACTATGATAGGGAAGGTACATTGTACGCTATGGTAGGGAAGTTACTGTGTACACTATGATAGGGAAGTTACATTGTACACTATGATAGGGAAGGTACATTGTACACTATTATAGGGTAGGTACTGTGTACACTATGATCGGGAAGGTAGATTGTACACTATGATAGGGAAGGTAGATTGTACACTATGGTAGGGAAGGTACTGTGTACACTATGATAGGAAAGGTACATTGTATACTATGATAGGGAAGTTAATGTGTACACTATGATAGGGAAGGTACATTGTACGCTATGGTAGGGAAGTTATTGTGTACACTATGATAGGGAAGTTACATTGTACACTATGATAAGGAAGGTACATTGTACACTATGATAGGGAAGGTACATTGTACACTATAATAGGGAATGATCGTTGTACACTATGATAGGAAAGTTACATTGTACACTATGATCGGAAAGGTACATTGTACACTATGATCGGGAAGGTACTTTGTACAAATAAGGGCAATATGCCAGGGTTGAAACATCCGTCGCCCTATAAGTATGCTAACAGGTTTGTATTCTTTCCAATTGGTATCACAACTGCAGTTATGTCACCATGGTGAAACTTTTCCATAGAGTAGAAGGCTGGATCAACATGATCCAGTATGATCTGTGTTTGATGGTATCACATCCCTGTACAGATTTCAGTTGTAACCGTTATACACAGCACACCACAGCAGGCTTGGCTATTTTGTAAAATAATTGCTATATCATTTATTCAACACTTCCTGAAATATTAGAGGAAGAAGCACTTTGCACTGCGACGGCGTTGCTATATATTAGTTTGTCAATTTCAAAACCGTGTCCTTGCTCTAAATTAGGTGTATAACAATACCCGCAGTGGGAAAGTACATTCACCTCAATAGAATCCCGATAGTTGTCTCTATTTTAGAGAAACGTGGTTAATGCCCTGATTGCAGATACGATTTAAATTTTCTAACCGCCGGGAGTCTCTTTACATGTCTCTCATCCTCACCACAACTCTTCTCCGTTTGGTACGCTATTGAGCGTGCTAACAATGCAGAATTCCCCTGTCAATACCTAGCACATATTTGACGGGTTTCCCATTATGAAAATCATAACACCATTTTATATAGTGATTGTATTTCAAGATAAATCGATTGTGTTCAATAAATTATAGAGATCTGATTGTTACGCGTTTGTTTCACGTCGTAGTTTTGGTTGATAGAGAAATGATTGTACAATGTTGTACATCAAAGCTGATATAGTTCGTATAGAAATGAGTGTACCACGATCTACGTCACAGCTATGGTTCATAGCAAAATGTTGTACCATGTAGTACACCACAACTTCGGTTTATAGAGCAATGTTTTACGTCGGAGTTAAATTATCAGAGAACCGATTGTATCATGTTTATTTTGTTTGTTTGTTTGATTTTGTTTAACGTCCTATTGACAGCTAAGGTCATTTAAGGACGGCCTNTTGCTGAGCGTTAAGCAGGAGTAGAAACTGCCATTTTTAAAGACTTTGGTATGTCTCGGCCAGGGGACAGAACCCAAAGCCTTCCTCACAGGGGCGAACGCTCAACAAATGGCCAAAAGTGAGGCATTGTCAAGGGAGACATTAGGAAAAAGAAAGTTATTTAGAAAGGAGAGAAGAGATAAGGTCCCAAATTTAGTCGCCTCTTACGATCATGCAATTGGGCGCAGCAGGTACAATTCTTACGCCCTACCTGCAGGGCAGTGTATCATGTTTACGTCACAGCTGCAGTTCATAGAGAAATGCGTGTATTATGTTCATCACAGCATTGATTCATAGAGAAATGACTATATGGGTGGCACATCAAAGCTGCGGTTTATAGAAGAATGACTATCATAGCCAGTTGGAATTCATAAGCAATATGAGTGCCAACGGAAAGCAACTCTATGTTGAATAAACACCAGTTGCGATACCATGTCAGGATGAACGTGCTTAAAATACAAATGAATAGTTATAGTTGAAACACGTTGATCGTAATTCCTATAGATGTAAGACAGTAAGTGTTACATGTGTGATGTATTTAGCATCGACAAGATTATCCAATGTGGATATTAAATGCAGACTCGTTGTCCCAGCAGTAGCTAAGTCGCTTATAACATTACATAGCATGGGGTATTACTGACTTTTAACAATAACGATAATATACACTGACCATACAGAAACTGTTTCGACATTGATTGTATGTATGGCTGATTTAAGGCAGACGTTGTATATACAGTATGTACTTTCTATACGGGCTAAGACATCCGCTATAGCTTTCCTCCTTAAAGTGCATTTCCCAGTGCATTTTAACACTAAATATAGTTATGCATATTGTCAAGAGCAGTATTTAGAGATAAACGTCAATCATATGTTATCATTTTCAAAATAACAATACTTCGATCGCGAATATTTTACGAAATTTTATCATCAGATATTAAAATTGAGTAATATGCATTTGTTATTGTTCTGTTCGGAAATTTAGATCCCTGCAGTTATATGTATAGTGCAGTCACCTCTTTCCCGAATACCCCCTCCACCCTATAGCCCTTCTCAGCATATCACCACTCAAATACATGCATAACAAAACAATCTGTGTGTGATTGTAAGTGCACAGTACTGTCATGTCTAAATGTATCATACTACCTTATCGACCTTTACCCCAAAAAGTTTATTTCACGACACTGCCATTCGATTACCTCCAGTAGTAAACCATGCACTGTCCACTCACGTTATTTCATATAATTGATGTACTTTGTATTGTTGGTTCTGTTTCACTTGGAATCCAATACGCCAGTTTACTACTACTTTTGTAAGCCTTAAGTTTTCACTAACCAGTATCTCTGTTGTGATGCTTTAGATTATTCGAGAGAAACTTAGAATCACAAAAAAGAAAAAGTTAGACATACAGCTAGTGTTTACATGTCCTGACAAATATTAGTGACGTATGTTAACACGTGCTGATCTCTCCTTACAACACAACGCCATACAGTTATGTCGATGTCAAATAGGAAAAGTTATTTGATATTTACAGTGATAGTAAGTAAGCTGTTACATAACATGTTACATAATGCCACTAAATAAATTAAGTATTCCGAATCCCTTAATTGTGTTTACATTGTATCATATATAACTTGTGATCGGCCTATCCCTTATTTCTGTTTATCATATATAACTTGTGATCTGACTATCCCTTATTTCCGTTTATCATACATGTATATAACATGTGATTGGCCAAACCCTTATTCCTGTTATATCATACATATAACGGCTGATAGGCCTTTCCCTTATTTCTGTCTATCACATATCACTTTTGATCGCCCTATCCTGTATTCTGTTTATCATATATAACTTCTGATAGGCCTATCCATTTTTTCTGTTTATCATACATATAATTTGTGATCGGCCTATCCATTAATTCTGTTTATCATATATTACTTGTGGTCGGCCTATTCCTTATTTATGTTTATCATATATAACTTCTGATAGGCCTATCCCCTATTTCCGTTTATAATATTTAACTTATGATCGGCCTATCCCTTTTTTCTGTTTATCATACATATAATTTGTGATCGGCCTATCCCTTTTTTTTTGTTTATCATACATATAATTTGTGATAGGCCTATCCTCTATTTCTGTTTTCCGTTTATAATATTTAACTTATGATCGGCCTATCCCTTTTTTTCATACATATAATTTGTGATCGGCCTATCCCTTTTTTTCTGTTTATCATACATTTAACCTCTGATAGGCCTTGTCTTTATATCTGTTTGGCTACTACAGCAGCCCAACATCCTGAGTTAGAATTAAGAAGACATATGCCATTAAAAACCGAATCAGTTTTTCGACGGTAAAAGGTATGTACCTATGGAACCTTATCGCCTTTTATTCTGCTATCCACAATAACCAAAATAAACGTCGTTTTACTAAACTAGGTTGGAAACGTTTCCATCCGGCAGTAATCTTTCCCTTAATCATTTATCGAATTAACAGCTTTCTGTAAACTAATGGAAAGAATAAGAAATAAATTAAATATAAGCTGGTCAAACTACAAAAAAAATGCTTTATTCTCCCAAAACTCTGCAATGTTAAGAAGCTTCAGATACACAGTAGTAGTACAACTTCCATTCCTGATCTGTTTAAGTCTCGCGTGTAAAGTAAACATTGTGCTGAAGAGTACAACCTACCAGGGATGTGATCCAGTGTTGTTACCTTGATTTTTTTTAACTATTTGTTGACTATTGTATGCGGAGTTGACAAATAGCCGAGCACCCAAAGCAGATCAGTAACCTAATTGGCAAGGTTCCACAACATTTCCATTTATGTACATTGTATGAGAATAAATCTTTCTGTGTGATCCGGGGAACCCTAATTTCCAAATTGTCAAGTATTTCACGACCATATTAGAAAACGTTGCACTCTCATATTTCTTTTCTTTTTCACTATTACGTGATATTAATCAATGTTGACGAAATTCGGAAACTGAAGAGGCTGTCCAACGAAGTTCTACTTTTCATGCCAGTTTATTCATTTGTTTTATAAGATGAAAAACCTATTTCAATTCCCAACAAAATGAAACATCGGACCCAAGTAACTTCTGAAACAGATTTCGGATTGAATTGCCTTGTCAAGAGATTAGGGATAACGACATTTTACTTAACAAAGCCGTCTGATCTAGCTTGATGGATGAATGAAAAAAGTCTACAGTTCCTATTTACTGGTAGGGAATCGTTGCATTGATTGGGGAAAACCATTTGCTATCTGCCACTGAATGGTAGTAACAGACAATTCATATGGGTCCCATAGCTTTGTGTGTGCATGGTATTGGAGAGTCTAAACAGTAATTTTAAATTTGTTTACTTTTACAGAAAATGATGTTTTTCTTTATGATTATTATTCATTCATGTAAGGAGACACTGTTTACATTTTCATACTCACTTTATTCTCTTCGTGTCATACAAAATAATTACTTCGTCGACATATCCTGTTTAGATTTATGCAGCATCACACTTGAAATGCAACGTTTCCATAACACTGTCTAGGATGTAGTTGAATGCAAATTTAAAGGTGCTTCGATATATTCTAACAAAACACAAATAAAAACCTCTCGTTGTGCTCAAATCATGCTCAATCTTGCCTTTTTAGCTCATTAAAATACAAAGTACAACCCCCCCCCCCCCCCCCAAAAAAAAAACAACAAAAAAATCATATTCAAGCAACGAGAGTTTTGATTAGGCAAGATTGAAGTGGAATAAAAAAAAATCGTTAAAATATATACAGGATGATATAACAGAGACAACTACATGTAAATACAAGGATATAGAAATGATTTGTTCTCGGCGAAAACGAATTATATATTCAAAGATTCCGAATGTCGGATTTAAAGATCATCCATACGAAATAAGGAAAGTTTGCAAAGCTAATTAGAAAGTTTCATCAAAACAAAATAGGAGTTCAATTTTTGTTATCCATTTAGATATAACGTTAGGTAAGGAAACAGTTTTTTATTGATCAAAGAGGCTAACAGAAGAATGAATTTGCTTTGATTCTGAAAGCACTGTAAACTTCGTGAGATGGTTACAGAAGCTTTGTTAAAATGTAATTTTGGGAAATGTCTTTGAACAAGAAGGCGCTGTCATCGACCCTCACCCTCTTCCCACTAACCAGGTCGTGATGAGATCCCAATATACAACGATAATTACTTTTTGACAATTGTTCATGGTACATGAATCATAGGTCAGATACAGAATTCGCAACATGCATTAAGTAGAGCAAACCTACCTGCATCATTGACGCCGGATAAGCCGTGTAGCTCTTAAATTTACCAAGATATGAATGTTGTTACCAAGCCACTGGGGTTTTCGTACAGCTTTGCTAAAACAACTTAGAATTTCACTAAGCCAAGTCAATGCTGCAGTTGTGGAACATATGTAAATATTTCTATCAGCGGTAGCAGAAGTGCTTAAATTTACTAGATAGCATTTCCACAATTTTATGTCAAAGATGTTCAGAGAGTGTGTCATTTGTATGTGCTTGGGATTGGAAAATCTATCCGAGGGTGTACAATTAATGTTAGAACCGAGGCTTTGCTGTGATTCTGAGTATAAACCCACATGAGTGTTCCACCTATCTTGCATTCAAAGAGGAGAGAGAGAGAGAAATGTTTTATCATATATTTGATTCGATGATTCCTTATCACCTGGTCTCATTCGTCTGGTATTTTTTCACGGGTATCTGTCTAAATATTTATATTGTTTCTTTGCTGCTCTACTTTCATCGATTTTGAGATTGAACTACGGTTTTGATTAAAATTGAGAGTTCTCTAATTAACGTGCTTGTATTGAATTTGAACAAACATTAATTACTTAAGATCTAGTTATGGTGAACCATGTTCCAATTTGTTAATTTGTTAAGTTTTCGAATTATGGTATTGATAATTTTTGGTCTTAATGCAACATTGTAACAAGTGCATCTGCCAAAATAAGCATTATATTAAATTTGGTCAAATCGAAAGAACAGTAGCTCCGACATTCATGTCAAATAGAAATAAATAGATAAACAAAGAACAAAATCGTCCTCGATATCAGACATCAACATTCAACCTTATGCTGAGCATTCTTACTATCGGGCTTTAAACCATATTAAGTGCGATATATGATATAACAACTCTGTAGATAAAACCTTCCAAACAAACAACGGACACTTACTGTACCATTTTCCTTTCGTTATACATATCGTATTCACAAAAACAATAATGTTCCAAACGGATACGAACCCTCCAAGTAAATCGTATAAAATAAAAGTATATTAAATTTCAAGGAACGCAGACAGACAGACGATCCGGAAAGAATTGGATTTTTCTGTATATTTGTATATGTTTTATCACTTTTGTGTTTCAAAATATTTTAGTTTATGACCAAAGTAAGATGACACCTTGTCTAGACAGCTTCGTAACAACATAAGATATATTAAATAACCTTCAAACGTCTCATACATTTGGATCTTGACAATATATATATTTACTGATCGATAAAACCTTTGAAATTTCTGAGATTTAACGCGAGACATTTTTGGCACCCAGAGAGGTATACACAGGCGTTGTCAATTTCCATGCAACTTTTTTGAATGCAACAACAGTGCACGGGTGATACTTGACACGCGGAACGGTATTAGATACAACCCATCGATCGTAATTTCCATTTTTAAACAAGAAACGTATTCCCATAGAAGGATAAGTTTACACTGATTATGACACTCCACGTTAACCTGTAACACAGAAACAGAGGGATTTTTTTTTGTTGGCACCTTTCAGCCGTCCCTCTTGTTATGGCTTTATAAGGAATATGTAGCCATGCTAGAATTGTGGTGGATATTTATTCCCTTGGCCAGTCCTAAACTAAGTCTCACTCGGAAAGGCTTTTAAATACTGACAGCTGTAGCATGATTTACGTCTAAAAGAGGTAGAAAACTATGGAAATAGACCAGTGTCATATACTAAGGATTAACATTGAAAAATAAACGAATATCATGACAGAGCTTCCTTGAACAACCTGAATTATGACTTTGACATGTAACTAGGAAAATTACCGAGAAGTATGAAGGACATATGACATGTAACTAGGAAGATTACCGAGAAGTATGAAGGACATATGACATGTAACTAGGAAGATTACCGAGAAGTATGAAGGACATATGACATGTAACTAGGAAGATTACCGAGAAGTATGAAGGACATATGACATGTAACTAGGAAGATTACCGAGAAGTATGAAGGACATATGACATGTAACTAGGAAGATTACCGAGAAGTATGAAGGACATATGACATGTAACTAGGAAGATTACCGAGAAGTATGAAGGACATATGACATGTAACTAGGAAGATTACCGAGAAGTATGAAGGACATATGACATGTAACTAGGAAGATTACCGAGAAGTATGAAGGACATATGACATGTAACTAGGAAGATTACCGAGAAGTATGAAGGACATATGACATGTAACTAGGAAGATTACCGAGAAGTATGAAGGACATATGACATGTAACTAGGAAGATTACCGAGAAGTATGAAGGACATATGACATGTAACTAGGAAGATTACCGAGAAGTATGAAGGACATATGACATGTAACTAGGAAGATTACCGAGAAGTATGAAGGACATATGACATGTAACTAGGAAGATTACCGAGAAGTATGAAGGACATATGACATGTAACTAGGAAGATTACCGAGAAGTATGAAGGACATATGACATGTAACTAGGAAGATTACCGAGAAGTATGAAGGACATATGACATGTAACTAGGAAGATTACCGAGAAGTATGAAGGACATATGACATGTAACTAGGAAGATTACCGAGAAGTATGAAGGACATATGACATGTAACTAGGAAGATTACCGAGAAGTATGAAGGACATATGACATGTAACTAGGAAGATTACCGAGAAGTATGAAGGACATATGACATGTAACTAGGAAGATTACCGAGAAGTATGAAGGACATATGACATGTAACTAGGAAGATTACCGAGAAGTATGAAGGACATATGACATGTAACTAGGAAGATTACCGAGAAGTATGAAGGACATATGACATGTAACTAGGAAGATTACCGAGAAGTATGAAGGACATATGACATGTAACTAGGAAGATTACCGAGAAGTATGAAGGACATATGACATGTAACTAGGAAGATTACCGAGAAGTATGAAGGACATATGACATGTAACTAGGAAGATTACCGAGAAGTATGAAGGACATATGACATGTAACTAGGAAGATTACCGAGAAGTATGAAGGACATATGACATGTAACTAGGAAGATTACCGAGAAGTATGAAGGACATATGACATGTAACTAGGAAGATTACCGAGAAGTATGAAGGACATATGACATGTAACTAGGAAGATTACCGAGAAGTATGAAGGACATATGACATGTAACTAGGAAGATTACCGAGAAGTATGAAGGACATATGACATGTAACTAGGAAGATTACCGAGAAGTATGAAGGACATATGACATGTAACTAGGAAGATTACCGAGAAGTATGAAGGACATATGACATGTAACTAGGAAGATTACCGAGAAGTATGAAGGACATATGACATGTAACTAGGAAGATTACCGAGAAGTATGAAGGACATATGACATGTAACTAGGAAGATTACCGAGAAGTATGAAGGACATATGACATGTAACTAGGAAGATTACCGAGAAGTATGAAGGACATATGACATGTAACTAGGAAGATTACCGAGAAGTATGAAGGACATATGACATGTAACTAGGAAGATTACCGAGAAGTATGAAGGACATATGACATGTAACTAGGAAGATTACCGAGAAGTATGAAGGACATATGACATGTAACTAGGAAGATTACCGAGAAGTATGAAGGACATATGACATGTAACTAGGAAGATTACCGAGAAGTATGAAGGACATATGACATGTAACTAGGAAGATTACCGAGAAGTATGAAGGACATATGACATGTAACTAGGAAGAGTACCGAGAAGTATGAAGGACATATGACATGTAACTAGGAAGATTACCGAGAAGTATGAAGGACATATGACATGGATGACAACGTAATGAATTAAGAGTAACAAGGTTCGTTGGTCAATTTGAAGTTTATTCGCTCGGTATCAAGGTGTAAGCTTTGGTCTGTGTCGTTCTCTTTATAGGTCGTACCACGCCGTTTGAATTGGCGTAAATTGTGTCTCTTATTTATAACAGATCGTTATTTATAAACATATTTAAGTGTACAGTTAACCATTATCATTCTATCTATTAAAACTCAAATTGAACCCAATGCTTTTTACAATAGCTTTCGCCCCTATAAACTATATTTTTCATCTGCGAAATATACAAATCAAACCCCGAAAAACAGGTACTAGCCCTTACAATGTGTGATTTTCATATCAGTGGGTCTTGTTATACTATCTTTAACTTGTCACTTCTGTCCAGAGCCATAGATGAGCTATGATCTCTGGTCATTTAATCACATGTTTCCAATACCTAATTCAGGTCGTAGCCTCCCGTCAACACATACCATTATTATCCAATTTCTTGTAGAACCTATTTTTTTAAAACATGTTTACCACATATTACTCATCTCAGCTTCCATATGTAACGCTCATAATCTATTGGGTATGGGCGATGCCGTATGTTACACGTATAATTTATTGGTCTTCGTAAATGGATAAGCGATAAATTTGCAAATGGAATGCATACATTCCTCGAATGCCGACTGATCATGTTTACAGTGACAATGTCGCTCTATGTAATACTGTACGAAGTGAGTCGTGAAAAAGGTCAAGGACGAATATCAGGACGTGTAACATCAAACTTGTTGACGATGCCATATGTCATAGTGTATCAAGCATATCGGTATTAGTTGGGGTGTTGTCCAACAGCAGACAGGGTTAAAAGGCTTATACTCAGTTTTCAACGGAATCCAATACGTATTCATCATCAATTATAACGAATAAAATAATCGAAGGAATGGTATGACAAATAGTATATAAAACATGTAAAACCAGTAGGCTATTCGTGGTATCTAGCCAATGTTCCTGAATAAAAATAATAATAATGTATTATTTGGAAATAACTTTGTTTGCTTTCAATTAAGATTAAAACAGGTAAAACAAATATCCCTTGATATGTATGTAACTATTGACATCTTATTTTGGGCTTCCGAAACCTTGTTATAAGGTAAAAATTAAACTCAATATGTGAAAACCGTCCCACTTGATATAAGGGCAGAGATGTAGTCACATAACATGTTTTTTGTCTAATTCTATCTAACTGAATCATTGTCATTAACGATACTGTATTCCAGTGGTATCAAGAGATGGATCCGTTATGTGAGCAATCCTAAATGAATTTATTGAAGTTCAACAGTTTTCATAAAAATAAAATTAATATACAACATTTGATATAGCGCCCTGTTCTACCTAGCCAACATAAGCCACTCTAAAGCGCTTTACAGTACATAGATATACAATTGATATATACAATGATCAATACAATTTTTGAGGAATTCGCAGGAGCTGCCTTATCAGGCGCTAACTACTAGTCCTATGACACCTGGCTAATATCTCCCTATGTCTGTATGCCTGCATGTGTGCGGTAATGTGTTCTGTTTATAGTGGGACCGTGCTTCCAACGGCATCATTTATAGTGCCACCGCATTTGAATGTTACAGCTTCTATAACTTATTCGCGGGGGTTATTAATACCGCAAAACATCAACCCAAGACCAATTTATACTCCACCTGGGTTGTTGGAGGAGAATAAACACTTTCTCTGAATATCCATGCATACGACTTCAGGGATCGAACCCCCGGCCACCTGCGTGGACGGCCAGAGTGTTAACCACTAGACCAATCCGCTCATAATTGATGATACTCATGCATGTATAAAGAAGATACAAATTAAGCAATCGACATACAATTGAATTTAATTAGCAATCGAAACTGTTTGCAAGGTGTTCAGAAATAAACTTACAGAACATGTGATTCGCGAAAATAACCCCCGCGAATAAGTTATAGAGACAAAATCGCGAACATTTACATCTGCAAAATAAAGAAAATTTAGAGTAATCCTGCTTTTAATTTCATGTTTTAAAATGCAACATTCCTTCTTAGCCTCAATTGTGGCTTCCTCGGGTATCTTGTAACATTTACATGATGCTTGCCCTTTCCTGATTGATTTTGTTTGTAAATTTGACTGTTTTGGTCTACAGCATCAGGCAGTTATTTGTTTTGTTCGATGCTTCGAAAGAATCTATTCTTGTTGTAAAGTTGACATCTTCTTCCCCATGCTAAGCAGTCATCGTTCTTTTCAGTTGAACTTGAATACACAAAACACGAAATGTATCTCACGATTGTACATGCTAACGTAAAGGAATACTGCTGGTATTTGTATCTCCGGGACAAGTATGTAAGATACATAGGCGGACAGCGAGGACTACACTAAGGACGTCGTACCGTGGACTGTAGTAGCTGTGACAGTCTGTCCGCATCTGAGGAACTAAGTGTAACCGACCTCAGAGCGTGACCGCAGGATGGTTAGGACTTTCGAATCTCAGAGGGCCTGGTAAGCGGCAACTTAACCCCTCACGTCGACCAAACACCGACTTCGTCAATGAGTGAAGACGATAAACCCATCAACCAACCAACCAACCAACCAAGTACATACATGTAAGATACCAATCTAAGTACAAGGTTAAATGGCGTAGACATGGTTTCTAACTCAGTTCGAACGTGCCCGTTGTTTCTAATCTAGCCCATGCTTATTGGCTAAATTAAAATTATGTCATCTTTAGAAACATATAATAATCACAAGTCCATCCAAACAACACAGTGATTGAAACGACCAGGATTTTTACCGTTCTACCATCTCCTACCTCATCTCGTTCTGTGAATAATTTCACCTCAAAGATTTCCATTTTCTGCTCTTTTCGTCGATATTTCCTTGAAAACAAATTAAGCTCTGTAATGAATGGCTGCACTTTCAAATCATTCAACTATTATGCAATTGCATATTCTGTAATTAAAGGCGCGTTCCGAAATAATATCAGTCATTGACAATTCCAATGCCCGATCTAAATCGAATCCTAGAAAATTATCAAACATCAACTTTTCCTTTTATTTTCTAATGCATCTTGATTACTTCCGGTTTAGTGACATACCACGCGACTGTTACTGGGGCCATCGAAAGGGTTTTGTGTATAGACTTTTTATACTATTATGCAACGAAAAATGGTCGTTTCTTTGTGGAATATTGAATATATAAAAGACAGAAATTACCACATGCTTCTAAACTTTCTTTACTTGTGAAAGAGTCACTTAAACAAACCTAATAAAAAGCTTGATAATTAGTGTAAACGTCTATTATAGAGTCGAGGTTTTCCTTATATCAGGGGGAAAGAGATATTTTGAGACACAATGTGACCTACTCATGAAAACCAAACACCAAATATAATACCGACACGTGGTTAAGATTGAGACAATATGCTGTTAACTTTGAGATTAATTGATTTTCAGATTGAATCTATTGTATTGATATACATATTACAATAGCTTGTGTACGGAAGCTTTCATCAATATCGTTTGACTCTGTCAGCATTGTTTGTACCTCTCTGCACGTATGCGCGAGATAAGTGCGTGTATGTTAAGTGTGTGATTTAATGCTGTAATTAAGAACTAAAGGATATTAATTTGTTTTTTGATTCTCGTCGCAGTAATTAATTCCCAGCAATCACAAAAGTCTCTCAGACTGTGTCCATTGTACCAGTCCCTAAGACTGCAACAGTTATGTGACATCGCAGAAATAACGCTGTGTCGGATGTTAGTATGATAGTACGGCAGTTTTTATAGCCTATATAGCCAATAACTGATTATAATCAGGGACAATAGATATGGCGTCGAAAGATTCGTGATGATGAGGTCGCAGATTTACAGATATGATTTAAAAAGGTGCAAAGAACTTTAAAGGCGTTTTTTATGGTTCCATATTTTCGCATTTTTACTAAACTTTGCAAGTTTGCGTGATTTTTTTTCGCTGATAGAGCTACGTGTACGGTAAGGATGAACTAAATCCGTACTCAAATAAATAACTTTTACTGGTAATATTGACAAATATCATCTTTCATTGATTTCAATATTTATGATATCAATGAAATTCATTCTGATGTTAGAATAGCGAAACACCTTTAAGGTGCAGTGCAATTCCTTTCTGGCTTATTGTACCAAATGTCACAGGTGTAACCAGGTGTCTGTGCGTTATGCTAATCTAGTAAGATACACGTGGTAGACTTTGCTAGGGGTTTTTCAGTCCCCGATGTTTGCTGTTACATTAATGATGGCCACATTTTTTTTCTTTCGAGTAGAGCCATGGTCCCCAATATACCCACTTAACAGATTATTTGATTTGAAATTAACCAGTTCTCTTCTAAATAAATAAATTAAGGGGTTTTGCGCATCTGCCCTTCTGTTTCTTCAACTTTTCGGCCCGTAGCAACACCGATTGGTTCTATTAGGACTAAACAGTTGTTCCATTCATTCTTGGTATGCATGTACTGAACCCATCACCAAATTTGTCTGTGTGTTATATATCCCGCTCGTTAAGTGTTATGAAAATGAAACTTTTTAGTGCACTTCGTTAACTTATCAGAATTATTTGTAACAAATACGGTACTGTCAGTATATAAATGTGCTTGGCCTTCTTACCATTGCAATTTCCAGAACCTATTATTATACAAAATATGAACTTATAATCAAGCAAACAGAGGAATGAGATTTACTTCACCGTCCATATTTACAATTGTCTAGTTCAATGACCATCCCCAATATGCCATTGTGAAATTGCCACTTCGCTGCCGTAATTCTACCGTAACATCGTGAAATAACCCTTGTATACAACACAACTTTACCATCGTAGTATCTGTCGATCGCACATTAAACTTCGTAATTTCCCGCATTCATCATACGGTCTATCTCGTTGCTACAATGACGTCAATCGATTAATCACATCGGTACGGCGTCAATAGACCTATCACATCCCTACAACTTCAATAAACCTATCACATCGGTACGACGTCAATAGACCTATTACATCGGTACGGCGTCAATAGACCTATCACATCGGTACGGCGTCAATAAACCTATCTCATCGGTAAGACGTCAATAGACCTATTACATCGGTACGACTTCAATAAACCTATCACATCGGTACGGCGTCAATAAACCTATCTCATCGGTATGACGCCAATAGACCTATCACATCGGTACGACTTCAATAAACCTATCACATCGGTACGGTGTCAATAGACCTATCACATCGCTACGACATCAATAGACCTATCACATCGATACGGCCTCAATAGACCTATCACATCGGTACGACATCAATAAACCTATTACATCGGTACGACGTCAATAGACCTATCACATCGCTATGGCGTCAATAGACTAATCCAATTGCCACGGACTCAATATATATATCTCATCGCTACGACGTCAGTAAAACTATCGCATCGCCACGATGTCAATATACCTATCATATCGCCACGGCGTCAATATATCTATCACATCGTAACAGCGTCAATAGATCTATCACATCGGCACGACGTCGAATGACCTATCACATTTCTACGCTTTACTAGACCTATAACATCGGTATGACGTAAATAAACATATTTCATCACTACGCTTCAATAGACCTATCACATCGGTACGCTTCAATAGACCTATCAAATCGCTACGCTTCAATAGACCTATCATATCGGTACGACTTCAATAGACCTATCACATCGCTACGCTTCAATAGACCTATCATATCGGTACGACGCCAATAGACCTATCACATCGCTACGCTTCAATATATCTATCACATCGGTACGACGTCAATAGACCTCTCACATCGGTACGACGTCAATAGTAGACCTATCACATCGATACGGCCTCAATAGACCTATCACATTGATACCGCCTCAATAGACCTATCACATCGGTTCGGCGTCAATAGACCTATCACATCGGTACGGCGTAAATAGACCTATCACATCGGTACGACGTCAATAGTAGACCTATCACATCGGTACGGCGTCAATAGAGCTATCACATCGGTACGGCGTCAATAGACCTATCACATTGATACCGCCTCAATAGACCTAACACTTCGGTTCGGCGTCAATAGACCTATCACATCGGTACGACGTCAATAGAAGACCTATCACATCGGTACGGCGTCAATAGACCTATTCGATACGGCCTCAATAGACCTATCACATTGATACCGCCTCAATATACCTATCACATCGGTACGACGTCAATAGACCTATCCCATCGGTACGACGTCAATAGTAGACCTATCACATCGGTACGGCGTCAATAGAGCTATCACATCGGTCCGGCGTCAATAGACCTATCACATTGATACCGCCTCAAAAGACCTATCACATCGGTACGGCGTCAATAGACCTATTCGATACGGCCTCAATAGACCTATCACATTGATACCGCCTCAATATACCTATCCCATCGATACGGCCTCAATAGACCTATCACATCGGTACGACGTCAATAGACCTATCACATCGGTACGACGTCAATAGCCCTATCTCATCGATACGACGCCAATAGACCTATCGCATCGGTACGACGTCAATAGACCAATCACATCGGTACGACGTCAATGGACCTATCACATCGGTACGACCTCAATAGACCTATCACACCGGTACGACGTCAATAGACCTATCACATCGGTACGACGTCAATAGACATATCACATCGGTACGACGTCAATAGACCTATCACATCGATACGACGCCAATAGACCTATCACATCGGTACGACGCCAATAGACCTATCACATCGGTACGGTGTCAATAAACCTATCACATCGGTACGACGTCAATAGACCTATCACATCGGTACGGCGTCAATAGTAGACCTATCACATCGATACGGCGTCAATAGACCTATCACATCGGTACGGCGTCAATAGACCTATCACATCGGTACGACGTCAATAGACATATCACATCGGTACGACGTCAATAGACCTAGCACATCGGTACGACGTCAATAGACCTATCTCATCTCTACGACGTCAATAGTAGACCTATCACATCGGTACGACGTCAATATACCTATCACATCGGTACGACTTCAATAGACCTATCACATCGGTACGACGCCAATAGACCTATCACATCGCTACGCTTCAATATATCTATCACATCGGTACGACGTCAATAGACCTAGCACATCGGTACGACGTCAATAGACCTATCTCATCTCTACGACGTCAATAGTAGACCTATCACATCGATACGGCGGCAATAGACCTATCACATCGGTACGGCGTCAATAGCCCTATCACATCGGTACGGCGTCAATAGACCTATCACATCGGTACGGCTTCAATAGACCTATCACATCGGTAAGACGTCAATATACCTATCACATCGGTACGGCGTCAATAGACCTATCACATCGGTACGACGTCAATATACCTATCACATCGGTACGACGTCAATAGACCTATCACATCGATACGGCCTCAATAGACCTATCACATTGATACCGCCTCAATAGACCTATCCCAAAGGTACGACGTCAATAGAGCTATCTTATCGCTACGACGTCAATAGACCTATCACATCGGTACGACGTCAATAGACCTATCTCATCTCTACGACGTCAATAGTAGACCTATCACATCGGTACGACGTCAATAGACCTATCACATCGGTACGACGTCAATAGTAGACCTATCACATCGGTACGACGTCCATAGACCTATCTCATCTCTACGACGTTAATAGTAGACCTATCACATCGGTACGGCTTCAATAGACCTCTCACATCGGTACGACGTCAATAGACCTAGCACATTGATACCGCCTCAATATACCTATCCCATCGATACGGCCTCAATAGACCTATCAAATCGGTACGACGTCAATAGACCTCTCACATCGGTACGACGTCAATAGGCCTATCTCATCGGTACGGCGTCAATAGACCAATCACATTGATACCGCCTCAATAGACCTATCACATGGGTTCGGCGTCAATAGACCTATCACATTGATGCCGCCTCAATAGACCTATCACATGGGTTCGGCGTCAATAGACCTATCACATCGGCACGACGTCAATAGACCTATCTCATCTCTACGACGTTAATAGTAGACCTATCACATCGGTACGACTTCAATAAACCTATCACATCGGTATGACGTCAATAAACCTATCACATCGGTGCGACGTCAATAGACCTATCTCATCTCTGCGACGTCAATAGTAGACCTATCACATCGATACGGCCTCAATAGACCTATCACATTGATACCGCCTGAATAGACCTATCCCAAAGGTACGACGTCAATAGACCTATCTTATCGCTACGACGTCAATAGCCCTTTCTTATCGCTACGACGTCAGTAGACCTTTCTTATCGCTACGACGACAATAGACCTTTCTTATCGCTACGACGTCAATAGACCTATCACATCGATACGACGTCAATATTCCTATCACATTGCCATTTGTCATGGTACACAGTTTGAGATTCATTTTGCTATTTCATTATGTCGGCTAAAGGTTTCCATACAAAATGTAGGTGAGATAGTATTGCTAGCGTTTTGTTAAACCTCCGTTTGGAAATCCATCGGAGTCTGACATAAAGATGTCAAACACTGTAGTCTATCACATACCGTTATGGCGTAAAAACTAGACAATATGATATCTTACAAATCGACCAGTTGTTCCTCTAATGTATCGGCTGTCGTCGCATAGGCAGTACGTTGTAAGGGTTGAAATAATTCATAGTCCATTTAGTTGCATTTAAAAACGTATTGTCATGTATCTAGTGTCATATGGACAAATTGTTTTAGGTAAGACAACCTTATAAGCTATTAAAACAAGCTTTTAACTTTTTGAAAAAATAATTTAAAAACGAAAATTTAGATCATACTATTGGTGTGCTTATTGTAAATCCTCGGAGACAATTTGGGCACTTTATTGTCTGAAACTTCGACTAATGATGCATGAGTTAAATCTATCATTAAGTCAACAATACTTGAATTTAACACAGCCTTTGTGATAATTTGCATATCTAATAGCGAGCACTGTGTCGATACACTATAGATTAAAGGATAATAGCATCATAGCGTACGCATACGCACTCTAAAAGCAATTTAATGATCCAAATATAGTTATATTTACGTGGAAAAGTACAGATGTGATGGTGACAAAGTGTCAGAAATGACGAATTATTCCTGGATGAATGGAAGAATGGAACAGATTTCAAAGTCACCAGTCTCGGAGTGGCACCGATTGCATTTTTCACACTTACGAATATTGTTTGTGTTCTGGGGGAGTATTTTTGTGTATGTGTGTGTGGGTGTGGGTGTGTGTGTGTGTGTGAGAGTGTGGGTGTGTGGGTGTNGGGGGGGGGGGGGGGGGGGGGGGGAGTATCTTTTTTTCTCTCTTTTTTTCGTTTTCTTCGTCGGTTTCTTTTTGCAATCAATATCTGTAATTATTATGGATATGGTATAGGTAGTTGGACAGTACTAAGTAATCAATATCTGTAATTAATATGAAGAAAAAATTACCCGACTTATTGACGATTAGGCTTCTTATGATCCAAAATCTTATTGGAAACTAGTAAAACGACTAGAAAATAATCCGGTGGAGATTGTCAAATCATTCCTTCAATGACGGACCAAGCGACAAATATTACATTTCTAACGATGACGTTAAAGCCCGTCTACTTAATAAATATTTATGTAGTATAACCCGTGTTAATGATGTTGATATTCCAGTTCCGATGATTGAATCCAAAACAGATAAACGTTTTGTATCTTTGCGGTTAAATTTTTCAGAAATAAAATATGTTTTACAAGTTTTAAAGCTTCGGGATGGGATGGAATTAGTCATCATATGCTGAAGTATATACTGCTAACTCTATCTGCAAACCACCTGAAATACTTTTTAACATGTCACTTTCTTCGTGTGTGTATCCGAACAGATGGAAACTTGCAACCGTTATGCCGCTTTTCAAAAAGGGTGATCGTCATACGCCGTGCAACTATAGACCTATATCCCTACTATCTACAGTTGGTAAAGTGTTTGCATTCAATATTACTACTATATAATGTTTTCTTTAGATGATGAATAGCTCCTGTTTTACTTTATTTGATTTATGAGAAGCAAAGGCAACATGATCCATAAATTACTTGTAAGATTAATTATTTAGTATGTTACTCCGTGTCCATGCTATTGACACTTACTATTGTGCTAATATATAATTTACCCTGAAATTGAGTCCATTTAAATAGACGAATAATCTTTTTGTCAGTAGTCAAACAAGTGAAACCATGATAATTCTGATTAATTGAGACACTTAAAACACTACTAGGGTTAAAACAAATATCGTTCGCTGTCAAGTTAAGAGTGTTAAATGTACAATCATGTTTACACAATGATAAATGCCGAGAAAGCGCGTTGGTTAGTTTGTTTACAAACCTGATCTCTCGTAATAAATTGTTTCCAATTTTCATAGAACATAAAAAAATAACTAAGTGATCTTGATAGGCAATCATTAAATATCAACCTGGTAAAGTCTGTTATCAGCGATACCAGACTGCTCCCGATAATTCTCTGTTCTGTTACAGAACTGAGGTCTCCACGGATCTTACTAACAACGAGTCTCTATGGGCAGAATACGATAGCTCCTCGTTCACATGAAAGCTAATGAGTGCTTTAGCTGTCAAAATATCCGCAAAGCATGTTACGTCACATTAAAAGATATTAGCATCATAATTGTGACATGCGCCTCTAATCCAAAAGAGTTCTAGGTAGGAAATGTTTGTATTTGTGGTGTATTGGTGGTCCTGATTGGTTAAACCCACACAAATGACGTTAACGTTACTATCTGCAGTCAAGTGGGAGTTTCCGACCACTCACTCTTCCAGGAATTTGTTTTCGGTCCTTTGCGATAGTGGGAAAAGGGAGTAATATCGTAATACAGTCCATAGCTCTTGTTTCAGGCATTAAATACAGTCTATTTATATATAAGTCCTCCAAACAAAGTAATGGACTTATTGCTTTCTTTCCGATCAGTAAAGAAAAGCATGACGGTTTGACCTCATTTAAGATATTCCGAAATTTGTCCAAAATATTGTCAAGATTTCAAAGTCAAAATAAATGTTGTTTCCTTTTATTTTTATATGGTGGCATTTTGGGATAATGTGCCTTGACTCGTTTTCCATTTAGCCTGAGCCAAAATGGCCGCCATGATCCAAGATGGCTTCCATAAGCTTATTGGTCAAAAGTTAGTGTACAATGGTGTTTTATGGCGTGAACACCACTGCAGACTCTGGGTAGTAATTGGACAAAATGGCAGCCACAAAATAAGCCTCTGATTGGTCAAAATTTAGATATTATCTGATTCACTGACATTTGTTACATCTATGTATGTACAATGTACAAACCTGTTTTTTAATTATATTGTCATCTGGTTCTGANCCACTCCCACCCCACCCCCCGGAGTTTTTTTTTGTTTTTGTAATGGTCCACATTACAATTAGAAATTGTTTCAAAAAAAAAATGGACTTTCAAAATCAATTCAATGTTAATTTGAAAGATAAACATATTATATATTTATATCATTCATACATATGGCGTGTTGCGCTTACACCATAAAGCATTTCCCTTAGGGATTAAGGCATGCACAACGCACAGCATGCGGATACTATCTAGGGCTCAACAGGTGCTTTCGATACAATTTATATGCATATGTTCTGTCATAACACTCTGAATATGTAAAATTGTATATAATATATTACTGACAAAACATGCAAAACAATGGTTTATACATTTTTTTGAAGACAGGAACGAAATGTTTGGGCAAGTTTATCTCATTATTTCCTACGAGTGTCAAGATATCCTACGAGTTCTATTCTGTAAGCTCATGATGTTTCTTCTGGGTCTTAAGATATGTTATCTGTGCTATAACGGTTAAGTCGGTTATACCAGAGTTAGGGGACGCGGTGGCCAAGTGGTTAAGGCGTCCGACATTCTGCTACCATTAGCCCTCCACCACTGGGTCGCGGGTTCGATACAAACGAGGTACAGTCTCCAGGTACTGGCCGTAGGTAGGTGGTTTTTCTCCGGGAACTCTGGCTTTCATCCATCACCAAAACCTGGCACGTCCTTAAGTGACCAGAGCTGTTAATAGGACGTAAAATGCAAACAACCCAAACAAACCGGAGTGAGTCTAAGCCTGGAACGATTTTATGAATACGGGCCCTGGCCATTATGATAATTCTCGTAGAACTCCGCTAGTTATATCTTTCCAATAGGACATTTCGTCACATATCACTACGCGTTATTTCCTGAATGCCTATACCCAAGAAACAGACCGGGATTTTGGTAATGTAAGGTAGTGGCAAACAATGTTCTTACAAGTTTTCAAGAATCAACATCGATACGTCCTCTATTCTCAAGTGATTTATTACTTATATTAGCTAAAGCAGTGTGAATTTGCCACGTATAAGAGTACAACCTGTCTTTTAATGAATGAATTGTTATTGTTCGTGCGAGTTACAATTTCATTACCACACAAAGATCGTACAGTGTACGTGAGATTAATAGCTCCACATTGTATATAATTATTTTTAGCTTGCGGGTCTATTTCTGTGACATATTGAGGGATTAGAAGGATTGGATGTACTGTTATATATCTTGTGATACCTTTCTCATTTCAAAACAGGATTTGATCAACATTAAAAAAGCTATAAATAGCCTTATGAATCAAAATTAGAACTTTATATACTGCATGGTGACACTTTAGTGACACCAAGCTATCTTTGTAACCTATTTCCCTAGTACCATCATCGAAAATCCATGATTTGAATATGTCATGGACAATTTTAAGGAAGCTATTTTATCGGGACCAGGTTAAAATTGACCTATTAGAGGGATACAACTGTACTTTGAAGAATATACAGGAGTGACATCCAAAACCAAAGTCGTTAACTTTTACCACTTCGCAGCCTTGCGATTTTTTTGGTTCACATGTATGATGACTTAAAGGGATCAAACTAGTCTACATGTATCATCCGCAAGGTGGCGCGTTAAAAGCCTTCGATTTGGTCACGACATATTCGAGAGTTGCAGAGAACGAGACAGAACAGAACCCCTGGAATGTCAAGGATGTCTTAGGACACGTAAAGGACGTGTATACAAAACGTCTTAGGACACGTAAAGGACATGTACACAAAACGTCTTAGGACACGTAAAAGACATGAACACAAAACGTCTTAGGACACGAAAAGGACATGTACACAAAACGTCTTAGGACACGCAAAGGACATGTACACAAAACGTCTTAGGACATGTAAAGGACATGTACACACAACGTCTTAGGACACGTAAAGGACATGTACACAAAACGTCTTAGGACACGCAAAAGACATGTACACAAAACGTCTTAGGACACGTAAAGGACATGAACACAAAACGTCTTAGGACACGAAAAGGACATGTACACAAAACGTCTTAGGACACGTAAAGGACATGGACACAAAACGTCTTAGGACACGTAAAAGACATGTACACAAGACGTCTTAGGACATGTAAAGGACATGTACACACAACGTCTTAGGACACGTAAAGGACATGTACACAAAACGACTTATGACACGTAAAAACCATGTCCACAAAACGTCTTAGGACATGTAAAGGACATGTGCACAAAACGTCTTAGGACACGCAAAGGACACGTACACAAAACGTCTTAGGACATGTAAAGGACATGTACACACAACGTCTTAGGACACGTAAAGGACATGTACACAAAACGACTTATGACACGTAAAAACCATGTCCACAAAACGTCTTAGGACATGTAAAGGACATGTACACAAAACGTCTTAGGACACGCAAAGGACATGTACACAAAACGTCTTAGGTCACGCAAAGGACATGTACACAAAACGTCTTAGGACATGTAAAGGACATGTACATGTACACAAAACGTCGATAACGTGTTTTTCGCCAACATCTAGAACCTGGAAATAGATTGTGTGGGCCATAGACAAAAAAGTGCGAACCATTCTGTAAATAATTGGTGCCCCGCCCTTGTCGTTAAGAACTCTTCTGGATGTGCACTTACATTGTAGGAATACATAGAATTTAAATCTCAAACGCAGCCATCTAACTGTAAAATAGATTAGGACGAAGGCTAAAATCGACCAGCCGATGAACTAATGCAAGTTGCCCGACTGTAGTGGATAAAAGAACAAATCTAAGTTCATGTACTCATTGTAAATTGATCGAATGTTAAATCACAGAGTGCCACTTCGATAGTTAACCAAGAAAACTTTGATTGATTGAAGAGACAATCGTTAAATTAGATATCGATAAAGTCTGAATTAGAAATAAGCTGTGGTTGACCATGCAACTATAATTACAAACACAAACCTAGAACTATTGCGTAGTTCACAATCCGTATACGTCAGGGAAAGTAGAAATAGGAGGGAATGGTTTAGTCCTGTCAACGATTTCTGCTTGTGTTAAACCAATGGAGTAAATTAATGTAAAGCTAAGGGGAATGGGTTCGATGAATAGCGTACAAAACAAGTATAGCTTACAATTCAGTATCGCTTGAAGTGCAATATGTGTATGTATACAGATTGTAATTCATGTGAAATACTCAGTTGTACCTTTTGTTTGTGTGTTTGGGGTTTAACATCCTTGCATCAGTCAGGGTCATTTGAGGACGGTTACATGTACCCAGGGAGTTATACATGTACCCAGGGAGTTATACATGTACCCAAGGAGTTATACATGAACGACAGGAAACGAAAAATATCACAAGTGTTGCAATGGGGGAGGCAGACATGCCCGTTTATAGGCATATAAATATCTCTCGAGTTGTATAGCAAGTGACATGTCCCTGTGCACAGAACGCCAATATCTGGGTATTATCAAAAATTACTACGATATGCTAACATGTGTATATTGAGGAAGTACCATATATGTAGATTCTATAGTCGTGACACCATCTTGTATCTCCCATCCACCTTAGTTCAATATGTATGTGGTACGGTACGGTAATGCAGGTCGCTGTACTCTATCATAGCACGGCACGGCAAGGCCATACAGTATGTTAGGCAGGTCCTATTTCTAAATGCCGGTGTCGTTAACAAAACACTTTGCAATTAGTCGACGCAAACCATACATCAATGGTCAGAGATCGTATGTACTGGCGCCATGTATAGCGACCGATTTAGCATCCACACATACCGCACCCTACAAAGCCGATCTAACCATTTATATAAACAACAATTGATTGGTTAGTGATATCAGTATCCATTCACACAAATCAATTTGGCCCTGTTTGATCATTTACACAGTGCGTTGTGTCTGTCTACTGTTCACTGGCTCCTGATCGTGCGTGTCGTCCCGTCCATTGCAGCAGCCGTTAGCCTTACGTACTGCGAATTGTCAGTCCCCAAACACAATTTTGTTAGAAGAAAACCCTCTCTCAAAGACGACGTTAAGGCTACGTAGAAGAATAAAGGTTGTTGTTTTTGACGAAATACGCGAGATTTAGATAAAGTTTAAAGACGCGTAATGTTGTTTGTGATTATTGCATTTATATTTTTCCGTTTGTGTACTTCCTGGTTCAACGGTAACTGCCCATTATTGATTCTCTCCGCTTCGATGCCATGACAATGCAAATAGTTCATGCAGTACTAGTCATAAAAGGGATCCTCACTTAACGACATATTTACACACCATTTTCTGGACCAATTGTTGTATCTGTATACCATTATCTGAACCAATCGTTGTATCTGTATACCATTATCTGGACCAATTGTTGTATCTGTATACCATTTTGATGTTATGAAGCGTCAATAAGTTGATAGAACGTCAGACTTGTCCCTTTGAGTTACTGACCATCAAACATGTTAAAAATAGGTCATTCATCACTATTGTCATGTGGAGAGCGTTCACTGACACGGCGATAGGTTAGCATATTGAAACATTTGCAGCCTACATGTTCCTGCCCAAATGACAAGTGAGCGACTGGTGTCCGTTCAATGTATGTTTTCTTATCTTCCTCAGCATATTCTTATGCCAACAAAGAGACCTAGAATTTACAAAAAAGGGGTTATTAGTTTGTTCAAAAGAATGGCATAGGTCTCAGAGGTCAAATGTGTTAAAACATTTCAAGAACTTCGGTTGATTTTTCTAAGCAGCCTAGAGTAATGATATTTGGCCTGAAGCGTCCGGGTCTATCAATTGTGTTTAGTGAACGACTTTGACCAGCTTTTAAAGTTTAAAAAGTCCTGACTTACCAGAGAGTTTAGGGTAATGCTATATTGCCAGTAGTATGGATGAAACCTATCAAGAACTGGGCTGGCTTTCTGTGAATGCGTATTTGCAGACATATGGTCTCAATCGCCTCGTTTGACTAGCTCCCTTTGTTTAAACACTTATCATTCATAATTTTCTGCATTTCTTTGCAATCACTTTAGTTTACATTGTAGTATTCGAATCTAACAAAGCTTTAGAGGGCATCTGATCAACGCACGTTAGAAATGTAGCTGTTATAAGTGTACTTTCTTTAGTGTTTCTCTTCCATAGCTGTTATATGTACACACCTTTTTAAACCGTTTCCACGACAGTGAAATATTCTCCGTTATGTCTGATTTTGACGGGAACGAAATGTTATTGACCTATGTCTGGCTATTAACAGCGGCTTCATAGCTCATGATTCGTCATGTTTGTGGCCAGCCAATTTGTGCCTCTCTGTAGTAAAAACAGTTATCTTACGGAGATATACCACCCTTTTACGACACGTATTGTCTTGGACTCTGTCATACCAGTCAACATGTAACGATAGAAAACACCGAAGTTTTACAGAAAAGATTTGATGGAGTGAGTCAAAATTCTTTTCGATCAATATCCAGAGATAACAGCAAATATCAGTGACGATACAACTTTTTGTGTACACATACACAGAAGTAGGTAGAAGGATTCAGTCTCAAACTGGACAAATCCAACATAACGCAACACAATGTTTTATGTGTATTAGGCTTTTCCTGGGAAAGCATCATGACGTCATGTATGTTGCACCGGAAGTCTAATTATAAAATGGCTTGCATGCAAACCATAAAAAACCTTAACAAAATCTAAACATTAGGTGAACAACTTCACTGGTCGAGCATTCGCTAAATCCCATAGCTTGTTTTTGTTTCAATGTTACAATATAAAACGTAAATTAATGAACTCGCACATAAAAAGGAAAATAAATTGTCATTTGTAGCGATACGGTGAGCGACTGTTTCATGTTGTCTGGTAACGAAGCTTTTAAAGGACTCTATTTTAGGCGGTAAGGATATGTTGCCTTCCGCTGTTTAATGGTCGTAACCACTCATTAATGGACCATCGTCTGTTAGCCATTACCACTCACTTTACTGTTTCCCACCAACGACCTAACCTAACTAATTCAAAGTATTCGGAATAAGCTTTCTGGAATGTGATTTTCAATTTTTAGTTTCAACGTTTATCTTTTGGGTTAAATTCCACTTTTTTTAAAACTGTTGGGTGTTCCCTCACTTTCTGTTCGTTATTTGTAGAATGTTATTTCAATCAACCACAGTTATCGTTTCCTGCAAATGCAATCGATGCAAATAGTTATGACAGGTTGAGCAGTAGTTACGTTAAATACACTTCATTATCACGTCATATGCCATGGGTTGACATACTTTATCCTTTATTCGGTCATTAGAATATGACATCCCGCGCTGCTCAGTAAAACTTAAACCCTGCTCACCAAAAGGTTGTGTATTTTGTGAAAGTAAATATATCGCAAATATATAGCAAAAATATCAAAGAATAAATGTCCAGAGGTTACATAATTAGCTTAGTTTGACATTAATCTTCTTTGTATTTGGGGATTGTTTTTCTTTTCGTACCTGCAACAATATTTTAGCAAAATAAAGTTGGTTCGGAATATAAAGAATAACTTTCTTACTTTACTCCCCATGACTGTGAATCTTCTCTTTGCTAATATTTTGAATATAATCTTTATCTATTTTACAAAAGTTATGAAACAAACTATTTCAGTCTATATCAATCACTCTTGTTAGCCCGGATGTAGTTGAT
Source organism: Mizuhopecten yessoensis (assembly GCF_002113885.1). Lineage (NCBI taxonomy): Eukaryota > Metazoa > Mollusca > Bivalvia > Pectinida > Pectinidae > Mizuhopecten > Mizuhopecten yessoensis. The sequence goes on from NW_018408713.1 coordinate 818,818, forward strand.
TGATTGATTGGTTATACGTCCACCTCACTACCGAGCAGTTCGGTTATCCAGCAGATGAACCCGTATGTAAGCGCGGGGAATCTGAATATAGGAGTACCAGGAGAAAACCCACGTGATCGGTCAGGTAGTCCAAAACGTATTCACGTCAAATCGGGGAATCGAACCCCGGCCGCCTTGTTGGACGGTGAGTAAGAATTAAAACAGAAAAAACTAGTCCGTATGCAGTTGGTACAAAAAATGATTCATACATTGCATTATAACAGAGTGCATTATTTGCAATGTTTTAAAAAGACGAAATTTTACAAATGTATAATATATTTGTAAGCAGGCCCCAAGTATTAAATTATGTTAACGTCAAATTAACTCACAAATGATTCATTTAAAATTTGAAAAAAAAAAAGACTTTTGAATTTTAGAATTAAATCTTCAAGGATATGTTATGTTCCATAGATCTAAAATGAATCCCCTGAGACAAGATTTTCTAATGGTGAAAAAATATCAGATGTTTTCTTATTAACGGTAAGTTAAAAATGTGTCTCCTAAAGCTAGCCAGGCTTGGAAAAGTCGTGTCCAGATACATAGCTGAGAATATACCTTACACGATATTGGTTTCTAAAATATTGCGTGTGGTTTATTTAAGCATTGATTTGTTTTTGTATGGTATTTATGATCTATTTGAATGACACATTATGCATTATGAGTTGTTTGCTTGCAAAGCTGTGTCATTCAAATAGATCATAAATACCATACAAAATCAGTTCAATACTTATATTTAGATTAAGAGAATGCCTCTTATTTTCTTTTTTAACTTATAATTTATATTTAAAATTCAAAATGCCCGCCTTATCGACAGTCCACAAAAATTCGTTCAATAGTTTGAACAGCGTGTTTGTCGCGTGCTGATTGGCAAACAAACACTTCAATGTTATTCCACAATTCAGTATAAATACAATTGCGTATGATATGTCTATAGGGTGATTTAAGTTTATCAATAGAACTCTGAGCTGAAAGTAAGATTTGAAATTGTTTCGATTTTCCCCCCGGAACAAATTTCGCGCATGGGCAAATACAGTGAACACCGTAAATCCGACCTTGCCCTCCACGAGGGAGTTATTTTTGGAAGTTAATTCGAACTTTTCTCTTTGCTCATTTTGTGAAGAATCCAGACGTGAATTTATGTGTTGATTGTATGGGAACCTGACAACAGTCGGTAGATCCTATAACACCCTCATTATTTGACATGTCGACAGAAATTGAGGAACCGTGGATGCGAGACGCGTGAAACTGATAGCGTTTGAAGTGAGTGATCTTGCGACGGAGCACAGGTTCGTTACGAATGTCTGAAATTTGTATGTGTGCTGTGACTCATATCAGTAGATGTGTAACATATGTGTCAGTAGGTCTATAGAATATGTGTATTTCAGACATTTGTAACGAACCCCTGTTGATCAGTGCAGTGTAACAGACGATATTTCTGATAAATTGCATGAGCGTTAAAATTGTTTCCATTGCGGCATTGGTGATTTCAACCGATGTGCATTTTGTACGATATTGCAGACCTTGGTCTTGTTTTCGTTGTAATAAAAGTGGGTTTTTTTTATTTTTTTTATTTTGCACATAAATTTACAATGACATTGTCAAATCTGACAATGCCCAGCGATATTTCAGCAGCCGTCGTGTTTATTTATATTGGATATTGTAGTTCCGGTCAGAGTTGTATTGATACGCTAAGAATTGTGTCTCGTGATGCATGGTAATTAATGTCCCATCAACGACACAGCTTTCAAAGAGGCTTTATAGTGACAATGCCAAGCAAATGTAAATATATTGATATATCGTATGCTGTGATGGTTTGGGAGACACCGGCGACTTAAACGCTCCTGTATCCGGAATTCAGGCTCCGTGAAACCTAATTGTCTTTAAAGTACCTAACTACTCGGATATATCCTCGAGCAGACATGCGCATTAAGTTTACGATAAGTTGCTTCCGCTTCGACTTAAATTGTGCTAACCAGGGGGAATAACTATCGGCAGTCGAACGTCTAAAGTAATTCAATCATCAGCCGTGGTAACCGGCAAGGATACATTTTGTTCCTTATTCGTTTCATTTAAAAGCTGCATGTGATCAGGTCTATATCTACAAGGTTGGCTAGAACATGTCAACTCGAAGGACACCGTCTTATCGGTAAATATTTAACTTCAGTATATTGCCAAACCAACTTACTTATTCTGGAGCTTTTTCTTTATTTTGACAATATTTTTCAATGGCACAATGCTATGAGCAATACAAACATATTTGTATATCGTAACAAGCTTTTCGGGCATATCAGACCTTATAAAACATGGGTCCTTGGTTTTCTCACCTGTCAAGTGATTTTGAAGTTTTGAAAGCCCTTTTCGTTGTACATTTGTTTAATTAATTTTCTAAATATTGAATTCGAAAGTCTGGTGATTGACACATCGAACTATGACAACTTTTCATTTCAAAATATTTTTTCAATCAAAGGGAGGAATATACATATATTTTAAAATTTTAAGTATGAAAGTTAACAAGCAGGTGAAAAATCTATTTCAGGACAGGTGCATGCACTTCTGCTAATGTTCTGAGACAATAGTTAACGGTTAACGTAAACAACTGGGAAAGTTTAGTAAAAAGTAGCGATGTACATATGAAGTGTGTCGACTCCTTACATGCTACACAACGGCATTCATTAGCCAGATCGATTGAATCACAAGAAAGTACTGCTGTTAGCGATGTCGTCATTTCCGGTGACGTTTTGTGACCGATATCGGCAACCAGCAAACTCACGCTTACAGACTAGGCGATGGCCCTGCATAATGCATCAGCTCGTCCGCCTTTCCTCTCCGGCGCGTACAACAGGCTCCTAGTTTTTCTTATTTATTAAGCAATAACATCAAATTCGAATTCTCGTTAACCGTTTCTTAGAAGACAAATCTTTGTATTCGTAAATAGAGCGTCGAACAGAGACAGTCACGCGCAGTTCAGTGATCTTGACAAAGCGGTGTTCATTACATAATGTATACATTGACCAAATAGTTTTTTACTCCAACAGCATGCACTGAAGTGGCAACATCTAATCAAAGCGGATAGTTTAAGCAACAATCCGAAACTACAAGTACTGCCACCGCCAACTGATGGTGTCCTGGAAGAGAACTCTATACTCTGTAGATTAGACTGTTTTTTATGAAGAATTTCTCAGCTGCATTTTACTACTAGCTTATCTCCCCCTAGTTTAGAACTTAGGATCAGACATCCAAGTGATCAAAATTTTTTGAGTTAAACTTTTTTCTTAATAATTCAATATTCTAGAGACGGTGGCCAGTCTATCTGTAGATGGGATACTTTACGACTGAAGTTAAGCAGCCAAAATGGAACCGATTATTTTCTGACTAAAACCTCAGTTCTTCATGAACCTGCCTTAGATATGAGGTCACAACAATTAATACTATGTTTGCATTACACTATAGGACAGAGAGAAAGACAAGAGTAATGTAATCTGCATACGGAATATGCCAATGCACATCGATCGGACGACCTGCACCGATATGTTTATAAGAAAGAGGAATGAAATTGCACGTCCATGACAAAAAAAATCGCCTTCTAAAGAGTAGCATGTCACATAAGGTTCGCATCTTGGTATAACTTATTACTAGACTAATTACACCGCCGCGCAAGCAGGGTGTAGTCTACCTCTAGCCATACTTAACACTGGACAAGATAGAGTGGCAATGACGTAAGGGTCTATTTTACAGCTTGTAATGCCGTCCAACAGGGAATCAATGAATGAGGTAGGGATAATCAGAACTCATGTCGGCTTACTGACCCTCTTGGATTCTAGAGAGGGTCATAAACTGATTAGGCAACGAATGTATCGCATTGAGTACCCTATTTTGTCTAAAATGAAAACATTTCATAAATGCCCGTGGCGACTTTCATATATCAACATGTCCAAGGGTTGGTGAGAGGCGAACGTCGGAGAGAGGGGTAGACCGAAAGGCTGGATCGAAAGGTAGGTACATGTAAGAATGTTGGATAGAAGGGAAGGTAAGTATGTTGGATAGACGGGGAGGTAGGGATGTTGGATAGAGAAGTAGGTAGGGAGGTTGGAGAAAGGGGTAGGTAGGAAGGTGGGATAGAGGGTTAGCAGCTAGGAAGGTTGGAGAGAGGGGTAGGTAGGAAGGATGGAGAGAGGTTGGACAAAGGGGTAGGTAGGAAGGTTGGAGAGAGGGATAGCAGCTAGGAAAATGGATAGATGGGTAGGTAGGGAAAAGGGAGAGGAGTAGGTAGGAAGCGTAGAGAGAAGTAGGCAGAAATGTTGGATAAAGCGGGAGACAAGGAAGGTCGGATGAGTGGGGTCAGGTACATTGTACGTTTATATAAAGGCCCCGAGATCAGGATAAGAACGAATAGGAAAGGTCCGGAAGGAAATATGCTTGATTCCTTTAAAATTGTTTGTTGGACATAACTACATGTATGAGGATTACAGAATATTTGTAATGCATGCATTTGAAATATATGAATATTTTGGACATCTTTATCGAACATGCATGCAAAATCTCAGCAATGACGCAAGACACATTTGACGGGACCGGGAAAATTCGAGACAGTTTATCATTTTACATTTATTGTCTCTGTCTGGCTGCTGTTTAGCATCGAAATGGAAAATAAATTCATTTGCGCATTAATATAAATCTAAACAGCAGATACAACATGGAACGCTGTCCACAATATGTCCTCCCATTGGCGTCAACAGTTCTACGTGCCATGCGACTTTCTTATTTATTTGGTTAAGGAAAACTTATACTGTCCTTTAAAACTATTTTTGAATCCGTCGTCAAAATACCAATTACAAAAGGAATATTCGTGCATAAATTTCAAATGGCATTACTCATCGTATTGTTTGGACCAAACAAACATCTCCTGATAATTCTCACAAAAAATGGATGTTTCCGGTACTATTTTTTCACAATATCAAGAATAAAACGAAGGGAAAGGTGTAACATGTCTAAAGGAAAGAATTGCTAGTATCAGAACAAAAAATAGCTGATGAGATATCTGACAGAAAAGCATAATCCTTGCTTGACACATGTATCTATATTGACTCTCACAATTGGCTCTTGAACTTCAAAAACTGGTGGTAGGCAGCGATCGCGATAAAGGAAGGGTGTCTATAAGGCCCTTTTTAGGCCCTGGTATATTCGGATTTTCACCTCCTTATTTTGTTTAAAGATGACCTATTGTATGACATGCGAAAAAACTTAGGTAAAACTTTGACAGAAAGTGGGTTTCTGGGGGTACCAAAAGGAGTATGGTAAATCACAATTATAGTTTGCTGTTTTCAAAATGAGCTTAAAAACCAAAATAATACCATTTCTGTTTTTGAAAACATGTATAAATTAAAGAAGCATATGAAACGGAATGAAAAATGACAAAAAATAAATCGTCACTTAAAGATTGTCTATATAAAACGAAAGAATACGTCAGGGGGGTCTTTTCGGTCATTTTCAATTGAAAAGTAATTTGTTTTCTCAATAATTTCCTTTCTAATTAATATTTTGACTTGAAACTTACAACTTCACTCATTTAAGTAGACTTACATAAATTGCATATTGACTACATACTTTTCTTTTGTTTTATACTGAGTAATGGCTTCTGGACACATCTCAAACTTGGCTTTTTCAAATATCCCTCAATTTTAAGTAAATACAAAAGGTGCATGACACCCTTTATATGTTATAAGTATAAGATATCAATTGTTAGTATTGTATATTATATATATCATATAATATTTGCTTAACACCTGTGGCTGAAGTGAGTTCAAGGTCCTAATTTGTTTTTTTTTACTTATCAAAGTTAGCTTACAAATCAAAAATGGCATTTGCTACCACAACTACTGTAAAATCATTGATTTAATATATGAAGTTTAATTTGCTGGTAATTCTAAGTCTCCTAGCTTCAAGGAAAGTATCTGCTTTAATCGTTCAAGTTAACCGATTTCATTGTTTTATCAAATGTTCTGCCTATTTTCAATGTTTATCCGCTGATTGTAAATAAAAGGCATTTGGGGATAAGCATGTAGCTTGGGAGAGTAACGTCATCAATTTTTGAGAAAACGACGTAATTTTCTCGCACAAACCAATGACGTAACAATCAATACCTGTTCCCAAGAGAAGATAACTCTGCAATACGCAAAGACACTACCAATGCCCCAAATGTTTTCAAACACTGGAATTACCTAGAAAAACGAAAGATATCCAATTGACAAACGACTTGACTGAATTTTGGCTTTAAGTCAGACATCACACAATGAACATACTCTATCCACATATAACCATTAACAATCACAGAGATACTTCCTGAATATATTTTTTTGCACTTTTTGAATGTGTCAGGCCATCATCAATATACCGATGTCCCGTTTGTTTGTAATGGTAATTGTGCGTTTTAAACACGGAAAAACAAGAAAAATATATCCACTTCAAGCAGTATCACATCGAGTGAATATTCTCACATTAACTTATTCTTCAAAATGTCTTCATGGTTCTATTCTAAGCAGACATGCACCACATCTGACTTGCGTACTATGTGAGTGCCCGCCTTCTTTACATTTAATTGAACATGCTTTTTTAAGGAGCGAGACCATGAAATAACAATGATATATTTTCTCAGCTTTGGCACAAACGGGATTTTCCCGGCCCTTTTTCTTTTCTACTATTCACTTAATATCACTTGCATCATTTGGGGTCCCAACTGGTACCACAAGGACAACGCATTAAATGAAAAATAAAGTTTAAACTTAATATCCCTCTCATCATTTGAGCTCCCACCTGATACCACAAGGATTGGTGTCTTTTTTTAATTATTCTTATGAATGAGACTTATTTGCATACCAACTAGCTATGATTAACACCGGATACCATTTTCTGATTTCTGTTACATATATATTCTATTTCAAAATCATAATCAATAACATCTGATACATTGATTGTAATTTGAAACAGAGATCGGTGAAGATTTTCCGGAACATAAGCTATGTGTATACGCGTACCTTTTTTGTGATTACGTCACACGAAAGTAAAAAAATCCACTATATGCTAGTATGTTGTTCAGGAATTTTTAGGAAACCTAATGCATATTCATTTTTTAATGTGTTTGAATTAAAGATGAAACACGTGTGAACTGAAGCTTGTGATGAGACAACATTAAAGTGCGTTTACGGTCGTGTTTTCCGGAAAGTTGTTGCGGCAGACGCGGGGTCGTTTAGATGGCTATCATGCATACGAACGAGATTTTCCGAGCGAAAGGCCGCATGATATGCGTCGTTTATCAAGATACAACGACTACGCCATAAAATGTCGCGTTTAGTTGACATGGGGGCGCTAGAAGGGTAACGTTGTTTTGATTTTTTTTTGTTTGGTGTTGTTTTATGATATAATTATCAAATGTCACTATTCAAGTACTTGTGTTATGTAATAGAGGAATCCGAACTGTTACCACGTTACACGTACCCTATGGAATCCCCTATATCTGAGTTACTAACTAGCTATTAGTATGACATACCGTCCTTGAGTTTCCTGGATATTGCATGTGAGAACAGACGTGATGAAGAGATCGCACAGGAAGTACGCGGGTCCTCGCGTGCGCGACGATACAACATATACATATATCACTTTGATCTTCTTCCCCTATGAGTCGAACCCGGAACTTCCCTTACTCTGTCGTTTGATTTAAAAGTGAAGTCCTCCAAGATGCGTCTATATTTAGTATAACCAAGCTACATGTATATATAAACGAATAGATTTTAATAAAATCTAAATATAATCAAACTTTTAACACAAAAGGGGAACTTCCATGTTTCTTGTATTTACTGTAAACAACAATTTTCTCAAATTCTTACATGTATGTTTGAAGTAAATGTTCGATGCACTCAATAATTCATGTTAATCCTCAACTGGCTCTATAACTTTGAATTTAGATATTACTAAATACAATCAATCATGTCGATAAAGTGCCAAGTGTTTGGCAGCACGACTTTGTAACAGAGGGTGGATGTTTGTAAGCATGCTCCTTGGTTACTCTTGTTGTTTTGTTGTCACTACCCCGCTTCTCGTTTTGAGGACATGCCATTACTTGAAGTTGACCTAGATTTACATAGCGTCGATAAATACCTCTCCGAAACACATGGCCTTATTGTTTTAGTTATTTTTCAAAGGTCTTCGTATAAATCTTTCCTTTGTTTATAATTTGTCCTAGTTTTGAAGAATTTCAGCTCGAAAGGTGGTTTCGATGACATTTTATTATTCACTAGTTGCGTTTATTGGGTTTTGAGTTTCAGTGTTATCTACGCAGCATAAAGGTTGTCCTTTATGACGAAAGGTTTCAGGAGAGATTCCATGGACTTGATTGATGTACAGTACTTGTAATGCTCACTACTGTAGTCTCAATTACTGGTGATAGCCGGTTAAACTATTGTAACCCCACCGACTAATTTTACCTACTTACTATATTGTAACCCACCCAACTTATGTTACCAGCTTACTCTATTGTAGCCCAAACAACTAATGTAACCAGCTTAGTCCTTTATAACCCAACCAAATAATTTAACCCGCTTACTATATTGTAACTCAGCTAACGAATCTAACCCCCTTACTATATTGCAACCAAACCGACTAATGTAACCCGCTTACTCCATTCTAACTCAACCAACTAATGTAACCCGCTTACTCCATTGTAACTCAACCAACTAATGTAACCCGCTTACTCCATTGTAACTCAACCAACTAATGTAACCCGCTTACTCCATTGTAACTCAACCAACTAATGTAACCCGCTTACTCCATTGTAACTCAACCAACTAATGTAACCCGCTTACTCCATTGTAACTCAACCAACTAATGTAACCCGCTTACTCCATTGTAACTCAACCAACTAATGTAACCCGCTTACTCCATTGTAACCTAACCAAATAATGTAACCCGCTTAATCCATTGTAACTCAACCAAATAATGTAACCCGCTTACTCCATTGTAACTCAACCAAATAATGTAACCCGCTTACTCCATTGTAACTCAACCAAATAATGTAACCCGCTTACTCCATTGTAACTCAACCAAATAATGTAACCCGTTTACTCCATTGTAACTCAACCGACTAATTTAACCCGATTACTCCATTGTAACCCAACCGACTAATGTAACCCGCTTACTCCATTGTAACCTAACCAAATAATGTAACCCGCTTAATCCATTGTAACTCAACCAAATAATGTAACCCGCTTACTCCATTGTAACTCAACCAAATAATGTAACCCGCTTACTCCATTGTAACTCAACCAAATAATGTAACCCGTTTACTCCATTGTAACTCAACCGACTAATTTAACCCGATTACTCCATTGTAACCCAACCGACTAATGTAACCCGCTTACTCCATTGTAACCTAACCAAATAATGTAACCCGCTTAATCCATTGTAACTCAACCAAATAATGTAACCCGCTTACTCCATTGTAACTCAACCAAATAATGTAACCCGCTTACTCCATTGTAACTCAACCAACTAATGTAACCCGCTTACTTTATTGTTACTTAACCAACGAATGTTACCAGCTTACTCCATTGTAACTCAACCAAATAATGTAACGCGCTTAATCCATTGTAACTCAACCAAATAATGTAACCCGCTAACTCCATTGTAACTCAACCGAATAATATAACCCGCTTACTCCATTGTAACTCAACCGAATAATATAACCCGCTTACTCTATTGTTACCCAACCAACTAATGTAACCCGCTTGCTCCATTATAATCCAACCGACTAATGTAACCCGCTTGCTCCATGATAATCCAACCGACTAATGTAACCCACTTGCTATATTGTAACCCCACCTCCGAGTGAAACCTTGGATGGTATTCATGAAACCGTTCTTATGCCCAAGCATTGATTCTGTGCTCAAACCAACTTTCTTATTACTCGCTTAAATCATGTCAAACGATCAAAAATCGGATGTAAACATTAGAAACCGTTTTCGACATTAATTGACATTTTTTTATTTTTTTTTATTAATTAATATTATAGCGGGAACAAGAATTGTGTGCAAAGCGAAGCCAGTAATAAATATTGACCTATAAATAGCGTGTATTTATCACAAGCCAGCGTAACATTCGATACACAAAGAGGGGTCCCAAAAATGTTTATTCAAAATCCAAATAAAACAGTTAGATGCATTTTAGCTGGACACTTGTTTAGGCTGCACGCTACATTTTGATTTTATATATTACATGTATACCTGGGCTTTACGTCAAAGGTTTTACTTTCAATTCCCAGTATTTAAATAATAAATAAAGTTTATCATTATAACATGAGTGTAATCAATATACACACCTGTGTACTTCTTTTGTTCAGTCAAAATATAATTTACAAATAAGTCTTTTCATTATTTTTTTTTGTACGGAACTTTTTTGATAGGATGTCTATATATTTGTCAATAATATAGCGTATATCCTTAACGTTATTCGATCTGATATTAAAAAAACCCGCCTTCTCTCTATGCATCAATCCCGCCTGATAACCGAAACTCATCAACTTAAAATGAATATTAAAAACATATATCAATGAATACATCGCACATATGGAGATTTATATCCAACATGTTGCGATTACTTTTTGGAGATTATGCAGAAAATGATACTAGAAAACTCGATTGATAGTGATAATTGATAGAATGTGTAAACCGTAACCAGATCGACACGTGTTTGTTTGTATGAATACTCATTTATATGCATTGCCATCCTTCCAGATCGAATATGATAAAATTAGGATGTAAGATGACGATACGTGTACGCCTTCTGATAGGCTTGGTGGATGGAAAACATGTTACATTAATTAGCTAGCGCTTCAAAAGGTAGGCAT
>NW_018408713.1:831356-965866 GCF_002113885.1 Mizuhopecten yessoensis
CCAAATAATGTAACCCGCTTACTCCATTGTAACTCAACCAAATAATGTAACCCGCTTACTCCATTGTAACTCAACCAAATAATGTAACCCGTTTACTCCATTGTAACTCAACCGACTAATTTAACCCGATTACTCCATTGTAACCCAACCGACTAATGTAACCCGCTTACTCCATTGTAACCTAACCAAATAATGTAACCCGCTTAATCCATTGTAACTCAACCAAATAATGTAACCCGCTTACTCCATTGTAACTCAACCAAATAATGTAACCCGCTTACTCCATTGTAACTCAACCAACTAATGTAACCCGCTTACTTTATTGTTACTTAACCAACGAATGTTACCAGCTTACTCCATTGTAACTCAACCAAATAATGTAACGCGCTTAATCCATTGTAACTCAACCAAATAATGTAACCCGCTAACTCCATTGTAACTCAACCGAATAATATAACCCGCTTACTCCATTGTAACTCAACCGAATAATATAACCCGCTTACTCTATTGTTACCCAACCAACTAATGTAACCCGCTTGCTCCATTATAATCCAACCGACTAATGTAACCCGCTTGCTCCATGATAATCCAACCGACTAATGTAACCCACTTGCTATATTGTAACCCCACCTCCGAGTGAAACCTTGGATGGTATTCATGAAACCGTTCTTATGCCCAAGCATTGATTCTGTGCTCAAACCAACTTTCTTATTACTCGCTTAAATCATGTCAAACGATCAAAAATCGGATGTAAACATTAGAAACCGTTTTCGACATTAATTGACATTTTTTTATTTTTTTTTATTAATTAATATTATAGCGGGAACAAGAATTGTGTGCAAAGCGAAGCCAGTAATAAATATTGACCTATAAATAGCGTGTATTTATCACAAGCCAGCGTAACATTCGATACACAAAGAGGGGTCCCAAAAATGTTTATTCAAAATCCAAATAAAACAGTTAGATGCATTTTAGCTGGACACTTGTTTAGGCTGCACGCTACATTTTGATTTTATATATTACATGTATACCTGGGCTTTACGTCAAAGGTTTTACTTTCAATTCCCAGTATTTAAATAATAAATAAAGTTTATCATTATAACATGAGTGTAATCAATATACACACCTGTGTACTTCTTTTGTTCAGTCAAAATATAATTTACAAATAAGTCTTTTCATTATTTTTTTTTGTACGGAACTTTTTTGATAGGATGTCTATATATTTGTCAATAATATAGCGTATATCCTTAACGTTATTCGATCTGATATTAAAAAAACCCGCCTTCTCTCTATGCATCAATCCCGCCTGATAACCGAAACTCATCAACTTAAAATGAATATTAAAAACATATATCAATGAATACATCGCACATATGGAGATTTATATCCAACATGTTGCGATTACTTTTTGGAGATTATGCAGAAAATGATACTAGAAAACTCGATTGATAGTGATAATTGATAGAATGTGTAAACCGTAACCAGATCGACACGTGTTTGTTTGTATGAATACTCATTTATATGCATTGCCATCCTTCCAGATCGAATATGATAAAATTAGGATGTAAGATGACGATACGTGTACGCCTTCTGATAGGCTTGGTGGATGGAAAACATGTTACATTAATTAGCTAGCGCTTCAAAAGGTAGGCATTAGAGTTATTTTTATCTGGATTGAAATTCCTTTGAAATGTTCCTGAATTATACAACCAACGCCAATGGAATGTTGATCTGACGACCAGAGGAAGGTTGCTGTCAAGCCATTAAACACACTAGGTCTACTTTTAGACGAGGGAACGAGCTGCCAGACCGCAGGTTTACGACCAATCCTAAAGGAAATTCCTAATATTATAAGTTTTCGATAGAAAAGCATTATTGGAGGCAAGAAAAAATCGTAAGTTGTTTTTCTAAAATTCAGTTATGTATTCCTGCAACAAATGTGGTGACAATAAACAAGTTGTTGAGTGTATTGAATCCAGTATTGCTTGGTTATGAAATGATGAGTTAACTTCTGGTTTACGCGTGTTAATTAGTGAAGTAATTAACTTCCCATTCTTTGAACAATTACACTTTTCGCCTTGTCCGTACTGAAACATACGTGAGTAGTGTTAAGTGGTGGGTGTTTTTCTAATTCCGGTTTGGAACCTTTACGTCGTGTTCCTTTCGCACTATTGGTGATCGACAAACTTGTTTTCACTTCCCTCTAGTTCTTGATTAGTTTCACTATCGACATTATTCTCACTTTTGTCCCTGAAGGTAGGGCGTAAGGATTGTACCTGCTGCCCCCATTGCATGAACGTATAAGGCGACTAAATTTCGGATCTTATCTTTTCTCTTCTTTCTAATCAACTTTCTTCTTCCTAATGTCTCCCTTGACAATGCCTCACTATTGGCCTTTAGTTGAGCGTTCGCCCCTTTGAGGAAGGCTTTGGATTCTGTCCCCTGGCCGAGACATATATACCAGAGTCTGAGGCCGTTCTTAAATGGCCATAGCTGTTGATAGGACGTTATAGCTGTTGATAGGACGTTAAACAATACTAAACAAAACTAAACAAAACAATTCTCACTTCCTGTAAAGCATTGTAGTGTTGCAATACATATATGTACATTTTTAAAAGTCTAAGTGTAGCGGAACTGGACTGGGTCGACCGTCGGCGGCCAGATAGCTCAATTGGTAGAGCATCCGTCAAGAGTTCGGAGGGTACCAGGTTCGAACCCCGGTCTGGTCGTGTATTTTTCCTCTCCTGTTACATTTGGCGCCCAACGAAATATACCCACAGAAGGTAGTATAGGGTCTCGTGTGCCTTCGGGGTCGAAGACTTTGTTAAGGTGGCTTCACACTTTCGCACTTTCATATAATGGTTATGCAACTATGTAGAGTGATTTTATGAAAATCTAAACATTCCTTTAGTTTGGGGACTTTTTTGGGAAAAAAAATACCAAAAAATTGGATTTTCGTCAATTTTAATATTTTCCATTTTTCTTGTATGTGTGGCATTGTTCGGAACAATAATAACAATAAAAAAATGAAAAGAAGTATTTCTAATTAACCCTACATATATTTTATTTATCGCAAAATATGTAACACATGTTACACAAAGTGTTTTTTATTGAATTTGTACGGATAAAAGTGATTATCTACAAGCTAAAAGCAAACAGGACACAAAGATCTATGCATATAGAATGGGAAATTGAACAAAATATACACAATGACTTTATAATTAATCTATTTTACATCATTTTACAATCACTTTGATTCGGGTGAGAGTTATCTACCTTGAACAAAATCGGATTTTTTTTAGAGGGATGAAATTAACACAATGACAGTTGTCACTGTATAACAAAAATGATGGAAATAAATCAAAAGTATGAAATCAAAATTATCAATGTATTGTTCTTTAATGGAACCAAATTAACCTCAGTAATGTACACTTTGGACATCATTCCACAGTCCGCTAACTCACGGAATATATACATGTATAAATGATTACATGTCATGTACATACGTGACAAGAGGCTATCGCATGGAATGCCGTTCTCACGTGCACTCACACATGCATTTCATAGGTATCTTGATATTTTACAAAACATTATTTTCACAGAGTAAGTAGACTACATTTGTAAACACGATTTGATCGACAGAGCGAAACTCCCTCAACAGCGAAAATCGTAACGACCTCGAGCTTGCACATGTGAGGTTGGTACGTCGGCATTCCATGTGCTTCTTGAGGTCGTCTGGTCTCATGTCACTGTCTTCCCGTGAGTCTGTTTATGTCTATGAATTTGAAGCTTTATTCCTGATGTTCGTGTGATTATGCATATCCCGGAAAAATCTCGATATCGGGTGTTGACATATCATCGGCACGCACGTGTACTATTGTTTACCAGGGGCCTGTTCGTTTATGTGGCACAACCGGTTTGACCGTTTATAAATGTAACATTTTCGGGTATAAATCCTGGCGGACCTGCAAATGTGTATGCAGGCATTGCACGACTTTCTCAAGGCTCGCCTGAAAGCAGCATCAGATTACTAGGTCCGGCCTTATTTGATAAACGAACAACAGCGGTCCGATCAGTTTGACCGTTTAAACGAAAACGGCCCTGGGTGTTACTATAATTTGCACTACGATATTGAATGCCCGATACGCAATACGGAAATGACGACACGGTGTACATTCACATTTCGATCAAGATAATTGAGTCCGAGCTGTACTTTTCCAGAAGAACCTCACGAAAATGGACACTGATGACGATGTGTGGAGCCACCTTAAAGGAGGGAGGAATATAGCGGAACTGGACTGGGTCAATCGTCGGCGACCAGATAGCTCAATTGGTAGAGCATCCGTCTAGAGTTCGGAGGGCCCGGGTCTGAACCCCGGTCTGGCTGTGCAATTTTCCATTCTTGTTACATAAGCACTAAAAGTATGTAAGGCATCTGTGTTTTTTCCTGCATAAAAGAGTTCCATGTAGATTACAAATAACGCAGTAGTTACATTTATTTCTGTGTGTGATCAGTTAACGAGACCAGGACAAAACGTTTAGGTGCAGTTGTGTTTTTATACAATTTGAAAATCAACTTATCCGAGTTAGATAAGCATGATAGCCAACCATCACTCTTTAGGAACCTCTTTTCCAGATCAGAGTCAACGTTAGGAAACAGCTGATACCCAGCAGTGACGTATAGCAGTTGTTACGAAACACTCTAGGATGGCTATTAGATTGCACGCGATGAGATATTTAATTAGTCTCGTTTTATCTACAAAGGATTGTTCACATTTAGTTACAGGATTTCACGCATTTCATGAATACACAAATGTAATTACGAAAACATAATGTTTAAACTACTGCATATGTATCTGGTCCCTTCATATCATTAGGCATAACAAAGAGCAGGTTGTACAGTGTATCAATAACACCCACAAATCGAACCTGAGGGTCGATATCATGTTTGTCGTGTTTAAGTCTAAAACATCCCTTCATACAACAGCGAAGCCTGTCAAATTGGATCGCATTTCCGGTTTCCAAGTCATTCATATCGTTTTTAATTACGGTTCCAAAGTATAATCGAATGTGAGAATAGGGATGATTGGAGGGGTTTCTTCTCATTTTTTAATGTTTCGAAATGTACAACTTCCGGTATACACCACCTACGAGTTACATGTGTGTGCAACTGCCTCCTAAAATCTCAAATTCGTTTGTAACTGTCAGCTAACCCAACACATAACATCAAGATCGGTTTTAACTGACAGATAGCATCACACATAAAATCCAAATCGAGGCTCCGACTTGAGATTTTCATTTCGCCTACAATGTGGGAGTTATTTATGCCTCAACAATTATTCTCTTTTCATTACATACCCGTTGTGGGTCTTAATAGCGCTCCATCGTTCCTAGGACAAGCTTAGTCACTTAGCGTCATTACCGCTGTACATGAATGCTATTCGTGTGTGAATATTAATTCCGAATTTTACTCAATCTCTAACCTATGGTGAAATGTTTTGGAACGATTCTCACAAAACGTGTCAACATGATTGGCGGTATCACGGCTAGCGTACCGTCGTCCCAGTACCGTTCGATAATGACTGATAAGGACTGAAGAAGGAGTTCCTCAACTAGAACAGTCATTGCACGACACGGTCTTGTGACAATACGGACGGGTTCAGTCAACTAAAAATCTGTGTGTACGTGTGTGCTTGTCTGGGGTTTTACTCGGCAACCTAGCCATACGTCATTTGCCGACCAATATCGATTTAAATACTATTGAAAGTAGTCTTAAACAGAAAAAAAACTCCGAACATTAATATCTAATGTTACCTTAAGGATATTTGTACCAATGCAAGTAAAACACTAGAGAGTTCCACTGTAGTGTTTCGCACATAAAGTTACTTCCCTTTAATGTCGTTTTGTATTTTACTAGTACGACTCGGACAGGGTACTACAAATGTACCATAGGCTAGCTATATAGGTACATGTAGGTACATTATATGTAAGTTGGTAAGAGAGACCGATATTGCAATGATCACAGGTCCATAGTGTTGAATCTCGGTTAAGACCCTTCGCATTTTTACACTCAGACCAATGTTGTTGATTCGTTTTGTTTATTTAATGTTTCTTATTCACTTTTCTGATAAAATTTGCCAAAGTTGTAGTTCTGACGGAAATATGATTCCAATACATAGATACAGATGGCTGTTGATGGGGCCCATTTATAATTGTCGGTAATACTGAGTTTCGCGAGTGTGTTTTAAACAGGAACTACGTTTTTATTCCGACGATCTAGGTTTACTCGCTTTGTTTATCAACCTCGTAATACGTACAAAGTGAAATGAGTTATGGAGCATGACACTAAAAGTAAACATTTTCCCGGTGTGAATAAATCACATATTTTGCGTTGAATTAATTTGCACGGACCTGTATGTAGATCCACACACAAATAACCGTATATTTATACAATATATGACTAAATGTCCGTCTCGAAAAAGGGGCAAATTGCCCTGAGAGTTTGACAAATTCCTTTATCTGCTCTGTGGTTACATGTATTTATCGTAAAGATATTGAATAAATTAAATATGATACGATATAAGTTACATATATAACAGCAACTTTAATATTTCAATAAATATGATACTTTGTAGTTATAAATATGTAATGGCTGACGAACTGATCATTGTTAGGGAGAGTGTGTGTATCTGATCACTGTTAGGGAGAGTGTTTGTTGTCTGTTTTCACGTCCTGTATAATTATATCTGGTCACTGTGAGGGAGAGTGTGTGTTGTCTGTTTACACGTCCTGTATATATCTGATCACTGTTAGGGAGAGTGCATGTTGTCTGTTTACGCGTCCTGTATATATCTGATCACTGTTAGGGATAGTGCATGTTGTCTGTTTACACGTCCTGTATATATCTGATCACTGTTAGGGAGAGTGCATGTTGTCTGTTTACACGTCCTGTATATATCTGATCACTGTTAGGGAGAGTGTGTGTTGTCTGTTTACACGTCCTGTATATATCTGATCACTGTTAGGGAGAGTGTGTGTTGTCTGTTTACACGTCCTGTATATATCTGATCACTGTTAGGGAGAGTGTGTGTTGTCTGTTTACACGTCCTGTATATATCTGATCACTGTTAGGGAGAGTGTGTGTTGTCTGTTTACACGTCCTGTATATATCTGATCACTGTTAGGGAGAGTGTGTGTTGTCTGTTTACACGTCCTGTATATATCTGATCACTGTTAGGGAGAGTGTGTGTTGTCTGTTTACACGTCCTGTATATATCTGATCACTGTTAGGGAGAGTGTGTGTTGTCTGTTTACACGTCCTGTATATATCTGATCACTGTTAGGGAGAGTGTGTGTTGTCTGTTTACACGTCCTGTATATATCTGATCACTGTTAGGGAGAGTGTGTGTTGTCTGTTTACACGTCCTGTATATATCTGATCACTGTTAGGGAGAGTGTGTGTTGTCTGTTTACACGTCCTGTATATATCTGATCACTGTTAGGGAGAGTGTGTGTTGTCTGTTTACACGTCCTGTATATATCTGATCACTGTTAGGGAGAGTGTGTGTTGTCTGTTTACACGTCCTGTATATATCTGATCACTGTTAGGGAGAGTGTGTGTTGTCTGTTTACACGTCCTGTATATATCTGATCACTGTTAGGGAGAGTGTGTGTTGTCTGTTTACACGTCCTGTATATATCTGATCACTGTTAGGGAGAGTGTGTGTTGTCTGTTTACACGTCCTGTATATATCTGATCACTGTTAGGGAGAGTGTGTGTTGTCTGTTTACACGTCCTGTATATATCTGATCACTGTTAGGGAGAGTGTGTGTTGTCTGTTTACACGTCCTGTATATATCTGATCACTGTTAGGGAGAGTGTGTGTTGTCTGTTTACACGTCCTGTATATATCTGATCACTGTTAGGGAGAGTGTGTGTTGTCTGTTTACACGTCCTGTATATATCTGATCACTGTTAGGGAGAGTGTGTGTTGTCTGTTTACACGTCCTGTATATATCTGATCACTGTTAGGGAGAGTGTGTGTTGTCTGTTTACACGTCCTGTATATATCTGATCACTGTTAGGGAGAGTGTGTGTTGTCTGTTTACACGTCCTGTATATATCTGATCACTGTTAGGGAGAGTGTGTGTTGTCTGTTTACACGTCCTGTATATATCTGATCACTGTTAGGGAGAGTGTGTGTTGTCTGTTTACACGTCCTGTATATATCTGATCACTGTTAGGGAGAGTGTGTGTTGTCTGTTTACACGTCCTGTATATATCTGATCACTGTTAGGGAGAGTGTGTGTTGTCTGTTTACACGTCCTGTATATATCTGATCACTGTTAGGGAGAGTGTGTGTTGTCTGTTTACACGTCCTGTATATATCTGATCACTGTTAGGGAGAGTGTGTGTTGTCTGTTTACACGTCCTGTATATATCTGATCACTGTTAGGGAGAGTGTGTGTTGTCTGTTTACACGTCCTGTATATATCTGATCACTGTTAGGGAGAGTGTGTGTTGTCTGTTTACACGTCCTGTATATATCTGATCACTGTTAGGGAGAGTGTGTGTTGTCTGTTTACACGTCCTGTATATATCTGATCACTGTTAGGGAGAGTGTGTGTTGTCTGTTTACACGTCCTGTATATATCTGATCACTGTTAGGGAGAGTGTGTGTTGTCTGTTTACACGTCCTGTATATATCTGATCACTGTTAGGGAGAGTGTGTGTTGTCTGTTTACACGTCCTGTATATATCTGATCACTGTTAGGGAGAGTGTGTGTTGTCTGTTTACACGTCCTGTATATATCTGATCACTGTTAGGGAGAGTGTGTGTTGTCTGTTTACACGTCCTGTATATATCTGATCACTGTTAGGGAGAGTGTGTGTTGTCTGTTTACACGTCCTGTATATATCTGATCACTGTTAGGGAGAGTGTGTGTTGTCTGTTTACACGTCCTGTATATATCTGATCACTGTTAGGGAGAGTGTGTGTTGTCTGTTTACACGTCCTGTATATATCTGATCACTGTTAGGGAGAGTGTGTGTTGTCTGTTTACACGTCCTGTATATATCTGATCACTGTTAGGGAGAGTGTGTGTTGTCTGTTTACACGTCCTGTATATATCTGATCACTGTTAGGGAGAGTGTGTGTTGTCTGTTTACACGTCCTGTATATATCTGATCACTGTTAGGGAGAGTGTGTGTTGTCTGTTTACACGTCCTGTATATATCTGATCACTGTTAGGGAGAGTGTGTGTTGTCTGTTTACACGTCCTGTATATATCTGATCACTGTTAGGGAGAGTGTGTGTTGTCTGTTTACACGTCCTGTATATATCTGATCACTGTTAGGGAGAGTGTGTGTTGTCTGTTTACACGTCCTGTATATATCTGATCACTGTTAGGGAGAGTGTGTGTTGTCTGTTTACACGTCCTGTATATATCTGATCACTGTTAGGGAGAGTGTGTGTTGTCTGTTTACACGTCCTGTATATATCTGATCACTGTTAGGGAGAGTGTGTGTTGTCTGTTTACACGTCCTGTATATATCTGATCACTGTTAGGGAGAGTGTGTGTTGTCTGTTTACACGTCCTGTATATATCTGATCACTGTTAGGGAGAGTGTGTGTTGTCTGTTTACACGTCCTGTATATATCTGATCACTGTTAGGGAGAGTGTGTGTTGTCTGTTTACACGTCCTGTATATATCTGATCACTGTTAGGGAGAGTGTGTGTTGTCTGTTTACACGTCCTGTATATATCTGATCACTGTTAGGGAGAGTGTGTGTTGTCTGTTTACACGTCCTGTATATATCTGATCACTGTTAGGGAGAGTGTGTGTTGTCTGTTTACACGTCCTGTATATATCTGATCACTGTTAGGGAGAGTGTGTGTTGTCTGTTTACACGTCCTGTATATATCTGATCACTGTTAGGGAGAGTGTGTGTTGTCTGTTTACACGTCCTGTATATATCTGATCACTGTTAGGGAGAGTGTGTGTTGTCTGTTTACACGTCCTGTATATATCTGATCACTGTTAGGGAGAGTGTGTGTTGTCTGTTTACACGTCCTGTATATATCTGATCACTGTTAGGGAGAGTGTGTGTTGTCTGTTTACACGTCCTGTATATATCTGATCACTGTTAGGGAGAGTGTGTGTTGTCTGTTTACACGTCCTGTATATATCTGATCACTGTTAGGGAGAGTGTGTGTTGTCTGTTTACACGTCCTGTATATATCTGATCACTGTTAGGGAGAGTGTGTGTTGTCTGTTTACACGTCCTGTATATATCTGATCACTGTTAGGGAGAGTGTGTGTTGTCTGTTTACACGTCCTGTATATATCTGATCACTGTTAGGGAGAGTGTGTGTTGTCTGTTTACACGTCCTGTATATATCTGATCACTGTTAGGGAGAGTGTGTGTTGTCTGTTTACACGTCCTGTATATATCTGATCACTGTTAGGGAGAGCGTGTGTTGTCTGTTTACACGTCCTGTATATATCTGATCACTGTGAGGGAGAGCGTGTGTTGTCTGTTTACACGTCCTGTATATATCTGATCACTGTTAGGGAGAGTGTGCGTATCTAATCACTGTTGGGGAGAGTGTGTGTTGTCTGTGTACACGTCCTGTATATATCTGATCACTTTGTACGTCCTGTATGTATCTGGGCACTGTGAGGGAAAGTGTGTGTTTTTTGTTTACACGTCCTGTTTATATCTGATCACTGTTAGGGGGAGTGTGTGTTGTTTTGATGGGGAACCACGTGCACATTTTGTTACGGTTTAGAAGTGTATATTTTCTGGTTTTTGTTTTGTTTTCGTTTTGTTTCATTATATCTCTGTTCATCAAAGGAAAAGTGTCAGTACTGAGACATTCAACTTGTTTATTTGATACAAACAGAAATAGGCATGAAGTATTCATAAATGGTTAACAAAATCAGGCTTCTGATTCTGTTTTTTCTGTTTCTTACTTGGATTTTCATTTTGAATTCAATTTGAATTGCGAAGAAGCTCGTGATTTTTTTATTCTTGATAAATGAGTAATTATGAGGGTGAGCTGGCCAGTCGAAGTCCGGTAATTTATGTCAAGGACAATGCCTGTCGGCTGTAAGGATCTATTCTGATTTTATTTATTTTGAAATAATTGTTCAAAATCCACTTCTTTACCGGAAGACTGTCTGAAAACCAAACACAGCTTAAATAGTACAACTTGCATTCAGACTCGTAGCATGAATGGATCTTTCGAAGTATACAGGTACATTTTGTTTGTAGGCTATGTTAGCGACATGAAGTGTTTTCTTCCATTTCACAAGTTCACAATCGATGATTTGCTCATAATATGCGTCGAATTGCTGTGTAATGGTTTAATGTTGTCATTTAAAGTCTTGCAGTACTTGAATTTCCTAGCACAGTTAGGTTGGGTTTTCCTAGCACAGTTAGGTTTGGTTTCCCTAACACAGTTAGGTTGGGTTTCTCTTACAAAGTTTGGTTGGGTTTCCCTAGCATAGTTAGGTTGGGTTTCCCTAGCACAGTTAGGTTGGGTTTCTCTAACACAGTTAGGTTGGGTTTCCCTAGCACAGTTAAGTTGGGTTTCTCTTACATAGTTAGGTTGGGTTTCCCTAGCACAGTTAGGTTGGGCTTCTCTTACATAGTTAGGTTGGGTTTCCCTAGCACAGTTTAGTTGGGTTTCCCTTTCACAGTTTGTATCTGCGGCTAGTAAATGGCGACTGCCCCATGTAGGTTTTGAACCCGAGACCCAGTGATGGGACTAGTGATCGTAGACGTTCGACGTTAAGACGTCTTAACCACTCGACCACGACAATCAACAATGCATGCAGTTAGCCTGTATATGAACTTAAATTCATTCTTGAAATGTTAAACAGGGAATCCCGTTATACTGGTCTTCATTGTCTACAAAATGCTGACGTTATAAAGGGCGATTAAGCTTTACTAACAACAACAAAAGGAAGAAAAACGGTAGGGATTGATTGTTACAATTGCAGTAAGATAATTCCGTCTTTGCGTATTGCAGAGTTATCTTCTCTTGGGAGCAGGTATTGATTGTTACGTCATTGGTTTGTGTAAGAAAATTACGTCGTTTTCTCAAAAATTGATGACGTTACTCTCTCAAACAAGTGACGTAACAATCAATACCTGCTCCCAAGAGAGGACAACTCTTGTCTGCAATACGCAAAGACGGAATACCAAAATTAGCACAGAAAAAAAAAGAATCTGAAAAAGAATCACTCCCGTTATCGTGTAATTAAGATATAATGTAAAAATGAATTAAAATATTTCGGGGTTCCCTTTTTTATCGCTTATACTCCCCTTTTTTTCCTTCTAAGTGTTTCATAATATGTACATTGTAATACACGATATCTCAAAGTGCGTTCAACCGGAACTAACTGGGTATTATTTATTTATAAATAGATAAACACGAGGATTGATGGATGATTGAATAGCAGTGTAATTGACAAGGTTGTTTGAAATCCTGTTGTTGTATCGGCTGGAGCACTGATAGGCTTTAGATACTGTCGGGAGACCAGTAGCAGAGCAGGGCATATCAATATTGTATCCGTAACGCTCTATTTATTGAGTTTTTGTCTCCCTACAATGGCGAAGCAATTCTATTAAAACACTTAACGAATGGGAATCAATGTTTGAGGTTAACCTAAGCATGACATTGAACCATCATTTTGCAATTTTTATCGATGTACGACCTGTCTGACCATATATAACATCAATCTGATGTGAAGCGCCGCCTAGATATGCACGTGTTTCAAATCGCTGACGTCAATTCACAGTTCTTTTTAAAGAAACCGTGGCTACATTTACCCTTGTAGATCATATACGTCAATGTGAGATGTACTTATAATATATGAGCGTGTCCAAATATTAGCGCATTTACATTTGTATCTCAATATTAATGTTGTGAACAAAATAGCAGATCGATCAGAACAATTTGGTGTATTGATTATCGTGGATCGGCGTAAGGGTAAATGTGATGTGTTTATAAACTGTGGACGAAGCAGTGCATGTAGTGTGTGCATGTGACACCTCACACAATGTCGGACGTGAACATTCCAAGGATACCAGGTAATTATAAGTAGACGACAAGATATGCTACACCTGCTCACTGGTGTCAATACGAGAGACAGGTACATGTACCTATATATCCGCCGTCATTTTAAGATTACTCTTTATCACGCTACATTATGTAACATTATTTATACTCAGTTTAGGAATTACAGTGTTTTCAGATTTTTTCAGATTTCATATTTTATATCTAACACTCGGACACATGAAAATGTGTAACATGAGGTACATGTACATGAATTCATATATTAAATTATGACAGGATGGACAGGTGCATACATGTATATGGCTATACTGATATCTATATATGTATGATAACCTGTTGTTCGAGCTATATATGGAGACATTCATCTGATTCGATTTGAAAATATGGTTGTTTTTGTTCATATCTTTATATGATCTATTCGTACAAAATAAGTCTGAAACAGGTATTTTATGTATTTCTGTTCTATTATTATTATAATAGCAAATCTATTTACAAAGTGTATTCACCTGGATATTAAAAAAAATATCAGATTGAACAAAATTAGCGTCATACATGAATTGTATGTATTTAAACGAAGCCTGAATAAACAGCTGCCAACAGTTGGTATAGGACAGGATTTATATCATGATTGTATAATGTTTCGAGTGATAACAATCAAGGTAGGCAAACTACATCCTGCTGTGGAATTTACCAGGAAACAAACACAATATCAGACCACAAGGGATTGTAATCATATACGTACATGTTCATTACGTATTCCTAAGCTGTTACCCTATTCTGTTTACCTTAACAAGGAGAGAAAGCAAAGCAAAAGAAAAGGTTGGGGTCACCTGCCCGAGCACGTGGGTTTTCTCCGGGTACTCCGGTTTCCTCCCACACTAAGACACCCCCACGCGCTGACATCCGGGCCAACAAGAGCGATTAATATAAGTTGAAATAACTTGTTTCATAATTGTTGTAAAATAAATAAAGTTTATATATAAAGCAAAGCAAAGATGGGGATGGGGTGGGTGTTATTTTATTTCAACCCCTTGATATTTTAGGGAATACATGTAGATAGTTGTGGATTTTATAGGATGATTCACCGACCTTAAGTTTAAAATATACTGAAGCGAAGAGAAACGCAGGGTAAAAAAGATTGCATCCTGTCGACAATGGACTGCACTAAAATAAGTACACTTATCCTGGTCGGTGTTCTGCGCTCAGTGTGTGAAGACACTCAACCGGGTAATGTACCGTGTGTTACGGCACGATTTCTCACCCATGCTTATCGGAGAGATTTGTCGTCGCCATAGCCTTGCTATCATTGCTATGCTGATGATACACACATTTACATGGTCATCAAACCACAGGACAGTTGGGATACAGTCTCAGAAAGTCTGGAAGCTTGTCTGACAGATATCAGTTCCTGGATGAACGCCAACATGCTAAAGTTTAATTAGGAAGTGTTTGTTAAAACTTCAAAGTACTACTTTGTTTGCCAATAAGCACGCGACAAACACGCTGTTCAAACTATTGAACGAAATTTTGTGGACTGTCGATAAGGTGGGCATTTTGAATTTTAAATATAAATTATAAGTTAAAAAAGAACATAAGAGGCAGAGAAAACGTAAATATAAGTATTGAACTGTTTGTGTATGGTATTTATGCGCGCATTATGATTTGTTTGCTTGCAAAGCTGTGTCATTCAAATAGATCATAAATACCATACAAAAACAGTTCAATGCTTAAATACCATCAGTGACTACATGTATAAAGAACTTAACCTCAAATTCCCCTATTGAGCCCCGCAACTCTGCACCAAAAGGGGCCACACCCATCATTTATACAAAATTAAGACCCCTTTGTCCAAGGATACTCCAGGCCAAATTACATGTAGGATAAAAAATTCTTCAAATGGTACATAAGGAGAAGGATTTTAAAGATTTAAACCTCATATTCCCTTTTTGAGCCCTGCCCCTTTGAACCCAAAGGAGCCACACCCACCGCGTATACAAGATCAAGTCCTGTTTGCCCAAGAATGCACCAGACCAAATTAGGATAAAAAACTTATCCCTACGGTAGAAGCAGGGTTTTAAAGGTTTTACCTCTATTTCCCCTATTGGGCTCTGTCCCTCTCCACCCAGAGGATCCAAACCCCCATTTTAACAAGATTGAGTCCCCTTGGCCCAATGAGGCTCCAAACCGAATTGGGACGAAATCCCATTATCCCTATGATAGAATAAGGATTTGAAAGGTTTTATCTCTATTTCCCCTATTGGGCCCCGCCCCTCTGCCTCCATGGGGTCCAAACCCACCATTTATCAGGATAACGGTTTCGTTAAGAATATGGCAGAGGCTGCTAAACGACAGAGAAGAACACCCACAGTAAAAAGGGACTGTGTTTCTACAGGCATGATAATAGAATTATGTAGGAGTTATAAAGACTGTAGGGACCTTATGGTGGTGAGAGATTTAGCAATGATTGTCATAAGTCTTGCTGGTTTTCTGAGGTACAGTGTATGATGAGTTGAGCGAGCTACGTTGTTCGGATGTATGTTTTCAAGATGATTTTATCAGGCTAACAATAAGGAAGAGCAAAACTGATCAGTTCAGTTTCGGTAACGAGGTTGTAATCGCAAAAGGCAACTCTCACGCTTGTCCCAAGCATATTTTGACGCGTTGTATGGTTTTAGAAGGAATATCCACGACCTCAGACGGTTATAATTTATCTTTTCAAACCTGCAGTTCGGGAAAGGAATGTTTGTAGGCTTATAGGTAAAGAGAAACCACCTAGGTATATGAGGACTTGGGAATGTGTTGTCAAAAGACTGAAGGAGGTCGGAAAAGGCCTGAATTTAGGTTTACATTCCCTGAGAGCAGGTGGGGCGACGGCGGTCGCGAATAGCGGAGTGAACGACAGATTTTGGAAACGCATTGGTAGGGTCCGCAGTGATGTAGATAAGGACATATATGTGGCCGATTCGCTTCAACGTTGGTTGCAGGTAACAAAGTTATTAGGTTTGTAGATATCGCACATTTCCCTTTCTTTTTATATCTATCGGTCGAGCAGCTATTTGCTATTTAGGTGTTGTGTAATGTTTGCCTTGGTACGTATATGGAGTATATAGAGGACTATTATTTTTTCCGCGTTTCGGAGAATAGCGGGAAATATTTGTCCTGTATACACGGAGTATATGAGGGCAGTTGCCTGTCTCGTGCAGAGGTTTTGACCAATCAGATTGAGGCACATGCTAAGGATAGTTTACGGGCACGTGTATGTTCAATCTAGCTTCGCACCTCGCACGGCGCAGTACAGTTTTAAATATAAGTATAGCAGAATTTTATGTTTATGTAACAGATGTATGTATGGGCATCGTCATATGTTAGAAATCACAGAATCAATTTTGTAAAAAAAAACACTTAAGCATTGTCGGGCTGATACACCTCCTGTCGCGCCTAATAAGGTTTTAAGGTTGGTGGCGCGCTTGGTTTTGCATGGCGATGAACAATGCGAGGGTATATGTGGGATGGTTGTATGTACATGTGTGTACGGTAAATGAAGTCAGAGTAGTTTTTTGTTAATGCTTATATATCCGGGTGAGAAATCGTGCCGTAACAACCGTGCCTCATGTACACATGTACGTTGTCGTGCGGAACGCTTTGTCAACGCATGCGTTATCGAGAGGGATGGATTTCGGAGTGGATCAGTTATGGTCTGGGGAGGAATCTCTGATGGCGTAAAACCACATTTGATTGTATTGTAAAGCAGTTTAGCGACTGTAAGATGATACTGTTTCGGAAAATTTCAATTTCCAGTACTGTGGGTACCTTCCTCTGAACTGCAATTACTAAACAATTTTTGTTAAACAACTTTTCGGCAATTTGATTATAAAAGATGATTCTTAGCAGCCGTTTAAAATCTTATACAACTAACAACACCGTATACCATTCTTCAGATTATGATAAATAACTTTTACCCTGTGTTTCTTTTTCCTTTCAGTACAGAATTATTTGCTAGCATATATATATCTATCTGATGTTATGGTTTACTGACCATTATTTTTTTAATTATGAACCTTTGTTGAGGTGAATACGTGATTATATAAACATGTGAAAGAGACATTAACCAAAGAGAAGGTGTATTAGGTCGCAAGGTAATTTTCTGTAATATAGTTATTTACTGACCCTTACGTGTAGCATAAATAGATTCACTGACCATTTTATATTCTAGAGAATGAGTTACTGCCCCCTACATACAGTATAAATAGATTCACTGACCATTTGATATTATAGAGAATGATTTACGGACTCTATGAATACAATATACATTGATTCACTGACCAGTATATGTAAGTAATGGCTTCATGTTGAATACCTCTTATGAATGTGGCAGAATATTTCAATATTTTCACGAGTGCGCCAGTCGGTAAAATATTTCACCGATGCCTATCACCGTTGACTGGCAATCTTTGTCGATATTTGATTTCACATCAAGAAACATACATTTGTTTGATTAGATTTGTTTTCGTATACTTCGTAGGTATATCTCATAATTCTTCTGTTCTCTGAATATTGTGACAGCGACTATGACGCATACTAAAACTAGACTTTACATGTACATATTGCAATAACGCATATATAGACTAAATCACAGGTAGTTAAGCCACATATCGTTAATAGGTTGAATGATGAAACATGTGAAGAGTGTTCTATAAAGTGTCAAGTACGACATTCACACCCTCCTGCTACCACACGTACGGTTGGTTGAGGAACTATTAAAAGATAAGCTAATTAAAACTATCTTGACACACTTGAGTGAAATATACATATTTAAACATTTTTGTAAATCGCGGTTTGATGTGGCACTTAGAAATTAAACAACTACAGCAACAAAAATAGGGCTTATGTCAAGGTAACTTCGTGATCCACGGGTCAAGGTCATTACAATGAAAAAGAAGCAGTCTCAGAATTAAGTCCAAATATCAAACGCCAATAAACGCCAGCGTAATATATGTAGTAAAAAAATCAGATTTTACGACTTTTGGTTATATTCCATGTAAAGGATGCCTGAATGTATTCCAAGCCTACCCCGGGAACTAAGAAACCAATTAATTAATTACTAGTAAGTCAATTGAAAGCAAAATAAAAGGATCATTTAGTACAAGTAAATGCACAGAATTCCTTCGTGTACTTAATGCTGATAATAGGGAATATGTTACAAAATACAAAATATTTATGTAAATGGTAAACATTTATGTACATTGTATTACAAAACAGTATCAAAAATGTTCTGTATTTTACTTATTTGTGTGTTCGTGACTTATCTGACCCTTTCTGTATATTTCCAATACGAAGCCTCTGTGTTCTCACATTCCAACAACCATTAGGACATTCTGGGATATCGAAAGAAAATGACACAAAAAGCAAGAAGTCTTGCTTGATAGTGTACAAGGATATTATTTTCATACCCAAGTCTCATTATCATTACTAAATCTGTTTAAGATACTGACTCATAGGTTTTTGTGACGTTAATAGCTATCTATAAATACTAAATACAATACTAGCGCCTATCCTTACTGGGTTTCCACTCCTCATTACCGTTATAAACGCTGGGTGGCAGCCCACTTCATCAGAAGGCGTACTTAGGCTGGTTGGTGTAATCAGTCATACAATACGAAAAGGGTCCTTGAATGTATGTATTTCCGTAATGAAAGAATCAACTATATTCACAAATCAGTGAATTTAATGACATTTAGTCGTCATTCACTGTTAATGTGTAGGGTAACTTTTAAATTATTGATGACACTAAATGGTTTTTCTCAATGCATTGAAAGGGGAAATCCTACTCGCAAATCATATTTTATTATTTAGTCTTCCAAATATGGTCATACCGGAACTTACAAACCTTCTGAAGATTCCGACCAATGCATCAAAGTGTATGTGGATGGTCAATTCTTGATGACGCGTTCGTCGTATGCCGTATCTACAAGGACACAATGACCATCAAAAACTGGTCAATACGAAACCATGTGTACAGGGACCCAATCCTGTGGCGTATTCTCATATCGATCAAGGGATCGGGACAGTTACTAGTTAATGTAGTTAACAGCTTTTTAATGTCGGTAGATTAAGATCCCAATTGATCACGCGAGTATCGATGAGATATTTATGTATCGGCAATTTGTGAAAAAAAAAACATCTCTGTGTACATAGATACACTAAACACTGAGATTCAAATAATATTCTGTAAGATACTGTGAATTACTCCATTTTTGTGGATACTGACTTTTGTCACATTGCTTCAAACGAGTCCTATGCGAGAGAATTGATCACAAAAAAGATCGATAAAGGACAGTATTATTTGTTAAACTGATGTTATTGAGTTACCTAAATCAAAGGTCCATTTCTATCGGAATTAACGTGATAATACTACTGCTTTCACAGACTATAAATATCTACAATTAACATGATAATACTACTGCTTTCACGGACTATAAATATCTACAATTAACATGATAATACTACTGCTTTCACGGACTATAAATATCTACAATTAACGTGATAATACTACTGCTTTCACGGACTATAAATATCTACAATTAACATGATAATACTACTGCTTTCACGGACTATAAATATCTACAATTAACATGATAATACTACTGCTTTCACGGACTATAAATATCTACAATTAACGTGATAATACTACTGCTTTCACGGACTATAAATATCTACAATTAACTCTGACGTTGTGCAATATGTTTTTATATCATAAGGCATCGGAGATTTGTCATGCAATTTATAGAATATTCCAACACGTAAGTGTTTGTAATACTGTATCCTGGGGAAATTTCACCCGGTCAAATTCGCCCTCATTACGGACGGCGAAAAGGGCAAAAATTAAACTGAAGCGAAAACTTGTTTATTTGTGTAACAATGAAAGGGCACATGTTCTCCGTATGTTATCACGTACAATCTCTCAGTCCGAGATTGAATAATTAAACTGTACTCTTACATGTACAGGTATTTAGGAGGAGGATCCATCTAAGCTCAATATTGTTTTCCGCCCATGTGGTTTCGTGTTGCCAATGATAAATTTGTTTATGTAATTGTTTGAACGAGCGGCTATATTCTGAAATACAAGAAAATAAATGGAAAGCAATTCGTTATCTTATAGAGTCCACTTAGGTGACATTGTATTGTCTTCATCAATTTTTTTTATATATTAAACACAAAAGTACGTAAGCACTTCGTAAACTCAAGGAAACATAGGTTTTCAGAATACATTGTCTACATGTGTGACACAAATTTATATCACCTGCATTGCTCACAAGAATATGTCTATGTGATTATCACACAGTTACAAGTGGTTTTGTCACAGTAAACACTTCAGTTACGTAACACAGGAGTTTTGCTGACGGAAAACACCCAAGTAAGGTTACATATTGATTAGAATGGATAGTTATGCACATTGTTGGTTTATAATTGTTTGGAATGATGTTGCATTAAAAAATGAAAGACGTGTTATAAAAAAAGATTTAGAACATTTCTGATTAAAACAGCATTATAACAAGGTTTACACGACGCAGTTGTTTGCACTGACATTATGTGAAATTGTTGGGACATTTGATTGTCATTTGATTTGATAAAATGAGCGAATTTCATTTGATGCCGACAGTAACTTACTTAAGAACAGACGAGATTACATTCAATCTGCTGACGTCAGAAATTAACACAGCAATTAAAAGCCAACCCAAGTCCAATATCCATTGTCATTACAGCCAAATACACGGATGTATTTCGTCTGATGTTGAACGTTTTCGATATCTGCATAGAAAGTTTTCGTTTTCTTACAGGAAAAAGGCGAAACCAAAACAAGCGTATTTAAAAAATATGTTTATTTCTTCTTTTCATTTTGTGGGAAATCAATCTCAAAATAATTTTGCTCTTATTTTTCTTTAATTCTTTCAAATACGATTTCCTACTTGAAATAATACCGCTTACAGTTGGAGAAGAGGGACCACCATTCCGCCGGGGCGCCAATAAAACGGAAGTAGACAAGATAAATAGTTTTATTCGTTAGAGATGTTATTTCCGAGGTGACATTCCCAGAAACCTTTGTCAGCCGTAAACATTGCTCGGTTCACTGCGTGTGTTTACCGGAATGCCAGAATTCGCCAAGCAGACGACTCAAGTGTATTTACGAGCGGTTAGCGCTTAAACGGGCAGCCATTATTCACTATGACATTACAAGAGAAATGTATTTAATGATGTCTGTTCAATCCATTCAATTGGAATTTACCAATTAATTAAACTTTCCAAACATAGCTACCATGACCACGAATTTGTTCCGTGCGTTGAATGGATGTCACTGGCTTGTCATGTCTCTTGCGCTGTTAAGTCTCAATCTGAAAACACATTGCTTGCGGTCCAGCACCACATTCGTCACTATCGTTTGGTTCGCTCTACAGTAGATTGTCTTACCCGTGCTAACTCGTCTGTCGGACAAGCGGTCTGCTTCAACGAACAATTGAAGGAATGGATTGAAATTGGACATAAAATAAATCGGAAGACTTGAATGCCTTGATTGCTTGAAATAGATGTGGACTCATAAAATAAAATAAAAATTGTGGATCGACGATTTGTTTCTGTGGCTAAGGTATCTAAGCGCACGATATAGAAAGGTGTCCCCAGATTGTAAAAAAGTGCATGTGTGATTGGATTGGATTGGGTCTGTGTCAGTTAGGCAGATTTGTAAAGAATAAGGCAAGCAGGTTTTACCGTAATGGATAAAATAGGCACACGGGCCCGTTTGTTGACTCAATATGACATTGTTGCGTCATCGATTTTGTTTTTACGATTGTTACGAAAATACAAAAAATGTAAGTTATTTATCTTATTGTTTTAATTTTCCACTGAATCCAAAACACAAAGTTGTATCGTTAGATTACTTTTATTCATTTATGGAGCAGTTATTTACGGTATACAAAAAAATGACCGTGTGTGTTTGATGCCTGTTTTTGCAGTAACGAGTCTATAGAACGTGCAAGGTTTTGGTGGTGAAGGAAAGCCGGAGTACCAGGAAAACAACCACCGACCTACGGCCAGTACCTGGCGACTGCCCCACGTAGTGGAGGGCTGGTGGTAGCAGAGTGTCAGACGCCTTAACCACTTGGCTACCGCGGCCTCTCCAGATTGGATCATTTTACCGAAATGATATATTGAATTGAAATTATTATGGGAAATCAAGAAAGGAAAATGCTCGACTAAAGTAGTATTAATTACATTATTAATAATTACAAAATCATTACAGAAACACCGTTATAGAAACAAATGTCAGGCTACAAATTAAATAAAAAAGGGAAAGAAAAAAAAAGAAGAAAAAAAATATATTCAGCACAGAGATATTGCTTATATTGCTTATCAATTTTTTATGAACGTCTCAGTACGGTCGAGAAAATGATGTATATATCTCCTTTGTTCATTCTGTTTTAAAGCTATCGTTGATATCGTCAGGATGCACTGTCGATTAACCTCAAACATCAAAAGCTTTAGGATTTTATCATTCTCAGTTTTCTCCACGATACCTATCTTATAAACGGGTTCAATTAGGTTTGCGGTTAGCCAACTGAAAAGTTCTTTCGTAAGAAAATTGATTGATATTTATCAAATCTAAATATCGAAAATGTCCTCCATTATCTTACGACTGATCTGATGGCTGTAGAGATTACCTAAATCACATTGTGTATTTGATTTGAAAAGTGCATTTCCTTTAAAATTGTTATTTTGATCACATTTTCATGTTTTTTTTCGTTCTTTTGATTTTTGTTTTATTTTAACAATTTTATGAAATTCATTCAATATCAGTGATATCTGAAATGCTTCTGTGCAAAAAAACGTTAACACATAAAAGCACGTTTGCATCGTGGTTACATAATCCTGTATTACCAACAGTATTTACTTCATAGTAAAACAGCATCAATATGTTCCAAGTCGCACTATTTATTTTCTTCATTCCTCCATGACTTGTTGAATAATTCTTTTGTCATAATGTCTTATAAAAGAATGTAATGATATGAAATTGACATTGTGTGCGACGTGACACGACAGACATGCATCACATTATAGTATGACGGCAATACCACGAAACCTGTCAACTATCTTATCTAGTTGGCGGATTTGGCTGTTGGATGACTAGTAATTGAACAAGGGAAGAGGCATGTATGTCTTCTTCAACACGAGACTGGTGGAAACTGTTGAACACTTCTACTAATTTTTCAACCAAAAAATCGAATATACCAACATTGACGCATGATAATGTAAAATATGTAGATGATAGTCAAAAAGCAGAACTTTTAAATAAATAAATAAATATTGTATTAGGCAGCCGACAATTGATACAGTACCTGATTACATACCTAATTTGCCTAATAAACTAGAAAATATTTATAATATAAGTGAACAGGATGTTAAAGATGTTATGTGTATGTTACAGATTTCTAAAGCTTCGGGTCCGGATAATATAATCCAAGAATTGTTAAGGAAGCAAAATTAGAAGTTATCACTACAAATCTCACTAAATTGTTTATCAAATCTTTAAACGGTGGTAAATATCCTCTCATTTGGAAAGTTGCAAATGTCACACCTGTATATAAAAAAGGTAATAAATCTGTTGTATCAAATTATAGAACTATATCTTTGAAAAGTATTGTTGGTACACTAATGGAAATACGTATTTTTAAACATGTATATAATTTTCGTAGGGACACAATCACGAAAAATCAGCCTGGCTTCACACCTGGGGATTCTGCAATTAATCAGTTACTAGACATTGCAAACAATATTGGGAGGGCATTGGATGCGGGTAAAGAACTTATAGCGGTATTCTGTGACATAGGTAAAGCATTTGACCGAGTTTGGCATAGAGGTCTTACATTTATCTGTAATTTAAAGCTGCAGGTATTTCAGGAAATTATTAGCTTTGTGTGAAAATTATTTATCCAACAGAAGTCAAACAGTTGTAGTAAATGGGAATTCTTCAGATTCTCAAAATATTAAAGCAGGTTTACCACAGGGTTCAATCTTATGTCCATTGTTTTTTTCTTATATATATAGATGATATTGTAAGTGACATTGATTAAACTATTTGAGGATGATACTGCATTAAACATAACTGTTGACAATACTGTAACTGCTGTAAATACTTTCAATAATGATCTTTCTAAAATACAGTCAGATATGAGCAGATGAATGGTTAGTGAAATTCAACCCGGATAAAACCGAACCACCATTAATAAGTAGAAAGACTACACCAGTAAATTACAATTCAAAACTAAGAATGACATTGATATCGCTACAGTAACAATTAGGAGTATGGGTGTCCGATAACGGTGCATGGAATATTCACGTTGACTACATATCAAAGAAAAAATCACCAAGATTTCATGTACATTGTAGCTGTACTTCGAAAACTTAAGAAACACTCTCGACAGGAATTCTCTCAAAACTATATTTTTTGCTTTTAACAGACCTATTCTCGAATATTCTGATGTGATTTGGGACAATATTCCTAACTATCTATGCCAAAACTTAGAAAATATTCAAATTGAAGTTACCAGAATAGTAGCAGGTGCAACTAAACTATCTTATTGTAATATATCTTATTACAGACGTAGATCTAATCTAATTCTGTGATTATATAACGATGTGGGCTGGGATAAACTAGATAAAAGACGTGAAAATCATAAAATCATACAATTTCATAACATCTATCATAATAAATCTCCAGCGTATCTATTAAACGTAGTTCCTAGAAAAATATCAGAAAGCCATAGTCACAACACAGATGGAATTCCAATCATTTACTTTCAATTAGATGTAGAACCAACTTTTACAAAGACTCGTTTTTGAACTCCTCAATACAATGATGGAATGCATTACCTTTAGATATTCGTGAAAATCCGTCAGTGAATGTTATTAAAAGATTTCTCCAAAAAGATAAAATAGTGGTCCCTACATATTTCAATATTGGAAGTAGAAACCTACAAATACTACATACAAGATTAAGGTTAAAATGTAGTAATTTGAAACAACACCTATATACGAATGCATAAGAAATTTAGAGGTAAACCCATTATGTAGATGCGGACTAGTTAAATGTAGGAACCACTTTTTACTCATATGTAATAATTACACCAGAATAAGACAAAATACTATCAATAGCTTAAACATTAACCTTACTGAAAATACTATACAATGGGGAAGTACGTAATATGCAAAACAGAAGAACAAAGAAATTATTTTGCCAGTTCAGAATTTTATCAAACTCAGTAAACGGTTTAGTTTATCCTTATTTGTACTATGTTCATGTACCACCTTATTATTGTAGTTATTGTTCTAAATAGTTTCTACATCAATTATATAATCTATTATTGATAATTGATTTTAAGTCTAATCAAATGTGCATCAAATTTAATGTTTCAATTTACAGTTCACCACCTGTAAAAAATATTAAGTTAAACTTTATCTTATACAAATTACTATGGTTATTTAGGTGTCAACAGTCTCGAAGAATTATTTGCCTGTAATATATACTTGGGAGAGGAGTTAATATAAGCTCTAAGCTTGTTTTCCAATCCCTGTGTAAGTATATGTGTGTAACATTGAGTAAATAATGTTTAAACTAAGGGAAGAGGCATATGATATTTAGATTATAAACGCGATCTTCAACTACACATTCAAATTAATTCATTGACAATACATTTGAACGATGCATAGGGATATATAAACTGACACCACACTTAAATTCGGAATTAAGGCATCACTATTTTAGCTAATAAAACAATCCTCAAAAGGTTAGTCATTGACACCAAAATAGTTCTGTTGTAGTTTGTCGCTCATAAAGTAACTCCCTTTAATTTCATTTTAGATATAATATTAATGGTGCCTGGCCAGGGACAAACAGCTGGTTATGTAGCCCAGTTGGTTAGACAGACTGTTAGGTGACTGGAATTAAGTCCAGGGTCTTAATCTGGTCCGGACTCGTTGCATTTTTAAGGATAATTTCAGTATTGTTTCTTTCATCATTGTTATTTTGGCGTTAAACAAAAATGTTAGGCATGGGTTTCTTTTAGAAATTATTCAAATAAGGTATCGACAAGCAGATTGAAAATAAACAAACAAAAACTAAACAAAAAGAAAACAAAAAATCGATTTCATAGACACAGTTGTTGGATTAGGGACAGTCATCCATATATGAACATTGTTATGTGATATTCAGGTAGATGCGTTTTACAAATTTCGCTTCTCAGTGACCCTTAAGCTTTGCTATCGGCAGAAAACGTCGAATACATCTCTCTGGTTAGAGATATATAGATTGTGTCGTGCATGTAGGTCGTGTATTCCTTAACAGATACAGGTAAATGTTCATCACGAAATTGAGAATAAAACCTAACCATCCATAACGACAACTAACAGGTGTATTGCCAGTTCGCACGCAAACGCTTGCAGAACACAAGCATTTATCAGCAGCATTAGATCAGCGGAAAACGGTCTGTGAAAATCTTACCCCTTGTGCTAAGTCCTCTGGGGCGAATTTGACGATGTGATCCGTCAGATACAATTAATAGAATATTGTATGGAGTAGTAATATCTATGTATAACGTTATTTCAAAGGTAATCGAATGTGTTTGGTTTCACAAACTACGAAGGCAGCGCATTAAATCGATTTTCAATACATCTGTACCGTCTGTGAAAATATTCAAGTAAATAATTAATACTTCAATGGGTTTTTGAATAAGTACACTATGCGGCAACAATAGGCGTGCACTAGAGACTCTCATCCTGAGCATTATTGATACTCCTTAACTGCCTTTAAGTATGTCCGGTTACAGTTTACATGGGGCAGGCTTTCGAATTGATCTGTGTTAAAAAATCGTCTTGTTTTGACACAAACGTTTCTGTGACTTTTGAAACTAATCAGAAACCTCGGCATAGTTATTTTAGATAGATGAAACCCATCATTTGTTGTCTCATTATTTACGTTATGTGAAATCTGATACCATGCATTTACATGAAGGCCCGTTCCATCATATCCCTCCCTGTGGATTCCGGAAAGAATTTGACTACTGTAGTCCAGTACTGCTAGTATTGGAAAGGCGACTAATATAAAGCTCTCTGCGATAATGGGGGTTTCCTCCGTGGTTTCTGCTAAGGGAATAAAAGAAAATAATTTCATAGGCATTTAGATCTCCTAAGTTGAGCTTGTGAGTGTGTACTGATTTATGTGGCAGTATTATATATTCGGACTGACTTAAGTGGAGCTCGATCACTACAGATTCTGAAAACATCTTTAGTGTCCTTTGATGTAGGAACATGAAGGAAACAATTGATCCATAACATCCTTTGTTTTATTGGAATCTTTTTTTCTTTCATATGTCTACAGTTGTTTTTTGGCATTCCCACTGTTTGCCAAAATTCAAGTCTTAACAATGATTCTTTGGTGTGTTTAAATGATATGTGACCACCATTCTCTGTCCTAGCCTTTCTAACTACTACCATTCTATGCCCTGAGCTGATGGACACATTGTTATTCCCTTTCAATGCTAAGGGTAGTCGTCTGGCGCAGTCGATAGCACACTCGCTTTTCACAAAGACGGCCGGGGTTCGACTCCTCGACCGTACGTGAGGAGGTATTAAGAAACCTGCCAAACCACGAAGGATTTTGTCTTGGTATTCCGGTTCACTCCAACAAGCAAAATGTCCCTGCTCGCTTTCATCCAGGACAACCAGAGGGGTTAATATGAATTGTAATAACCTTTTTCATAATTGTAGTGAAATAAATAAAATTTATATTTGGCGATGCGTTGTAAAATTGTCCTGACAAGGGATCGCAAATGTTGTCTTCTGCAAATTTAACGGATACTCAACCTATGTCAGCACCAGGCTGCTACACGTACCTAAGGTTAGATATCACCATGTCATTACTATCCTATTTAAAGATTAATGGTAAGTTTGAGTTCGGTATTATAATTACTCACGAGGCTTATTTACATAATCATTGCAAACTATATACAGCAGACAAATATTGACGTCAATATGACGTCATAGATTAATAATTCCACTGTTATGAATGAAACCGAACATTCTCTTGCTGTGATATCATATCCCGAATACTTGTCAATAATGTTAACGATTTATGACCTAGTACGAGGCTTTGTTTTAAACCACACCTAATCTTCACATGGTTTTAGTGGTAGGACATAGTTTTGGAATTCAGATTTATTGAACACTTTCGCACATTTGTTTGGAAACGTTTCCTTTTCACTCAACACGTGGGCACGCATGTCCTGAGACTGCATTGTCCAATATGAAACCTCAAATACAACGCTGCGGGATGGTTACCCGGACACACAATGCGTATATATAAGTTAAGTGTTTGTACAGTGCTGTCGAAGATCAACCTTTTATTAACCCAGCTCTGATTTGCGTATATATGCTTGTTATTGGAAGTCGATCGAGTTCTAACGATACAGATTTGTATTAGGACATTTCCAAACGTTTTCGATTGCTACTTGTATAAAAAAGGCCATTCGAGTTCGCTCATAAAGTAGTTGGAATCATTCAGCATTGAAGCCCTGATATTCAGTGACAGGACAAATTGATTTTACTTGTCAGCGGCAGTGGTTCGTAAAAACATTGGACAAATTCTATAGCTCATATTGGAGTGTTAATTGAATGACGGCTGAACAGGTAACGCGCTCATAAAGGTGGACGATCTATGTTTAAGCAGTTATATGCTAAAGTACATCACAGCGTGTGAGGGATCGAGTGTTTGGAAGGAAGCGTGGGAGCGAGGGTGGTCCATAGTCAGCATCTGGCGCGATTGCCAGTGTGGGAGCTATATCACTTGACAAGTGATCTCCACGAGACAACCAAGGTCTACCATCAAGCCCTGATTGTGATCAGAATATAATTATATCTGATTGGAATAATACCACAAAGACAGCAATTTATTATTTTGCAGGATTTCTATAGCAAAACTGTAAGTATTTATTTATAAATAATATGTAATGTTATCTGTTAAAATATAACAACAATTATTTTAAGCTTCCGTTTGTGAAAAAATACCTGGGATTTTCTATTTGCATCCTGATCACTATCTTTGAAGGTGTTTTTTTAGCTGTTGATGAATTGGATCAGTATGTTATATAAGACAATATCTCATACCTGGGTCAGTTTGCGATAAAAAAAGTTTTAACTTTATTTAAAAGATTTAGTAGCTATTTAAATTCGTTACCGAAAATTGAAATAAACACGCGCAAAGAAACCTGCTACTGTGAACTATCCTGAAAACCTGCCATTTGGAGATACCTGTACTAGTATACTGTATACAGGATCAAATGTGTGTGATTGGAAGTGGATGTCGAGGTAGGGGGAATATACGCTTAATTTGTTTAAAAAAATATAAATCGTTTTGCAATATTCAGAGTAATGTATAGATGTGCTCTAGACGATGAAGTCTTATGTAAATAAATAATGAATGTGAATTCACCTGTGTTAGTAATTATATTGTGTCAAAGAGTTTGCTCGTATGCGTAAATGGGAACACAAAGCTAAGGAATTGTAACGAACATTTTGTTTATTACAGGGCTGGAAATTTTAATTATCAAAGTGTACAATAAAAGTGCACATTTTAATGTAAACTCCACCAAAATAACATTAGTAAAATGTTCGCGATTTAAAGAACTGTTTAATAATACACATAGACACTGATGCAAGTTATGACAGTGTATTATTAGCTTCAACGGAAATCGAGGTGAATGGTAATATAAATAGTATCCTTATACCTTGCTACTGTGCAATGTTTGAGCGAGGATTCCCCCTTGCTACCCTCCGTCTTTTCTTGTTGTGTTGTTAATACAATACTGATGCAATGTTTGAGCGCAGACTCATCCTTGCTACCCGCCGTCTTTTCTTGTCGAGTTGTTAATTACATAACTGTTGCAAGGTTTGAACAAGGATTCCCCCTTGCTGCCTGCCATCTGTTTTTGTCGAGTTGTTTAAACACTACTGATGAAAGGTTTAAGCTAGGATTCCCACTTGCTGCCTGTTGTCTGTTCTTGTCGAGTTGTTTAAACACTACTGATGAAAGGTTTAAGCTAGGATTCCCCCTTGCTGCCTTGTGTCTGTTCTTGTCGAGTTAATAATTCACTACTGATGCGAGGTTTGAGCAAGGATTCCCCCTTGCTGCCTGCCATCTGTTCTTGTCGAGTTGTTAATACACTACTGATCGAGGTTTGAGCAAGGATTCCCCCTTGCCTTCAGTTGTCTGTTCTTGTCGAGTTGTTTAAACACTACTGATGCCAGGTTTGAGCAAGGATTCCCCCTTGCTTTCTGTTGTCTGTTTTTGTCGAGTTGTTTAAACACTACTGATGAAAGGTTTAAGCTAGGATTCCCCCTTGCTGCCTTGTGTCTGTTCTTGTCGAGTTAATAATTCACTACTGATGCGAGGTTTGAGCAAGGATTCCCCCTTGCTTTCTGTTGTCTGTTTTTGTCTAGTTGTTTAAACACTACTGATGAAGGGTTTAAGCGAGGATTCCTCCTTGCTGTCTGCCGTCTGTTCGTGTCGAGTTGTTTATGCATTATTGATATGAAGTTTGAGCGAGGATTCCTTCTTGCTGCCTGCTGTCTGTTTTTGTCGAAATGTTTAATTCACTACTGATGCGAGGTTTGAGCAAGGATTCCCCCTTGCTGCCTGCCGTCTGTTTTTGTCGAATTGTTAATACACTACTGATGCGAGGTTTGAGCAAGGATTTCCCCTTGCTGCCTGCCATCTGTTTTTGTCGAAATGTTTAATACACTACTGATGCAAGGTTTGAGCAAGGATTCCCCCTTGTTGCCTACTGTTTGTTTTTGTCGAGTTGTTAATACACTACTGTTGCGAGGTTTGAACAAGGATTCCCCCTTGCTGCCTGCCGTCTGTTTTTGTCGAATTGTTAATTCACTACTGATGCAAGGTTTAAGCGAGGATTCCCCCTTGCTGCCTGCCATCTGTTTTTGTCGAAATGTTTAATACACTACTGATGCAAGGTTTGAGCAAGGATTCCCCCTTGTTGCCTACTGTTTGTTTTTGTCGAGTTGTTAATACACTACTGTTGCGAGGTTTGAACAAGGATTCCCCCTTGCTGCCTCTCGTCTGTTTGATTTGTTGATGTAGTGTTCTTGCCAGGGTTCAACTTGTTTCTTGTTACCGTCTTCTACATTTGACTGTTTCGGGCCATATTAGAACTAAGGTTCATCCATACCTCCTGTCGTCTCTTCGGATCGGCTATTTGTATAATACAATGTTGATGTAGTGTTCGGGTCAGGATTCCTCCTTGTTCCTTGTTACCCTTTGCCACTTTCAACTATCTCAAGGTCATATTATTTAAGGGTCTGTCTGTTTGACTTGTTTCTCTTCGCCATGTATAACCGTGAGTTCACGTTACTTTCTGTTGCTTTCTTTTTGTTTTCACTTGGTATTTTTCCATTATATTTGAGCCAGGATTTCCCTTAATTC
Organism: Mizuhopecten yessoensis; assembly: GCF_002113885.1. NCBI lineage: Eukaryota > Metazoa > Mollusca > Bivalvia > Pectinida > Pectinidae > Mizuhopecten > Mizuhopecten yessoensis. Next base: position 862,987 of record NW_018408713.1, read on the forward strand.
GTATTGCCGTCTGTTTGCTCCGACAGTGTGGTTCTGTTTCGTCCTTGTTTGCTTTTATGTTACTTTTCATTAAATAAATACCGTTAACAACTATCGGCAGAAGTGATATTTAGGAATTCAGTACAACAATATCAGATCACACGAGAGCTTTGTTTCGGCAGAGTTTTTAATACAGGCTAATCAAAGAAATGGCGTAAGAAAGCAAGCATGTACTTTAAGACCATTACAGGTCAAATTTAATAGAGCTGCGAAGGAAATATGATTAAATGAAACATTGAGGACGTGCATGTATATACAGCACACATTCGTTACACTCTTTGTCTCAACAAATGTGTAAATAAAGATATTTGAGGATATTTTAGTAAAGCATACAATAATCTATTTACAAAAAAGTACTGGAAAATGAAGCAATGTACATGACACCGAGGTCTTCTACTTATTTTTGAAACCAGTTTCTCTCTTCTCGAATCATTTTAATCACTCTTGCTGGCCTGGATGGAAACCCCAGGTGGTCATAATACAAATAATGCAGGCCATACTATCAAATAAAGTTGTCTGAATTGATATATAAAATATGTCAAAATGACGAGATTAGCCTTTCACGTTTGATTTCATTATATTTTTCGAGCAGAGGTTATTTATTTTCTGAAAAAACGTGTTTGTGGATGTAGCTGACATAGTATTTCAATGTTTTCTTCTTTTACTAGAAAATAATATTCTTTCTGAAAATGATGTGTAAAGAAATGTTCTCTGTGTACGATTTTGGTCTCAAATATTAGTTTGATTTTAATGATGAACACCGAATATTATATCCATGCACCTAATGATAAAATTATGTTCTATCTCTGTAAAGACGTCTTGTCATAAAACCGTATAAAATATGCAAATGTCTATATATATGCATGTGTTTACGTACGTAGGAAGCCTTATCCTTTTGATCTTTGAACGTAAATGATGTGAGGTGAATCGTCGATGTCTTCATGTTAGATCATTAATAGCCATACAGATCTTAATCGACACGGATGCGCAGGGATATGTGAAGAAGTCGACGCTTCGGTAAATGAATTAGTCGAGCGGTAGACAAAAAGTCACGTGATAGATCTGATGACAATGTGGCAGGGGCTCCACTTATAAACAAAATGTCACGTGATATATATGTTGACAAGGTGACAGGGGCTCGACTTGTAGGAAAAAAGTCAAGTGATATATCTGATGACAAGGTGACATGGGCTTCACTTATAGACAACATGTCACGAAATAGATCTATTGTCAAGATGACCACAGGCTCGACTTGTAGATAAAATGTCTCATGATACATCTGGTACAAGGTGACACGGGCTTGATTTGTCGACAACATGTCACGTGATAGATATGATGACAAAATGACACGGGCTCGACTTGTGGACAAAATGTCACGAAATAGATCTGATGACAAGGTGATATGCGCTCGATTTGTAGACAAAATGTCACGTGCTAAATCTAATGACAAGGTGACGCGGGCTCAATTCGTAGACAAAATAACCCGCGATAAATCTGATGACAAGGTGACACGGGCTCAATTCGTAGAAAAAATGTCACGTGATAAATCTGATGACAAAGTGACATGGGCTCAATTCGTAGACAAAATAACCCGCGATAAATCTGATGACAAGGTGACACGGGGTCAATTCGTAGACAAAATGTCACGTGATAAATCTGATGACAAGGTGACAGAGGCTCAATTCGTAGAAAAAATGTCACGTGATAAATCTGATGACAAAGTGACATGGGCTCGATTTGTAGAAAAAATGACACGTTTGTGGTAAAAGCAACATACATTGTATTATACATTTTTGGACAAAGTAATACGGACTCGACTTGTAGACATTGTGTCATATTATAGATTTGTGGGCAATGTGACACGGGCTCGATTTGTAGACAAGCTGTCACGCGATTTTTGTTTTATTAAATGCACGAGTTCAACTCGTTGAACAATGATCGAACCTCATTTTATTCAGATGTATTGTGGTTGTCGAAGTTATTCGTATTTCTTGGTTAGGCGATCTTGTGCTGTTTTTTTGAGGCCGGGATATATATAAGACACTTTTTGTTAATATTTCAACTGCTGACTTGTACAAGAATCTGTGTGTATTTAATTGTCATTCTTTATAACAAGGCATGTTTTGTTACACTATACTACATTACCTAATTCAAATTTACATTACCTTATTCATTTAAACAATAACTGGTTGTCTGTATGTAATTATTGTTGATATAATTACAAGTGGCCTCTGGCAAATCCCATAAAACCCGTATTTGCCAGAGGCCACTTGTATTTATATCAACAATAATTACATCCAAACAACCAGGTATTTTTTATATTTACATATTTTTCTTTTTTAAGACATATTTCTACAAAAACCATTTGCCCTGCCTCAAAATACATTTCAGGCGGTCATTTTGTTTGTTTACATATTCCTACATCTGAAACATGCAGTTGTAATTATCCAAACAACCAGGTATTTTTTATATTTACATATTTTTCTTTTTTAAGACATATTTGTAATGGGACGGCGCGGGGGCAAATGTAAAAATACTGATATAACCGAAATCATACTCACCTTACTTGATTCATATGCCACCTCGCCTAATCCATAATCACCCATTGTAATACATACTCACCTTACATATTTCATATTGCATCTTTCCTGCTTGTATAACCTAATTCATAATTTCTTATATAACTCACGTTTCACCTTACCTAATGTATGCTTACCTTACCTTATTCATATTCACTTTACCTAATTCATACATACTTACCTTATTCCTGCTCACCTTATCTAATTCTTACTCACCTGACCTAATTCATAATTATCTTATATAATTCATGTTTCACCTTACCTAATGCATACTTACCTTACTTATTCATACTCACCTTACCTAATTCATACTCACCTTACCTAATTCATACTCGCCTATTATTCATATTTCACCTTACCTAATTTCTGCTTACCTTACCTTATTCATACTCACCTTACCTAATCCATACTCACCTTACATATTTCATATTGCACCTTTCCTGATTCATATTTCACCTTATATTACCTAATTCATAATTATCTTACATCAGTCATATTTCACCTTATTTAATTCTTATTCACCTTACCTTATTCATACTCACCTGACCTTATTCATATTTCACCTTACCTAATTCATACTCACTTTGGTTCATCATATATTTAACTTAAACTGATTCATAATCACCTTACCTGATTCGTATTTTACCATTAATAATTCATGCTTACCTTACCAAATTCCTATTTCGACTTGCCTTATTATTACCTAACAATCTTTAATTCATAGTTCACCTAATTCAAATTCCACCTTACTTTATTCATACGTGCCCTTGCCTAATTAATACCTAATTCATACTTTTAATATTTACCTGGACTTATTCACATTTCACTTGACATATTTCGCATTTCACTTTACCTAATTCACTTTTCAACCTTTATTTATTTATTTTATTTATATTTAACCTTAACTTATTCATGTGTCATCTTATCTTTTTACTTTTTAACTTTGTTTATATTTGACTTTACATAATTCGCATTAACTTGACCTTATCCATATTTCATCTAACTTACTTCATTTTTCATTTGACTTCACTTAATTCATATTTAAGCTTACCTTATTCATATGTTAACTAACCTATTTGATACATCGCCCTTACCTAACATCACCCTACGTAACTAAAACATCACATCTCCCTACCGTATTCATATGTTAGCTTACCAAGTTCATACCTTTCCTTACCTAGTTCATAAATCACCAAACATAATGCAAACATCACCTCTCCTTACCTCATACACCCCCTCATCTTATTCCTACATCCCATTACAGTGTACCTAATCTATACATTACATCACATAATTCATACATCACCGAAGAACACATTAACTTTGGTAATTGAAACAGAACTAAAAACATACACTCTAATAATCAGACAACTGTTCATAATCTTCTATCGTGTTTGATCACAGCTAGTATGTTAAAACCTTGACGGTGTTCGACTGGAAACGTTGGTCCCTTTAATTAACACCTATACGTGTACAGATGGCGATTTGTCACTATGTTAGCCAGGTAGTGTGATTTATTGGTTTATCGCGATGAATTATCGAATCAGGTGCTGGAGTCGAGTGTAAGGCACCGAGAGGGGAACAATATGGGTTTAGAAGACTAGTAGATAACGAGTACAAAAGAAGCATTCCTTCACATTTCATCAGCATCGCGTTCACTTATACTCATGGTTATTTTCCCCGTGGATGCGTCATATTGATTAAACAACTACTTATGGTTGGTTTCGTACACGAGACCATTCGATTTTTTTTGATTTTTTTTTTTTTAATATTCCTAATTTAATAAGAGATAAATGTTATTGTACATGTTGTATACATAACCCATGTTTCATACATGAACTGTGCTTGTATACCGTCTGTATATACTAGATATACCGTACATACTTTATTTTACGTTCTTAACGTATTTGGCCCCATCCATGTGATGTATATATTTTCAGAAATGCTAAATTTTGCCATTGCGTTTCAAATGAACAAAACACTTGTCCACGATATATTAAAATTTGTGTTTGACTTATTTCACGAGTTAAACCGAAAAAAATACGGCTCGTATAATATATGTAATCTTCAACGCTAAAAGTACATACATTTTGGTTTAGGTGACAGCTGTTCTAAAACGTTCACAAAAGTATTTCAGAACTACTGTAAACGTATTGGTTTTATTGTGGAACTTCATATTCTCATTCATACGTTCCACTACATGTGCTGGTCGTTCCAACAATGTTAACTTTCATTATGTGGACATATTGTTAATTAAAACATGTTTCTTTAAAATAGCGTTTTATTGGAAACAAGTTAATGCAACAAAAATAATTCCTTTCATCCGGATTTCGGTTAGCAAAAGCATTAAAAACCTCACAGAAATAAGTTTGATTGCATGTAATTCAGATAACAAAATGCATGAAGCTACTAGTTTGTTAGCTTGGATAAAAGCTATGTTGAAAAAACAACTCAACCACTTTGTAAAATGAAAGGTAGGAAATTTGGAGAACAGGTATATATGAACCGAAACTTGCGATTAAAATGTCCGTTGCATTATTCACACGTCCCTTGCTATTGACTAGGTATCAGTTTAGGCATAACTTGATAATTTAGTAAACATTTGAAACAAATATTTATAGATTTCATTTTCAAATTTAAAATGTGCGAGTTCAGACAACTCCCGGTACGCTGGCACCCACTGATTCCATATATACGATAGCTCTATGAGCGAAGTTTCTTTTTCAGCATCTGAAAGCAGTACAATCGCCTTCGATCGCTGTATCAATTTCAAGCTAGTATCCACATCAAAGGTTCCCTCTCAATGGTTGAGCCCACTTTAAGATGATTTATATGGAACTTGAACGATATTCCTAACCTTCAACGTTGATTTCATCAATTCTCTAATGATTCAAACAGTTTGAACCGGGATTATATTATGGTCATTTTATGGCAAGCGATACCTTGGTAAATACACGCCAATGCAACGCCGGATCTGTTATCAAGAATTTGATATATGATAGCCCGTATTCATAATAAAATCTGAAGGACTTCTGTCAAAAGTGAATTGATGACGAAATATCGATTAATCATGTAAATTACCATAATAGAAATAGTCGATTTCGCTGTTAGTGACATGTGATCCTTGCATTGTATCATGTTATGTCGAGATATTGATTACCCCTTGTTCATTTCAATAGTAAGCATGGGGTATTCTATTTTGGTCGGGTTGGAATAGTACAAGTAATGCACATGTTTCATAACTATTAGCCATGTTACATTGTAGGTCAATGCCTAATGCTTTAAGTCTATTTGTAGATTTCCATCAAGCGGTCCATTACAGATTCTGTTTAAACACATCTTATGTTTCGATAATACGTATAGTTGTATGCATACGATATGAATCGAATTTGTTTTAACGTCCTTTGATGCGATGATTCTTTGACAATAACTGAAAGGGAACAAATACAAATTAGTGTCCCTCTCTATAATAGAATCAATGTCACATCAACACCCGTTCTCCATTGATAAAGAGGACAAAACAAGCACAGGAACAATTCACTGTGAGCAAATGCCAATTTACGTAAAATGCTGTACGAAATCGGGTGGGCGTGCGGAGTATAGAAACAAGGAAAATTACAATGATAAAGCAGTAATGACAAAATTGGAAATAATGTATAGTTCGGAACGACACTTACAGAGACGACACCATAACAAAAGGAAAGACATCACAAGCCGATATATGATAGGAACCGGAAACGGGTATTCGAAGTAATGTCTTGATGTAGTTTCTTAGTCAGCAATGTTCTAACACATGGAACATATCACGTATCCCGACAGATATTTAGTACAATGTAACCCCATATCTGCAACTTAGTGTGAAAGTAAAAATAATTTTAAATAAATAAAGATGTTTTATGTTAACAGTGACCATTTGCCTTGAACGCCCTTGGAAGTGACTTCCGGTGACAGCGAGTGACCTGGCAGAGACCGGTTGCTCTCCCTGCCGTGAGAGATGACGGTTCGGGAGGTTGTTTCCCCTGTAAAACTGCGGGACTGTCTTGCACGATGTCGACAGTCCCGGAAGTTGGTGCTCATCATTGTGTTCATCGCCTTGTTCCTGGACAACATGCTTCTAACAGTTGTTGGTGAGTGTACTTCAATACTATTCCTGTCAAATTCCGAGACGAAATATTGTTCTTAAATCTAAGATTTAAATCTAGTATCTGATATCTGAGGTGAACGTGTGGTTTACATTGTATCGTCGTTGTTTGTTTACTTTCCAAAATATTTTGCGCATTTCATTAAAACTTACGGAAGATTGGTTTTGCTTAGATGAAATCTTAAATAGTTTTGTTACAATTAGATAATATCGTTTTATTTGTATTCAATTCAAAAGTCTGTACTTAAAAATATTTAAGTAATTTCCTCTTAAGCAAGATCTTATTCTTTTTTTTATTCAAAATAGTTGGAAAGAGTGGAAAACTTAAAAGTAGAACTATTTCTTCTATAAATACATGAAGGTGGTTTAACTTTGGAACTTTTATTACATTCTAGAGAAGAAAATGTAACCAACCATTTTTTTTACTACCGTAATTAGCTGATCTCGTTTTATGAAATAAACCTTTCCCCTAATGTCTGAGTCTTGTACATACATCTGGATTTAACGGGTCCAAAACTTGTGTCTATTTGCAACTACAATGTCGAGGTCAACCATGGGAGGTAAGAATGTTAACCTATTTGTGACATACCTATAAACAGCAAAATAATGAAGGACAAATCATTAGATCAGCAATACGTTTTGTACAAATGTTTTTTTATATTGTAAATTGAGATTGTAGAAAATGTAGCATCAGTCACCATGCCATAAGCTTCAGGGCACTGTTGTTCAAAAGGTGATTAGCTTAATCACTGTTTGACGACATGTTTTAACCTGTAATAATTTGGTTAATAAACAAGAGAAAAAGTCGAAATTGTGTAAGTAATTTTACTCTTCTAAATATTTGCCCTCTGTAAAGTTTTAGCTTGGTTAATGGTTTTGATTTAAGGATACACAAAAAAAAATCTGGGCTTATCACTGATTATGCCAATTACCTCTTGAACAACTTCACCCAAAACTGAAGTGACTGATTTCATGGGAAAGATAGCGATAGCGTAGATAAGAGCATAAGGATGGACCCGAATTATCACAATAGGAGGATATTATCTATTTCTGGATTGCATGGTGTCCACACAGCAGAGGGCACGTTAAACAAGTCTCGATGTATAAAAATGACAATCACTTATGTAGAGACTGCCTCCCCTACAGATTATGTACCAATGAAACACTCTCATGGTATAAGCTATTGGTACAAGTCTAGGTATAATATAAATTACAGTATTGCAATTTTCTTGTATATTATAACCTTCGGTTGAATCTCACACTATCGATATTATAGAGACAAATTACTCATTTTTTCACATAGCTAACACTTTAGATTTCAAACCTTATTCAATTTTCAGTCATGTTTTTTTCTGTGTTTTAGTAACTCATGCACCGAAAAGTCAACTGCGATAACTACATCATTAATATATATGTTACTGTGTAAAGAAGATATTCTCATTTAATGAAAACACACTTAAAAATGGTCATTAAAACACCTGATTATTATTGTTTACAAGTAACGTAACAGCTACTTAAATCATCACTAACGTGTCATTATCTTCATTCATTATAATTAAGTAACAGTTTACATCTTCTTTGTTTCCAATACTTAATCCCGAGACATTCAAGTATAAGTTCTTTTTTGAAATAAATCCCTGGCTAGTTTTCCGACTTTTGAAAAATAAATTACGACTATTCACTTTTTTGTATGCATATTTTCATGTCTTATAAATATAAAGTCAATACACAATATCCAACCAAAACAACTGAACTATCCCGCATGGAAACATGGAGATAAAATATTAAAACAAATTGAGTAAGAATACACGAACACTGGCTTAAGGGGAGATAAGCAAGTGCACAAACTAAAGAATATTGGATATTATAAAAACATAAAGATTACTTGTACTTAACTAATTCTTATTAAATTAAAGTCCATTAGATTTGTACTTTGGCATCATACGTTCCTTCCATATCTGTTTCTTGTGTATTATTTATTTTTCTCTGCGAGGAGTTATCTCAGCAAAACTGAAAAAAATGAGAGAATTTATTTTAACGTACATGTATATATGTTTCTCTTACCCTGGAGAGGTGTATCCGCATTTTTACCGGTGTGAGATTTCCTTGTCTCACCCAAGGGTTGAGACGGGGGGATTCCCCTATTCCTAACAATGGCATGACGTCACTTTAACAATACAATGACGTCACGTCAACAATCCATCAACGTCACGTCAACCCTGAATTTAGCATGTAACGTTATCATTACATTGTGCATATGATACACAATGAAAGAACAGGGTAAGAGAAAAAGAATCATTGACCCCCTTGTGGGTGAGATAGTGGAATCTCAACCCTCGGGGAAAGATTCTTTAGTTGCCAAACACTCGGCAAAGCCTCGTGTTCGCAAACTTAAGAATCCTCCCCCTCGGGTTGAGATTCTCCTATCTCACCCCCAAGGGGGTGAAAGATTCTATTAATATACACCTATGATAGTAAAACATGTATCTAAATTTTGAATTTTCAGTGCCAATCATTCCAAATTTCATACGAAAAATGGAAGCTCCGTTTCACAGGACGAACGTTTCAGTTTCACCAGGTAAAACCGAAGTGGTTTGTTCCAACAGTACGAACTTCACTCTGTCATCAAGCCCCGCCATTGAACCGGGAGGTCCCGGATGGACCAGCTTTACAACCATCTCCTCGTTTTATGCCCAGACAACACCAGGACCGTGGATATACTGTGAAAATCGTACAACGAAAAATAATTCTTCAGATATTGTTGTGGTTGAGGAGGAAGTAGTGCGTCATGCCGAGTTAGCCAATGAAAATGTCAAAGTCGGATTATTGTTTGCGTCAAAGGCTTTGGTACAACTATTGTTTAACCCCTTTGTTGGAACCCTAACTAACAGGTAGGTATTACCTGTTTACTAAACTCCATCAGATGACTCCTTCGTGCATAACGTGCATTGCTAATGTTATTTTTGATCGGGGTTGTACAGCCGGAAACCAATGTTGATAATGTTTGACAAGCTGCGCGATAAAACGAAGGATCCATAGGATAAGTACTGTACCACTCGCCACAAGTATGTCCGTACAGTAGGGGATTGGTGGTGTATTTTGACGTTTTACGAATCCTCAATTTTTACATGATGTTACCTTTGGATCAGACAAACTTAGATTGCTATTTGAAGAAAAAAATCCGTTTGACCCGTTTGAGATAGATATTCGGGGGTGGGTGGTGGGAGGGGGGGGGGGGGGGGTAAGTGTGTAAGTATGCATATTGCATATATATCTTTTTGGGGTGTTTATAGTTGAAGCACAAGGTGCACTTACTTTTCTCTATTCAATGACATTTTAACAAAGGTTTATGTTCAAAATGGGGTTTTAATATTAATGGAATTTCACAACTTATACTTGTTTTGATTACATTTTATTGATGTTATATTGTGTTAACATATCTGAATAATTGTTTTTGACTAAAATAATGTTTTGAGTGGATTTTGAATTTACTGGAAACGAAATGTCATGTCACTGACTCCTTTGACTCCCAATAGGTTGCAAGGGATCCAACGGATTTTATATAAATATAGCATTTATATAGTCCTGATCTCAAGACATCTTCATGCAAAAATAAAAATACAATATACTTATCGTAAAAATGCCGAATATGGCACCCGTCCGTTTTACTATCTGTTTGATATCTTTTTGTTTGTTTTAGTTTTCTTATATCAAGTGGTTTGGGTTATAACCGTACTTTTGAATGATATCTATTTTGCTACAAAACCATTTCCACTACGGAGAGTCGAACCCCGGGCCTCTTGATTAAAGGGGTTTTCCCGCCTAGCTACCGGTTATGATATTTGTTCCGTTGACACTGTGCAGCGACAAAGAGTAGAAAATTCCACAATCTGTGACTACCTTTGAATTAACATACATTTAAGTATCCTTATACCACTGTGAAAACGTAGTTATGCTCTATAGCCCTGAAAAGAAAGTCATACCTTTCGGAACTCGTTTGAAACAAATGCAAGATCCAAACCCTCCAATCTTTATACTGTATCTTATCAAATGAGCTTCCTGTTCAACTGTACCCAGTTTATTTCTTTACTTTATAAACGATATCCCTGTGGGTCTAAATGCTACAATCCGTTTATTTGCAGACGACACTATTGCATATCTAGTTATCAAGTCAAACAGTGATGCTGAAACACTTCAAAAAGATCTTGACAAACTAGCGCTCTGTGAAAATACATGGAAAATGATCTTCCACCCAGACAAATGCAATGTGTTGTCGGTGACTAAAAACAAAACTCCAATAGTCCATAATTATACTTTACATGGACACATACTGGAACATCTTAGTCAGGCCAAGTACTGGGTGTAACACTATCATCTGACCTTAAATGGGATTCACATATAAATACTATCTGCCCAAAAGCAAATTCTACGCTAGACTTTTTAAGACGAAATCTTAAAATTGGCCCAACATCAGCCAAAGTACAGGCATACAAATCATTAGTTCGACCATCACTTGAGTATGCCTGTACAGGATGTGACCCTCACACCCAAACAAATATTGACAAGTTGGAAATGGTCCAGCGAAGGGTAGCGCGCTACGTGCTCAATACGCACAGGTACAACCATCGTACCTCCAGTGTGTCAGAAATGTTGGACCAACTAAAGCTGCGCCCTCTAGCAGATAGACGTAGAGATGCTCGTCTGACCATGCTTCATAACATTGTAAACCAGAAAGTCGCTATCGTAAAATCAGACAGATTAATCCCTACAGTTAGAAAATCCCGAACAAACCACCAGTTTTCGTATCAAATTCCCCACTCAAAAACCCAGACCAGAAAGGCATCATTCTTCCCTCGAACTATACCCGAGTCGAATAAACTCCCACCTGACATTATTTCGAGCCCCACAACGGAATTATTCAAATCAGCCCTCTACCGTCACCTTTCAAACGCAAATTAGACCATCTCGTATCTTTTACAAACAATCTCTTTCCATGTTCCACTCCTCGTCTGACATTTTATCTTTAAATTGTTGAAGTTGGTCAGTACCATTTAGAAGTAGAAGTACTGCACTGGACCTGTAGCGCTTCCGTTATAGCAAATATGAACGGGAAGGATACTGTATGTACAAAACACCACAGTGGAATTCTTCAGTAATTTTTCCTGTAGTTTGACAGAGATCCTGAAAATGGAAAATTATTTGTCAATGCCTGTGTATAATGGAAAAGTAGTGGGACTCTATAAGTTAAGTTTGTTTTATAGTTCCGTCGCAAGAAATCGAAAACAAAAATTAAAAAAAGATGGTTTAATAAAAGAACTTCATTTTTAGCCCGAGAATGGTTTCGTGAATATTGGCCCCGGGGCCCGTTGTCACCTTTGATTCCGTCTTTTTACATCGCTCAAAATCTCGCACGAAAACGTCTGTACTAACCCGTAATGAAATTGAGCAACATTAATGTTAAACTCCAATCTAAAGACATAATGATCAATCTCAATTTCTTGTAAAATCTACGTACATGTTAAACCCATACTCCACGGAGTAGCTTCGGAAAAATTGATCAACACAACAGCAGAATTTGTCTTTAGAAATTGAAAGCAGTGGATCGAAGTCCAGCCTAACTATTGTCTGAAGCAATATATAACTCTGCTCATTTTGGTGACCGGGTATAATTTGTCAACAGATAGGTCCTTCAAGCTTAGAGATCCCCGGATTAGTTGCGTCGGGTTAAAGTGTCGATTGAAGAGAATTCGAAATGTTCTGGCTTTTTTGGTGCTAAGGCTATTTGTCAACTGTCCCGCAATCGGTGATCTACTCCTATGTCCCAATTGATTTATAGCTCAGGCGACAATAAGTTTATTCACAGAAACTTCGGCTTATTTGTTTTGTCTGAAACAGAAAATTGTTAGACAAACGAAATCCAACAAGAGTCGAACATGTTTTAATTGACTTGTGCTTTTAGCTTAAAAGGACAATCGATTAATTCAATAAACAATACCAGCTGAAAGAAGCATTTGGTATACTGAACAAAGACAGCTAACCTCGAGTTCAGTTGGTTTGTCAGGTACGCCGAGTAGATTTAAGCTCGTCTGAAATATTGGTGCATAGGACCTAACATGAACGGCGTCGAGTATAGCGCGTAAACAGTTTTAACTTCTCCCTTAAAAAGTTCAGAACAAAGCTGAACAAACTTAGCAGGCATAATCAACGGTGTTAGTGGGTCGAACGCTGTTCAATTGGTCTGCTTAAGGTATACAAGAGCGCTGTTCAATTGGTCTGCTTAAGGTATACAAGAGCATAATGAGGGATGAAAAGGTGAAAATTGAAATCTTGAGAGTATCAATGCAAGATATTTCCCCCTATCGTTTGTAGACAGGTGCAATCACCTGTGTGCGTGTGTGTTACATGTACGTTTATCTTTGATATCATATTCAATTTCCTCCAAATGGGAATACAAGATGAGGGCAAAATAAGTTTTAAAGGTAAAAAATGAAGGAAATAATATAACCACAAATGACTGAAGTTATCCACAAACTGGTACTAATACAGGTCAATTGGATGTAGGGTCCCTGACCCATATGAAACCAAGTGAACTTTTTTGTACAAATCAAAAAATCGAATTACTGTATTCTGTCGTTTGTAGAAAAGTCTGGACGTGAAGAAAATGTTAACTTCTAAAGGGTCTTTATTGAACCTGTTTACGAATTGTTCACGAATACGCAACAGCACTTTACAACAGCAGTCAATATTGAAATGATTTCCATTTCGTTTTCCGTTTCTTGTAACGTTGATATAAGGTGATTCGTAAAGCTCTTTGTCATCATGTTGAATTTGAACGGAAAATGGTCAACAAAGGGGAAATTGGAAAATAGCTTACATAGCATTATTTGGTTTGGTGTTTTGAACTAAAACGAACAATCTGCCACCAAAAAACACACTTGCTAACGTAGAAATATTCCTATCGACTTTGTTAATAAAGGTGTATAGGCCGAAACTCTCCAAACTATGATGTCAGCAAGCTTGAAAATATCATTTGACTTAAAATTGAAGCCAAATGTGGCCTACACGTAAGTGATGTCCATATCGAACCGTTAAAATGTTAAATCAAGTCGCAGTATTAAAGAACACGTAGATGTGAATTTTAGGTCGTTTCATTAGACTAATGGCCCTTGGCACCCGGCCGTATCACATGCAACACGCGTACGATAACATCTTGTCTAGGTCAGCCTGTGTCAACGCAAGCAGTCAGATCAATGTGAGCAGGTAGCCCGCCAATGAATTCGTTGACGTTGATAACAAAATCGCAAGTAAGACTTCTCTATACAATATTATACATAATCCAAAAACTTGTTTAAACAATACTGATTACAAAGATCAAATTGACATAGATAATTGCAATCTGGGTAAAGCCTGAACTCCAAAGGTACGCGTTCAGCGTATAGCAATAGGCGTTACATGACACGCTTGGTTGTTTAAATGTCTCCCAACCAGGAAATACTGAATAAAATATCCGATTCCACTGAGACCATGCATAGCGTAGGCGCTTATTATGTTATTGGAGGAATATACCGCAATCCATTTCATACTATGCACCTGATTTTTTTTAAACCAAGGGTATGAAGTGGCGTGTGTAATAAGAAGAGTTAATCCGTGACTATATTTACGGATTGAGTGCTCATGAAATCAACTGTTTAAAATTATCATGATATACATAGAGGGTTTCCCCTCAAATTCCTACCTTACAATCCGCATACGTCATTCATGAAATATCAAAAGTGAATTCCCCGACAAAGCGATTACAGTATGATATCGCTTCCTTTAACTACGATACTGGGGGCAGTTTATGTCTTAGACTAGATATAGAGATGTTTTAGTCGGTAATGTTATCGGGCGCGAAAAGCTTTGGACTTCAGTATTTATGAATTATTTTTACCTATGAAAACCCTTGTTTATTTTTATAACATGCCCATATGATAGGTTGTGTGATGGCGATCTATAGATCATTATCACTATTTGCCAAACATGAATAAATATTAGCTATGAATATAGAAAAAAAAGTTTGTTTCTCTTTCAAATTAGGCTTGTAAAAACATTTAGAATCTTTGTGTAGGTCTTCGCAGTGTTTAGGATATACGACATTCAATCTTCAGGAAATCACCCTGATCATTCCTTTAATAATTTTGATCAGAGCAGTAGACAAAACACAAGGATCATGTTATGAAATTACATTTGTTTCGTATCGTTAAACTTCCAATTATTTGTTCTTCATTTACACTCTTATCAGTGGCGTCGGCAACCCCACCCACCCCTCCCACCCACTGGTAACATAACCTCTATCTGTCGCTTGACATTTACACGGATACATTATGTGTTTAAGCCATTAAGAATACGTCAAATATCTCATGACCGTTATTTGCCGGTATAGATCCCACACAGTCCTCTATTCATTCTGTATTCATGATTGGATAGCAATCATAGATAAATCCCCTTTCAGGAAGAATGCCCTGATCAATAAGCTATTATACAAATGTATACTAAGAAGAATACGGATGTCCCATTAATTCTGTTTCTGATTATTCAACAAACTCAACTGCTTATACAAACGAATAAATATTTGTCTTCGATTCCAATCTAACACGCCACTCCTATCCGCTCATCCTCCCAGCATTTTTCCACATAAAACATTCTGTTCTAAATCTATGCTCTTTGTAGTAGTACTACAGCTTTCCTACAGAGCTGTATCGCAACCGCAAACATTGACCTGTGTAACTGTTACGTATAACTATGTTTGCGAGTTTTGGCACTGATCACTTGAGTATTTGTTCTATCATTATGTCTGTTTGCTTGAAATTTTAGGGTGTTCAATCATTTTTCTAGACTGGCTAGCATCCCTTACGTTTTTATGAAGAGTTTCTCAACTGCATTTTACTACTAGCTTATCTCCCAATAGTTTAAAACTTAGAATCAGACATCCAATTAATCAAAATTATTAGAGTTATTTTTTTCTAAATTATTCAATATTTAAGAGACGGTGACCAGTCTACAATTTCCCGAACGGAGTCTATTTCAAACTCGGTTGTTCTGCTGAGTTTTGTTGGGTTATTGGATAGATCACCTGCTATCTGATGTTAAAACAAATGTGTTTAGGTCACTAGCCCTGGGCACTTTTATATCACAAAAACTGAACAATTGTATTTCTAAAATTATTATTATGACAACAAAACGAATTGCATTCCGATGTAAAACGATCGCCTGCAAGTAATTTACCGAATTATCTATACAAACGTAACTTACTTTGAGCTGATTATTTGTAAGCAATGCCTATATCCACGCTCATTGTAACAATTTCCTCTAATCCTGGAAAATTTGAAGTCAAAGCATTATCTTTATAAATACAAAAGATTATCAGATAAACAAAGAAATATATTGTTCATGTTGCAGTTCAATGCAATTACGACATGCATTTGCGATCACCCTCGTATTATGAATGAAACGACTTAAGTAAGTATCTGAGATTCAAAATATGTGTGATATATATGCCTGTTACAATAGAAACCAGGAATAGTGCATGCCTTATAATATAAAATATTTTAATATGTTTTCAATAAGATATAAAACTCCTCCCGGTATACCATTTTTAACATTCCCATTAAAGGCAAATACAATCTTGGTACTGTAATCACACTGTGTTTAATACGGAATGCATTTGAAATAACTCCCTAATTATTGCTGAATGTTTACTAATATGAATAGTATATCGCTTGCAACAACATAAAAACAAAAAATATCAAGTTGTTATTTGACAGCTTTGATTTGCAGTGCCATACAAAGAACAGGTTTTACGGTCGGACTTTGTAAATACGAAGAGCCAAGAGTAAGCATTGCTATAACCAAACAGATCTGAATGTTTAATTCCACTCCATCTCCAAGATAAAATAATTTTCTCAATATCTATATGTTTGATATATTTCTTCTTAGTAGGGTCCGCGGTTCTTAAGTGGTTAAGGCGTCTGTCATTTTGTACCACTACTCCTCCACTAGGTCGTGGGTTTGAGGCCTACTTGGGGCGGTAGCCAGGAACTTGACGTAGGTCGGTAGTTTTTCTCCGGGAACTTCGGCTTTCCTCCACCACCAAATCCTGGCACGTCCTTAATTGACCAGAGCTGGTTAATAGGACGTAAAAATCAAACAAACAAAACAAACTTAGTAGATATATGAATTCTCCAAAATCAACATAATAAAAGTGTGCCAAAGTGAGTATTAACAGTAATAGATTTTCAAATCATACTCCAGGCACTTACTTCATAACTCTTGCTCTAACTCATTTTTCAGAAGGTCATTATTCTTGTACAAATTCAAGCACCATATGCATCAGCCAACGGAACTGACAAATTATATGAATACGTCAACTGTGCTATCTTTGAGATTGTAATTATAGGCACGTGGTTCTTAAGTCATGAATCACCGTATTTCTATTGTATTTTATAAAGTGACCTTCTCCTCAGACATGTTTCATGTTATTTTACAAGCGATCTGGGCGTTCTACTTGGTAAATTTAGGAGCGATTAAATAAAGTTAATATAATAAATTAATTCATTAAATTATCATTTCAACTAATTGCGTGCTTTTGTGTCTGAAATTCTCTGACAACATTGGGGATTTCATTGATAACGTTCATATTCGACGTGAATCAGGAAGCGAAACTAAAATAGGCTACAATTGTTAGATATATTGACTAATCAGTGACGAAAGCGACGCACTGAGCCTGCTATGTCTCGCATGACCTGATAGCAAAGGAAGGGCTTCATTTGCAAACCATAATTACCTATGAGATTTAAGATCAACGAGCAACTATAAGATGTTTTGTACAATCACAAATGTTATTATCACAAGCAATTTTGTTCATTCTTTGTATTTGCAATAAGATAATACTTGTTAGATATTTATTCGTTTGGAACATTCATGAGTTCTTCGAAGTACGAACTATCCTCAATTTAAGATACTTCAAAAAATTAATGTATCACATGCGGTCTGAAACGTGGAAAGGGGAGATAAAAGGGATCCTGAATTTACTTATTCAAATATAATTTACGTTCAAGTTTTAATGTACACTGTATTTCATTTATTGTATTTCTAAAAAACATATCTGAATGTTGTTGTTTTGTTCTGCAGTATAATTCATTTTTACCATACTGAATGTATTACCAAAGTTCATATTTTGTGAATTATTTATAGATATATGTCTTGATTAGTTCTAACTTCCAGTGCTTCTAAATACCACCTTGAAGCGTACTACTGTACGGTAAATCAAATGCGGATATTTATAGACTCAACACATAAATTTCTCTATCGTCCTATGCTGTAAGAAAGCTAACTGAAATAAAGGTTCGAGACTTTACTCTAAAATATATTCCCGTGCAGCTAAAACCCAATGTACACTTTCTCAACCAGTGTTTCATTTGCTTGCCATCGATGGAAAAATCATCGACCCTGGAACTACTCACATACATTCGGAACTTCTCTGATTGATAGTCAGATGGAGAGCAACAGGTTAGGCAAATTCCGTCTGGTAAAAGGCGAGGGTAACCCTTATTAGTATGCATATATTCATGACTCCTGTCTCCATGCTTTACATCGCCAAATCCCAGCAATGTTTAACATCGAACTGTACAAGTCCCAGTCTGGTATCTCTATGGATAGGACAATGTTTACAATCAAATTGAGGAAGGAACTTGTTCCGAATCCCAATCTGTCGTTCTGCAATTATTTTGTTTGTCCTAACGACACACTGTATTGTATGCGTTATTATAATTTTGGTCAATTTATTCATAATGTACCGTTCATTAATTTTTCGCCATTGTGCACTTTTCACCCTACTCGTTCTAAAAAATGAATTCAAAATAATGGGGTAATATTATGTTACATATTTATAGTTGGTGACGGTAGGAATAGTGAAAAAGTTGAGCACATGGCAAATGTGTTTGAGAGGCCGGATTGCAAAAACATTAAGGTGGAAGGAGTTGAAAACATGACATTTACGAAAAACAAAATTCATTAAAAATTACACTTCTTTTATTTTACAGTAACTATGAAACAATTTCAATCAGCTTAAATCAATTCCTCTTGTTGGCCCGTATGGAAGCGCGTTGGGGAGGGGGGGGGGGTATTCTTTCATAATTCTTTCAATCGATAATAAGTACTAAGACACAGTTTCAACGTTTAATATTACAACACTATGAAAACGTATTACTCAATTAATGTGATTAATGTGTGAAATGTTTTGTGCAATCGAGGTAAGTTTCATTATGAAATGTGTTTAGCCCATCAGCAACTGGATTTTAATTATCATGATCGTCCTTGGCTACACAATAATTGTCATTTATGATGACAAGTCCTGTTGTATATTAATAGAACACAGATGACTGTTCTAGGATGAAATATACTGTAGCAAATCATCAGATCTTTAAAGTATCAGAATAAACGAGATAGTTCAAGTTCGTGGTTGACAGGAGAGTGGCTATGCATGATGTCGTTTACGCAATTTCATCTTTTGTTCAAATAGTTTCCATTGACCTTCAGGAAAATCAAAAATGTCGAAATGCTTTTAAGGAACCATGCGGAATTCATCAGCATTATCTTTTCGAGGGCGCATTTTGTTACTCATATTAATGTTGCATTGTCACTTAATGTTGATTCGGTACTCAAGAGCTTGCTCCGAATATCACTACTTCCTTTGTAGATGTCGACTGCTGACGGACAAATTTAAAACACAGGATTTCCAAAGATGCTGCTTGTTAAAGACTATGGCAAGTTTTATGGTCGCCTTCAGGATCTTACAGACAAATATGCTATTTCTTTATGTGATATGAAGTTCGATAGTTTTCATTATGCTCGTTGGAGTGTCTTGTGGTTTTGTTGTCACTACCCAATTTTTCTGTATATATTGACAAATCTTTCAATATCACTATATAAAAATATTGTCTTTTTTTCTTAGGTTTTGTTTAGATTTTTCAGTCAGGACCTCAAGCATGATCGTCTGAGGGCTGAATGGAATAGATAAAAGAAAAACCATTGGAGTGCTTGAATGGATATATTTTGAAATGCTCATCAATACAAGTGAAAATTATAAATTAAGGTGCAGCTTCAAGTAGGAAAGATATGGACATTATAGAAAGTGGAATAGGAAAATAAATCATGGTAATGTAAAAGGTGAAGTTGCAATGAATATTGATTAGAAAACAGAATTATCGCACCTCTGACAGAGAAATCCCACGTCACGCACCATGCTAGACTTTTCTATCTCGTCCGATATGTCTTGTAACTTTACGTGACATTTCGCGGAATGTTTACACTGCGATGTATTCATCCGCGCGTTAACTGCTTGTATCATAAATATTCTGTTTTGTCGTTATTGTATAGTTTTGATGTTGTTAGATATTTGATGTTTTAGATAAAATATCATCTACACTGTTAATTACGTTGTAATCTGTGTAAGAATGGACTACGTTTTTACGCGGAAGCATTCAAATGTAGCTTAAGTAGTGAAGAGGTCATTATCATTTGAGGCCAAAGGTGGGATACTTGTAGTTTTTAGCAAAACTGAATAGATTTTCGAACTAAAAGGTGCTCGAAAAAAAATCAATTACCTGTAACTGAGCGAGATCTGGTATCTCAGTCTAAGATTCTGTAACATCTCAACCCCGGCTTACAGCTCGGTTGGGATTTTGTTACAAAATCTTAACCCTCGACTGAGATAACCTGACCTTGCTCAGTTACAAATAATAGATTTTATTAGATTAATACCTTTTCCAAAATAAAGGTATGCGTTCAGATATTTCTAAACATTTTCTACTAGTTGGTAAGTATGGACTATGAAAAGATCCGTGTAACACAACCAATAAGTGTGTATATGTGACTAGTACAGTATGTACTCTGTCACCTTCATCAGACAAACCATGATGAAGGTGACAGTGTACATACCGTACTAGTCATCGAAACATCACATAGAAGCACTTATTGGTTTTGCTACAAGAATCTTTTCATAATAAGGTATGTGTTCAATTTATTTAGAAAAGTAAGGCAACGCAATGAAATTGGATAGTTGTGAGGAGAGAGGAGATATATATACGTACTAGATGGAAGAGGGCTATAGTTATGAAGATGTCGAGTAAAATAAATAGAAAGAATTATCATGATGGTATAAATTGTTGACAGAGTTGCGTTACAATGTACGTCCATGTCCCGTAGCAATTATTCTACAACTCATCCTGTAGACCTCTGTCGACTAAATCAATGCGAGAACAGAAGTCTCCTCCAATCATTTAAATAAACATTTGAGAATAAATCGGATAACGGGGTATTAGATCCCTATTACTCGTAACACGCGAACTTCACTAAGTCAATACAGAAACGCTGTGATCTTTGTTCGACTGCGTCACACCACCGACCAATCAATAACGGCTTTACAAATTGTTCTGACGCCCATGTGTTTTGTTAACGAGGTCGATAATTGGTGAACAATTGTCAACAATGTAACGTATCTGAACAAGTCATGAAAGAGCAGACTTTGATTTGTTACTTGTGTAAAGCATACAAGCGAGCTTACATAATCAGGCTAGTATGACAATTAACTTCAGGAAATGTTACCAAGGTTTCTGTCTATTAATCAACAAAGTTGATTGCTTTAGACGGGTGATGTCACTTATATATGGTTTAACCCACTGTAGTGTCATGGATACGGCATGTATTACAATGTTCCATGTCAAAGCAACAATTCCACAGATGTGATTTATGTAGCCAACAGTTTCTGTGGCCAGGTTCGACCTTTCCAGAAAATGTTCAAGGTATTGCTGGTTTGATATTATATAGTTAGAACCTTAGTACATGTACCTATAGACAGGACCTTTCTAATCTTTTATATCGAATACTCGAATATGAAATGAGTATTAAGGAAGTATTGTACTTTAACCGTTGAATTGACTTGTCTCAAAATAGGACTTTATTGTTGTGTTTGTCACTAAGAGTTTCAATGTTTGCTTGTACGTTGTACTTTAAACATCGAGAACATTTAAAAATCAAAACAACTATTTCTTTCCATATCTCATCTTGATTCCGTTAATGATAAACTTACAAATACATAGAGCACGCCGTCACGCGCATGCGTATTGGTAAACCATCAAAATGGATCATTTGAATTGAATGAAACATGAATAAAATATCACTATAATATCATCTAATTAAAAGGATAAACCTCATCCTCGTTTGACATTCCAACAAAGGATGTAACAGTCATCGTAACCCCGCTTAACGCCAACTTAATATGTTAATGCTGGCATACGTCAAAACTTTTACTTTACACACTGACAACGTTAAACCCCCTACTTCATAACGGGCAGCTTATAAAGTTCAAGGCCATGGCAAACCTGGGGGACTATAACATCCACCGGAACAATATACCACCTGCTGTCGTAAGACGCTCACATGATGATTATATCTATAATATCCTATCGTGTACATCACTTTGACCTTTATATCATCTACATCATGTGTATCAAAATAACAAAAGGCTGATTGTTCTGTCATTCATTTTGACCTCACGTGCCTTTAAAATATTCGTTCAGAAAACAAAACAAAAGTACCAAATATATCTAATGTCTCAATCACTCCGAAACACGCTTGTTCTCATATAAAATTGTTACCACATACAAAATAATTATGTTGTTTGCATCGATAAATCTTTGATTTGTAAAGATCAGAAATCTTCGTAATCTCTAGTCACACTACTCGTTCAATTTTCATCAACATTTTGAGAGAAACTCTCCTAAAGCGTGTATTTGTATATTATATATCCAACGACATTTCTACAGACTGCAATATGTCAATGACGTCATTTCAAACCATATCACCCCTTTGATTTGCACCTTCGCATAAATATAGTTCTTTTAAAATTGCCTTACTTATTTTGTACTAGCAGAGACAAAAACGATATATTATAGCAAGCATATTTAACTATTTGATTTTTTTTATAGTCCAAACGAGGTGAAAATACAGAGGAAATCCGTCCTAATTTCGTGAAACAATTTTGACTTTTCAGGAACTTCAATGCTAAGATGGACGTAAGAAATTGTTAATTGATGTAGCAAGCCAAAATTTAATTAGGCCTGTTCATCATTCCTGTATGATTATATACTGTTGTACTAATTGTGATTTTTTTATCTTGAGAGTTTTGCATAACCATTGAAGTGTAAAAGAGTTATAATTTAAACTTTGGTTTGTTTTTTCTCATTCAACTAGCCTGTATCAATGACTGATTCCTGCGAAACCCTGTACTAGTACAATAATGATTATATTCGTGAATTTCAAAATATTCGTGAATACGCAAATGCTTTAACCTGAAAAGTACAATCAGATTAAACACATAGTCATGGTATGACTGCAGTGTATCAATGTTGGGGCAACACCACCACTATCATCAATCCCTCTCCAACCCGTCCACCCCTTCCTCATGTTAGGAGGTCCCTAGGGAACACCCCTGTCAAATATCAGCAAACTAGTACAGTGTACAAATACATGTACTTAACGTTTAATGAATGAAATTCAACACTTGCACCAAAGTCTGTTACGGAGATGGATGCAGTCACTCAAATGACTACACAACACCATATTATGTGAGGTACAGGGGCTGGGAATTTAACACACACAATACTATGGTAGATTCCTATCAGTAAACGACCTTTGTTTCAAACCTAGCTATGTGTTGAACTGACAGTTACACCAGTGTTGACTTTTTCCTCTAGTATACAAATGAGTTATGTATCTAGGACTGTATCAAGTACATATACTGTGTCAATGTGTATATGAATATACAGCTGTTTTCAAGAACTAATTGTACCGGTTTCCCCTCGTCGTGCCTTGTCACGATACAGTCCGAGTTACAGGGAATGTTTACATACATGTCATAATTGAAAATGTGTTTTGAATCAACAACGCAATAAGGAAAAAAAAGAAAAACAAAAGATAACATAATCTTTTATTAGTAATGGAACAACAAATCACCTCGATCGGATATTTCCAGTCTGTTGAAAACCTGCGGGTCAGTTTTGTCATAACTTATTATTATGGCACCTACTCCTGTTTTCACCCGTAGAACTCAAATGATAATTTTAAACGTGATCTGGTCTATCGCGTCCTGGCAAATAAGGTTCTGCAACTGACAATATAGTACTGATTTTTAAATAGGATGTCAACCAGATATTCAACCGAGAAAACTGGCCTCGAGGTCTGTATTGATTTTTTGTGAAGACACAATAAGTAATGTTTACATTTGCTTTGCATTTCAAATACTGCAAGTTTGAATAACAAATATGATATTGCAATACAAAATAATTAGATTTTTAAAAGATGATATAATATGCATTAATATGAGCATCAAACTGTCTTTTATTCGAAGTTTTGGGACTGAATCTCTGCATTCTACACACTTAGCTGATCCTGAGGTATAATGATACACAAAAAGAATTACTGTGAAATTACTCATTTTCGTGGTGTTTGGAATTCCGTTAAGACAGTGGGTTATCTTTATCCACAACTTCATAGGTCCACGAAGTATTTTTGACATAAAGCAATTCTCCGTTTGAGTGGGTGTTCGTAATTCACGAATTCCATATACCCACGAAATGGTGTCTTGTCGAGAAACCACAAAATTTCGGCCTCACAAAAACATCGTATTTCACAGTATATGATTGTTGTACGAAGGTCATTGGTTTTAGTTTATGTATAAATCTATTAAATACAAATGTTAAGAAGGTATTTCATTTTCGTTACTTGTCAGGATGTCTAATATCCCCTATTTTTAAATTTTGTTATATATTTCACCTCAACGTGTAATCACTTTTTTGAGCAAAAACAAAATATGTGACGGTGCTTATGAAACTGGTTATTAGGCAAAGTATGCTACATGTATCATCGGTGATTATTACATACGTTTTCATTTCCCCATCTTTAATCGCATGAAGAATTTGCATTATGTTCTAGCGCATCAGAACGCTGACATTGAAAAGCAGAACGTAACCAGCAAAGCTATACCCCCTATATATACAGTCACCGTATTTTGTAGCAGTGATCGATTGATGTTGTCTACACGTGAATGTTAAAGCATTAAACATAACATGATCAAATATCGGAGTGAAGGACACGACATGTATATACAATTTAATGATCCAATTATCCGGAAAATTGAAGAAGAATGGCGCTCGTTGACCACTTGTCCTGTGGACGATTGACCACACACGAAGGTTGTCCGAGTGAATATTTTGTCTCTATGTGTGTCCTACGGCTGCATCCTCTAAAACCGTTGCCAACACGTGATATCCTGTCGTTACAGCGTCATACACCATGAGCTTTTGGTTGCTTTCAAAATCGACGTTTGTACTTACAAATTGATTCAAACCTTCCAGATCAAATACTTCAATCTTGTTTGATGATAGCGTTTGAGCAGAATCTTAAACTTTGACATAACCAACTAAGAATAATAATAATTCTCAATGAGATCACGATGGATGGTGACAATGAAATTATCGAGTCTTCTTGGACCAACATCTATCAAACCCAGTGTTGTATGGTTGTATTGTCCATCATCATTCAACGACTATCAGGGATATCGTGAATATTGAATCAGCAAACGACATGAAACACTGTTGAAACAGGGGTGCTACTATCAAAACAGGGAAAGTTAACGTTCCGAGAATTGATATTGGGAGGCCTGCCGTACGGCCTAGTAGTATGTCGTCCTTGCATGTTAAGTTGTAGATAAAGATCAAGGAAATTCGATGATGAAGAAGGACCAATGATTTCTGGAGTGAAGATGGTTATATACTGAAAACAATTTATTTCTTCCGAGTCTCCTTTGGCATTAGTAACAGAATTTTCTTTAAACTATTTTGATCAAAATGGAGCGTAGCCATTTTATTTCTTTCCTTGTATTTTAATATTAGATTATTGCTCCGGCAGTCTGGGTAGGTCCGCCATCAATATGTCGTGTTGCAATGCAAATATTTGTTCAATGGCTGCAGTATTTGTTATTCACTGCTTACTAAACAAAACAAAACACAGCATAACCTCGCTACTCTGCATCGCTGTAACTCCAGTATATTGGCAAATACTCTCCGTACATCCAACCAACACAGACTAGTATATTGTGCAACATGCATATGTGATAAACGCCCAAATCGACCCGACATAAAACATGCAATGTTTTCTCGCCATACCGTATCAATGACAACAAATAAACTCATATTTACATAGTGACAATAGTGCTTGAAACATATCCGGAGATGATGCAAACGGCATCCATTTTCAAATGCATATTATATTCTATAGTAAAGCGTGATCGCTCTTAAAGCCAAATATCGCATGTTCAAATGAAGTCATGTTATTCGTTTGGTGCAAAACTGAACCGAACAATATTTATATTTGAACGACGAAATCATATCACTTAATCAACTTTCAATATGAATAAATTAAACAAGTAACGCTAATTGCATACGTACGAATGAGGTTCATATTTGAGGATTTTACACTTTATTATACTGACTACTAATTAAGGACTTCAATAATTCAATTCTTAAATTAGAAAGGCTTTTAATTGTAAAAAAAGTGTGTCATTTTTACTAACAAACAAAATAGTATTTTTAATGAATGTCCCAATAAGTGTTATGTTTATCAATCAAATGCCGTGTATTAAATCCTCCGCGCTCGTGCTTTGACGCGCCCATCTTGTTGACCGGAGCTTTCAAAAGACTCATTTTCATGTTATCGCTCAAATAATGACGCTTATAAGACCATGTATAGATCTTTTCTAGTCGTCGGATTTCAATGTCATCTGTTCTTAAATCGAGTAAAATGTTTGATTTTCCAAAGTCAAAAGACGTCGTTCCAGAACAGTATTCAAGCGTGACAGATGACTACTTTTGGGGAAAGGAGTACTTTGTGTATGACGTAATCAAGATATGTTATCCTTTTTTACGGTCTATCACTTGCTGGACCGTAAACACAAACCAATGCAATGAAAAAGAGCATTACAAACAATATTGAATAATTTAGGAAATGTATGAAGACATACATTTGAAAATCGTATTATCTGATATTTATTTTTTCATGCAAGGTCATCTAGCTCTATACTAAACCTGAAACCGCGAAACGCGAAATCAATCTGTTGAGACTTCGTGAATGGCCATAGACATACACTTATAGCATGTTCTAAATTCCTTTAGATGTATTATCTACAGGGAAACTTCATTGTTATTTAATTACTACGTTTAATTATATGTTTTATTGCATTTTCAGAATAGGTTACACAATACCTATGTTCACGGGATTTTGCGTGGCGTTTGTGTCAACTATAAGTAAGTATGTTTAACTGTTTCACTCATATAGTGTTACTGAAAAATGCTTACTTATTCCTTTGACATCACTCTCTTTTCTCTCGTTATGTTCAAAAAGATATCAATTAATAGTATCATCATTATTATTATTCAATTTAATCGAGTGGCTTCTCAGTAACTTGCTTTCTGTTCACTAATTGTTAAATACAATTTGATTATAGATATAACATAACTTCACAAAGAAATGACAGCATAAAGGGTTTACCAGCAAGTGTATCTATCGACATTGTTATAGCATTAATTAACGTTGTGTATAGTATGTCGTTATAGCAGCGAAAACCGCGAATGCAGCGAGTGTAAATAGATCACTTATATAATATCCAGCGAATATAAATACATCGCGAGTGTAATTACATGTACGCATTAACATCGCGAATGTACTTAACACTCTACGACGTGTTTTAACCGTTAATCTTCATGCCAAATAGTATGTGATTTAAAACAACATCTGATGATTTCCTTGAATTGCAGTTTTTGCTTTCGGCGAGAGCTTCACAATCCTGTTCATAGCCAGAGCTGTTCAGGGCATTGGATCATCATGTTCCAGTGTGGCAGGTAAGGAACCTTATTTCTAAATCATCCAGCATTTTTGTCATATTTGATATGGCGTCGTAGCTACTGTTTCAACCGAATACATGGAAAATTACTTAATAGACACAAGAGACTATCAGGCAGATATTAGGGGATACGTATTATGTATACTTTCATTAGATAACATTATACAAAGTTGTACAAGGTTCAACGTATCCATTCAAGTGACTGGTTTATCTGTCATGGTAGAAACAGATAATATATAAATTACAAATACACTGCGTTTGATTGGCTAAGAGACATTTATCAGAGTATGAAATAAAATGTCATGATCACAAGATTTTGCCGAAATCCGACGATTATCGTAGTCTAAACATAATTTGTTTTTGAAAAAAATATGTTTTGATTTTTTAAAATTGAAATCCTTTGAAACTTAGGCCATTTGCTTGGTAGATGTGCTTTGACATGACCATCTAAAAAGTCTTCACTTATTATTACACGGGGTGTTACCTACTGAATCTTGATTTTCTTGACAATTAACATCAACAGTGTCCGTACCGTAACTTTTGAAAAGTTCAAGATCTCTTGATGAAATTTGTATTTCACCTGCATCACCCACAGATAATGTACAGTGCACTGTCAGTAGGTCACTGAGACTATGACCTCAATGTGAAAGTTTAATAAATGCAATCAATTTTTGAGAAACATAATGTCTGTTCCGTAACTTTTATACATATAAACATATCATAAAGGAACAACTTGCAGTATGCCTGCATCACCCACAGATGATGGACAGTGCACTTTCATTAGGTCACTGCAGCCTTGAACTCAAGGATGTTTTAGTTGTAATTTTTAAACTTTAAGATTACTGTAACCTTCCATGTCATAACTGTTTAATTGCATTTATTGATATATGCATTATATACAATTTATTTAAAGGCAGCTCCTCCAATAACTAAATGTATTTCAGAAATTTGTTGTTACCCGGTTATTTGACTTTATTCGCGTATTTTTATTTTGTAAGGGAAAGGGAATGATATTGGTTAATAAAGGTAGACCTTTGTTTCCCACAAAACAAATATCGGGTTTTATTTCATTTTATTCTGTTTAAAAATTGAGAAGTTGCGAAAAATTCTTCTCTCAGAACAATGTCAACAACTTGCGGATTGGAAGACAATCATGACATTTGTACCTGCTAGATATAGTACATGCAAACATAAGAAGATGCAGTTCTAAAGTATGGGTAACTAGGTGATGGTTGCTAGGCTGATAAACACTTCATGTATTCTCTACTAGGAAGTTTCAACATATAATTTTGCTGCTAATGATTTCTTCTAAACCCTCTACAGTATCTTTTCACTTGACTGGACCTAATGATAACATGTTAATCTAGTTGTCAAATTGATACAAAGGAGTAAACAACCTTTTTAATGATTCCGAAACGCCGTTCACTGTTATGATTTCAAACAGCGATTGTTTCGTAGCACCAAGATAATAGAGTATGACTACGTCATAACACCGCCAACCTCTTTTATGAATTTACATAGTGTGCAGGTTGAAATTAATTATGTTTTATATTATACTCTGTATGTCCATGACACAATACCTGATATAAATTATTAAGGTAAATGTAAAGACCATTTTTAAGATGTTCTTATTAGATAACATAACATAGTTATGATTAATACAAAAATTACCATCTTAGGACATTTAAAGCAGTGTGCATCGCCAAACGAATACCACATGTTTATTGTTTTTTCATGCATTTTTATGATATGTGATGCACATGTTGACATAGGGAAGTTATAGATCATTTCCGAAATGTCAGTATTTAAATGAAAGGAGTCAAAATGCTTATTTATGGATGCTCTACTACATACATAATGATCAATGTATATGACACTAACACAGAAATGCGTTAATGTGTAAATATAAGTACGCTACAGATATAATCAGTAGCCATGTCTTGAAAGGCAAAAGTACCAACTACCTTGCACGTAGCATTCGTTGTTTAACATTTCCTTCATTACAAACCAATTATCATTATTCCACGCGTCTCCACGTGAACTCATTGTTTGATAATTGATATAGCTCTTCCAAAAATAATAGATATCGGGCAATACAATTCTTTAAATATCATAAAAAAAACCTTCTGTATTACGACATATTATATCATGTGTCATGTATGTAAATGTTTGAGAGATTACAGACAAGTTGAACAAAGTGTTTATCATACTCAGCAAGTAGATATAGGTTGATGATTAAGGGCGTTGTCCACCAATCAGTGATGAGGTTTTGATTGATCATATAAGTATGACGTCATAGTGACTGACGTCAACAAAACAATCACTGCATCCTTAATTTCAATAATTTATTACAGAAAAGAAATCACTTTCCATTCCATCGTTTAAATATCAAAATTTCAATTTAAGCTTAAAAATTGTACGGTGGTTTGGTGTCTGCTCTGATTACAGAATTACTCACTGTCTCGGAGATATTGCTGACCTCCATCCTTTTTAGGACGAAAAGATAAAAAAAAAGTCATTGTCAAAATCGTAGATCTTTTATCAAAATCATCGATGTTAGAGATATATAAAAAAAATGAATTTATACTTTAAACTATGTAATAAGGTGAATTATGAACATAAAATTTCCCGAAAATTAGCAAATATCCTTAAACGGAGAAAAAGGGGTCTACTAAATGCCAAGTAATGACACTATGTGAATTATGTTGTAATCGTGAAAGTCCATTTTATAGCAGATATAAAATACTTTGATTAATTCAATGTTCATTTCAATGGTTTTTCAGATTACTTCGTTGCTGATAAAGTAATGGCAACTACTTTGTTATTGAAATTATAAAGTAGAATTATTCTACATATGCCAGTAATAACAGAAACGGTAATGGCCTAAGATAATGGCAAGTCTTTCTTTTATGGTTAGTTTATTGCCAGTCTTCAGATTGATATGTTATAGACTTGTGATCAATCGAGCTACTGCTAGCATTATAATACAATACCGTTCGTTCTAGAACCGTGATAGTGATGAAAGGCTTTGTATAACGATACTTAAAGCTATAATAATAACCATTCGGACTTCATTTCCGTTTTAGTTACACTTAATAACTGAATATGTTACGGTATTGATTGAACCCATATATTGTATGCATGTTTCATTATAATTTTGGTATTATTGAATAAAACCGAACATTTGGCTATTAATTTGTTTGATGAGTAAATTATGTTTTTAAAAACAATTGTTTAAAATCATAAAATATTAATATATATATTTGAAATAGAAATGTTCTTAATTACAGTTTTTCATGAATATATCGTTAGTTCAATTTTAATTACTTTCTGAAAGAAACACTCAGCTAGAGTAAGAGTTAATGGACAATCCTGTTTTCAACACGTATATCAAGAGTTGCAGGGTTCACAGGCAAAAAGGCTTAACGTGTCTTCAATAAAAATAAAAATCATTGAAATATTAAATGAAAACTGAATGTTTCTGGATTCAAATTTTCACCGAAGACAAACATGATAAGATACTGTTCCAAACTTATATTGAGACAAGTTCGTTAAGCTAACCATCCTTTAAGCAACTAGGCCTGGTGGTTAGCACAGAAGACTGGTAACCGAGACTTTCGTAACAGCTTACATCTCAATTGGTGTTACTAAATAAAGGCGACCGTGTTTGGAGTTTCACTTGTTAATCATAATATCAATATATTTTCATAGAAATGACGTTATTCATATCAAGGTCAACAGTACAACTGTATCAACTACAGGTGTATAATTGCAGAGAATAGTTTCCACTTTTTTGCTTTTTACTTTTTGTAAATCATTTAGCAATCAAAGGTAGATTGTCATGCCTGGAGTAACTTTCCCTGTAAAAATAAAAATGTCTATTATTCATCGTTAAAGTGTAGGCCTTGAATTGTATAGGTCCTGAAGTCGACCCCTTCAGCTTCCGTTCTTTTTATTTTTACTGTCAAACATTCAAATTTCGAGCAACTGTTATTCTACAAAATACATTGCAAAGAGTGATTTGTATAGAAGATTTATTTGAAATTGGTTAAATTAAATATTTCACGATAGGGATGATGGCAATACTATAGTTTAGCCTGTTTGTACCCTATACTTTAACAAAACATGGTATTCCAGAACGGAACCCTTTTACAAAGACGTTATCATTTGATTAAACTACCCTTTTTCAGGTGCATCGAAATACTGTTAAATTCGAATCGCGAATGTTTTGTATTTATAACACCATCGTGTGTATGCTTGTATAAACCCCCTGCTGGATAAAATGCTTTCTTTCTGTCAGAAAGGAGTTTACAGAATCTGAAATAAGATGGATGATGACAATTTTCTCTAACATCTCCCACACAGTATCATATTTTTAAAATGAATATTGCTTTGTTAATCATCAGCCATTAATAAATAATTAGCGAGCAATTGCTTGCAATATTGAAATAATCCGTGCATAATACCTCTTGTTTCCCTAGATTACACGCGAAGCACGTACTTTCGTGAAGTTCATTTCAAAAGCCTTCCAACACACAAACATCAGAAAGTAAATGTCGTGTGCACGGCAACTAAAAAAGACGAGGTGTTTTTTTCTAAAGAATGTTTCTGTTGTGACATCTAAGTCAACGACATCTAGAAAGCACCTGTTTTAAATCAGGCTATATTTAAAGAAAAGAGGAATCTGTGCATCTTCATTTGGATTGCGGGTATTTCGTGAATGTCTTAATGTCCGACAAAGTTTGGACGTTACATATCAATGAATGCCTGTCTAACGTTAAAGTTGCTTGCATAATCGAATTGCTAAAATGGATTTGAAGATAAGACGAAACAATGAATGTGTAATTAGGTTACGGGTACCTCCTCAATTCTGAATGGCTGACAAACTACAAATGAAAGCTTCTCTGAATATTTAACAGCTTCAATCAAACTTGATGTGTGTCTTTATAATGACAAGATGAAACATAGTGTAATTACGAAGAAGAGCGAAATCATTGCATATGTTATCAAGATACTAAGTATAAGTAATTATTTGATTCTGATTGGCCGAACGACGCATTTTGGACAATAAGTTCCCTAATTTTATTAATTTTAATAAAACTTTGGGTGAAAATACATAGAGGCAAAATCATGTTTAGGCTAAGTTTAATGATAAGCCAGAATCCTAACATAACTAAGATAGGGTTGTCTCTTGTAAATAGACCATGTTCGGAGATTGGTCGAACCCTAAATTACTGCGATTCCAGGAACTGTTTCGTTACTGACATGATTAGTAAATGTTTGTTAAGCTACATTATTATTATTATGGATATGATCAGTTCCAAGAATACCGTATTTCATGTTATCTGATACCGGAATACACTGATTCTTTTGTAGGAATGGGTATGCTAGCAGAGCGTTACCAGGACGACAAGGAGAGGGGAAATGCCATGGGTATAGCCCTTGGAGGACTGGCTATGGGGGTCCTTGGTAAGCCAACATGGATTGCTGTCTGATAATTAGAATATGGCAGTGTCATGTACTTAGATTTGTTTCTAACGACTCTGCTCGTATCATTAGAACACAATGAGCAGGTAAACACAGAATCCAAAACGTCTATTGATTTACTTTATAATGTATATGTTTCTTATCGATGTAATAGTTTGTCGTGTAGGCAAAGATTGTTATACTACAAAGTAATCGAGGAATACTTATTTCAGGTCCAAGTTAGTAAAAGCCTGATGGAGTTAAGCAAGTTAAATAAAAAATATTCAATAACATATTTTAAAAACAAAAACAAAAACAAAAATAAGAAGAAAATAATATGATAAAAAAAAAAAGGTGTTTCTGAAATATTCCTTTCAAAATATCAGGTTTTCGATTGATTTTTTATGCCCTGATGCATACTTTTTCCAAAATAGAAGTACAGTTCGCGAGCACACAAATATACAGTATAACCTATACCTAGTTGGGGAAATGTAAAGCGAAGACGTGAAAACTATAATCTGCAATGATTCCTTCACATGGATTGTGTTAGATGTAATAGGATCTTGTAAACAATTTAATAGATTCAATCAAAATGTCACGATATTTTTTGAATTTATTTTAGTTGGACCGCCGTTTGGGGGAGTTATGTACGAATTTGCTGGCAAGGAAGCCCCGTTTCTCATACTTGCATCCCTTGCGCTCATCGATGGAGGTAAGAATACTAAAATATCACAACTGAAAAAAAATCTAACTAGTAAATCATTTGTATGTGTATTAAATTTGGATATGAACAATCAAATTGTTGGACTATTTTTTCTCATCGCATTTGTTGAAAAAGCAGTAGCTATCAATATGGTAATTGATCATGAAGGTAGGTCCTCCTTAAATGGTATATGTATTTGTAAAAGAACCTGTTTTTGTTTTAATTTTTTCTTTAAATCACTAACACACATGTTAACTTTATTTCTTTTATAACTTGGGTATTTATAACATATGGACCCTCAAATTAATCCATTCATCAACTTTTTATATTTAATAGCACTTTGAAGAAATAGAGGACACAGATAATTGATATCTAAGATACATTAAATACGTCTCAATTGAAGGGGGAATAGCGTGATTTGTATATTTTCAGGACAAGAAAAAATGCTATTCATAATATATTACGAGTTCTCGCCCATGAATTATTGTCAAACTTTCATTTTTATATTTTCAGTCAATAACATAAAATTCAAGGAGCATGGCAAATAAAAAACGGTATTGCTATAAATAATAAATTTGTCCTCGGGGATGATGACCTTGAGCAAAATTGGCCGTCCACGTGTTAATGACATTTAATCAGTTTAGATGTAAAATGTTATTAAATATAAGTACATTTAAGATTTCCCCGACAAAAGCACAAGATGTTTGTCACTATGTATAATGAGTCATAAAATTGAAATTATGCACAAAGTTGATAATTTGTACACAATATATGTAAACTAATGAATTATAATTAATCCAAACAGCACCTGAATTTTTTTTCTTAAATTAACAAGTGTGAAAATCATACCACCCAGACCTGCTTGAAATAAGATATTTTCAATACGTTCTTAAAGCGATAAAGCTGTCAGCTCTAAAGAGTTAAACTACATATATACACGCATTAAACTTATAGTATACAATATGGTATAATGTTCAAGCCCCTGCGAGATAGTGAACTAATGTCTACATCAGTCCAAATTTGAATGCTGTTTCAGGTTTCAATTCCTCACATATTTTGTCAAACTCATATTGTCATTATAATCTATTTTACCTGTTAAAAATTATTTCTACGAAACTATGGTTATTTTCTTGACATACGAAATTAGGACTTAGTCTATTACTGTTTCATAATCCTGAGGCTAGTTTGAAGCAAATCATAAATGTAAAAACAAAATGTAAATTATAGTGTCAATGCTCACCGCTAACGAACAGAAGACACCAACAGAAACAGAAGACACACAAATAAACACGAAAAGACAGCATGGAGCCAATCCACAATGTTGACTTTCCCTGTAGAAATTCATTTGATAAATTTTGTCGTTTTATTGTACAATGTAAGATATTTCCTTTTAATTTCAGTGCTGCAAATGTTTGTCTTCCAACCGTCCATCAAACCGGAATCACAAGACGGCACTTCATTGAAGGTACTCATGTCTGACCCGTATATCCTTATAGCGGCAGGTAAGCACACAAAGCCTAAAGCTTTTTCCTACAATTGATTGCTTAAATAATTGATTCATTAATAGATTAATATCAAAATCACTTAATATAGGCTTAACAATAAAATGAAGTTCATTTGATACCAAAACATAGAACTAAATTTTAAGAGAGATTGAAAGATGTTTTTTTTTTTAAATATAAAGATATCCAAAAGTTATATGTGATACTCATCTGAGTCTTTCCACTTTAAAAAGATCGTTCGAACATTCTCTTTTCCCATTAGTCATCCAAAACGGTATCAAGTGGTTTGTAATGACACGCTCCATATACTGTATACAATGTTATATTGTAAATGTCATTAAGATACGTCTTTCGAGATATCAATATACAAGATGCATCGAAAGTGAGGAAATTGATGTATGTAATTGTATGACGTTGATCAGTTAGATTCAGATTTCACGTAGTTAAAATCTGAATTATGCTTGTTTTGTAGGTTCGATAACCTTTGCCAATATGGGTATAGCCATGATGGAGCCGTCCCTACCTATCTGGATGTACGAGACGATGAATGCCCCGGAATGGCAGCAAGGCAAGTACAGCAAGTCATATGTGGTTAGGAGTCCTAATAAATCATGAAAATGTCACTTTTTAAGACTTTCTTATCTTAAGAAAATTGCTACCTGTATGTGACATGGATTAAAGGATGTACTTTAGTATAATAATTTGAAGGGAAATAACTTTCCGTAATATTTTTCAATCAAAATATTTCTGATTAATTTACCCTCACAACGGGGGTTCAAGGATAAAAAGTACACTGCGGCGAAAATTCCCTGTTTACCGAAGTGCTTTTCTATCATATGATGCCTTACATGAGCATATATATTATAGTGCAAACAAACATGCAAGATAAAAGTATCGAGTTCTGCAAACTTAACAAAAGACGATAGAGACTCTCTAGTTTTGGTTGGAATTCAATATGTATAATGAACTCCACAATTAAATAAAGATTTATAATTTCACAGTTTTTATCTACTATTTGTAGGTGCAGCATTTTTACCTGCTAGTATTTCCTACCTGATTGGCACCAACATATTTGGTCCTCTAGCACACAAAATGGGCAGGTAAGAACTACCTCTACTCACCCGAATCTACCTAAAATATGTACATCGTACATCGTAATCAAAGTTTAAATCGGACTCTGTAAGTTCAACATTATATGACCATTTGCATTGTAATCTTTCATTTCTCCCTTTGAATGTTAAGTGTATTTCATATTTCATAAGCGGCATAGATGATTTTAAAAACAAAAAATTATGTAGTTTAAATGGTAAACATCCGATAACTTTCGATATTTTTACACAAAACTTCCGACCACAAAGTTATGTAAAAGTAGGAGCTTCTCTATGGATAAAACTTGTTCGAATAAAGAGAGACCAATGATAAACAGTTTGGATGTCGTCCTCGTACAGTCTCTATAATATTCTTATAGTTAAATGAGGCACTGATGATAGGATAATCTTGATTCATTTGTCTTAGTTGCATAGGATTAGTTGATACATCGATTGTAGATTTACGGTAAGAATTTGTGTCTCGGTGTCAAGTAGGTTATGGTAATGGTTCTTACCAAGACATTTTGTTATATATTAGTGTCAATGTTACCTCAACGTGTGGTATATTGGTGAAGGTGATCACATCAGTTGGCTGCTGTACTATTCTTTATTGTGTACAATAAATATATTCTATGTTTCCATGGAGACGGTTTAACGGCTTGATATGTTATCTCACTCACAGCAAAACTTTACATTGAAAGTGATGCTATTATCAAAGTATTGATACTGGTGTATATCTATCTTCACAACAACTCTGGTGTTCGGCTGGACTGGATGGAATTTATGAGTGTACTATTCTATAATCTGTTCTAACTATCTCATAATAACATGAATATTATATAGTGCTTTGTCTTGGTAACTTATCCTATATATCCAGTGGGTGGTTGGCCAATGTGTTTATACACAGGGACTTTGGGACCTGTATCCCTTGAATTTTATGTAGGATGGGTTGTCAATAAATATACATGATTTATTTAATTGTTAATATCTAAAACATAAACAGAAAATGATTAAATAAAAGTTGTAAAATGTTCATATCACAAGCTAAATTGTAGTCATCTCCCATGCACTGTTTAATTTGATTGTTATGACAGAATATGATTATGTAATGTTTGTAAATAAGTTTGGAAAGGACTTAAAAAGGCCTAGCCTCATGTCCAATCCAATTGACATATTTAAAGTCAAAATCTGTTGAAATGAAATGGAGACGGTTTAACTGCTTCTTCAGCATTGTAATGGGCCCGGTATTTTCCTTCTGATAAATGGCATTGGTACATGACTTTCAATGTATATTGACAGAGCTTTTGTGATCGGTTCCATTGAATAATGCTCTTTGAATGAGATGACATTTTAATTGAATGTCGCTAAGTATATGTTGTGCCGGATTTTCACGCTTTAGCGGTTATGGGATTTTCTTAATGTATATAAAGTCATGAAACAATGTAACTGTATGTTGTAAACAAGCTCAGATACTGGTTTTATGTGATGTAAAATTGAAACAAATACCTTGTTGTCAAATATCGTAAAAAGAATGACGTATTAAGTAATTTAATTGCTTCAATAAGGATCACAGTATAATACATACATATAACCTAAATATTGCATTTTTTGAAAGTAGCACCCCTGCAGTTCGGGAATAAAAAAAGGATGTATATCTGTTATTACCAGTTGTATGATTATAATAGATCACTAATAGTGGTGTCCCCTGTATAATAAGGGTTCTCATTTGTGTACTTTACATTGGTACACGAAAGACACCAAAATGAATTTGCTGTGTCCATTTCAACATCTGGGACTCTTTTTTTCTCTCCTTTCTATTTTTTGATTTTGTTTTTAATGCAATCTGAGACCTGTTATTTAGAAAAACCAAAGTCCTTATAGTTTGTACTCTTTCTACTTAATTATATTCTTAGTTGACCCTGCCAGAATTAGATTAAACATTTCATCTTTTTCGCTAATTCTAGGTGGCTGAGTGCATGTTTAGGCATGGTCATCATCGGTGTATGTCTTATTGCGGTAAGTAATTTAAGTAATATACTGGTTATAATTTGTTTCAGTTAAGTATTTCCACTCTTTAAAGAGAAATTTAGTAAACACATTATGTATACCGGGAAATGTTCGCTGCTGTTTAAGTCTCGCCTTTTTCGCCCTCCGCAATTAAGACGAACTTAAAATGACAGCGAATATAAGTAGACAGCATATCAAGTATAGGTATGAAGGGTAAAATTAATACTAGATGAACATAGAGTGTACTGGTGACAGGTGATAATTGTCTTGGAGAACGTTTCCCGGTATACATTATATCGCATTCAAAATATAACACATGTGTCTACAAACCTCTACAAAACATCAATCCTATGTCTAGTAACATTTACAAAACATAAATCCTATGTCTAGTAACATTTACAAAACATGAATCCTATGTCTAGTAAATTTACAAAACATAAACCCTATGTCTAGTAACATTGATAAAACATAAATCCTATGTACAGTAACATTGATAAAACATAAATCATATGTCTAGTAACATTTACAAAACATAAATCCTATGTCTAATAACATTTAAAAACATAAATCATATGTCTAGTAATATTTACAAAACATAAATCCATGTCTAGTAACATTTACAAAACATAAATCATATGTCTAGTTACATTGATAAAACATAAATCATATATCTAGTAACATATACAAAACATAAATCCTATGTCTAGTAACATTTACAAAACAAATCCTATGTCTAGTAACATTGATAAAACATAAATCATATGCCTAGTAACATTTACAAAGCATAAATCATATGTCTAGTAACATTTACAAAACAGAAATAGTATGTCTAGTAACATTTACAAACATAAATCCTATGTCTAGTAACATTTAAAAAAAACATAAATCCTATGTCTAGTAACATTGATAAAACAAATCATAAGTCTAGTAACATTTACAAAACATAAATCCTATGTCTCGTTACATTTACAAAACATAAATCCTATGTCTAGTAACATTTAAAAAACATAAATCCTATGTCTAGTAACATTGATAAAACAAATAATATGTCTAGTAACATTTACAAAGCATAAATCCTATGTCTAGTAACATTTACACAACATAAATCCTATGTCGAGTAACATTTAAAAAAACATAAATCCTATGTTTAGTAACATTGATAAACAAATCATATGTCTAGTTACATTTATAAAACATACATCCTATGTCTAGTAACATTTACAAAGCATAAATCCTATGTCTAGTTACATTTATAAAGCATAAATCCTATGTCTAGTAACATTTACAAAACATAAATCCTATGTCTAGTAACATTTACAAAGCATCAATCCTATGTCTAATAGCATTTACAAAACATAAATCATATGTCAAGTAACATTTACAAAGCATAAATCCTATGTCTAGTAACATGTACAAAACATGAATCCTATGTCCAGAAACATTTACAAAACATGAATCCTATGTCTAGAAACATTTACAAAACATAAATACTATGTCCAGTAACATTTACAAACAAAAATTCTTTTTATAGTAACATTTACAATGCATAAATCCTATGTCTAGTAACATGTACAAAAAATGAATCCTATGTCCAGAAACATTTACAAAACATAAATCCTATGTCCAGAAACATTTACAAAACATAAATCCTATGTTTAGTAACATTTACAAAACATAAATCCTATGTTTAGTAACATTTACAAAAACATAAATCCTATGTTTAGTAACATTTACACAACATAAATCCTATGTTTAGCAACATTTACAAAGCATAAAACATATGTCTAGTAACATTTACAAAACAAATCCTATGTCTAGTAACATTTAAAAAAACATAAATCCTATGTCTAGTAACATTGATAAAACAAATCATATGTCTAGTAACATTTACAAAACATAAATCCTATGACTAGTTACATTTACAAAACATAAATCCTATGTCTAGTAACATTTACAAAGCATAAATCCTATGTCTAGTAACATTTACAAAGCATGAATCCTATGCCTAGTAACATTTGCACAACATAAATCCTATGTCTAGAAACATTTGCAAAACATGAATCCTTTTTATAGTAACATTGACAAAACATAAATCCTATGTCTAGTAACATTTACAAAGCATGAATCCTATGTCAAGAAACATTTACAAAACATAAATCCTATGTCTAGTAATATTTACAAAGCATAAATCCTATGTCTACTAACATTTACAAAACAATAAATACTATGTCTAGTAACATTTACAAAGCATAAATCATATGTCTAGTAACATTGATAAAACAAATCATAAGTCTAGTAACATTTACAAAACATGAATCCTATGTCTAGAAACATTTACAAAATATAAATCCTATGTCTAGTAATATTTCCAAAACATGAATCCTATGTCTAGAAACATTTACAAAGCATAAATCCTATGTCTAGTTACATTTACAAAACATAAATTCTATGTCTAGAAACATTTACAAAGCATAAATCCTATGTCTAGTAATATTTACAAAGCATAAATCCTATGTCTAGAAACATTTACAAGACATAAATCCTATGTCTAGAAACGTTTGCAAAACATGAATCCTTTTTATAGTAAAATTTACAAAACATAAATCCTTTTTATATTAACATTTACACAACATAAATTCTATGTTAAGTAACATTTACAAAGCATAAATCCTATGTCTAGAAACATTTACAAAACACAAATCCTATGTCTAGTAACATTTCCAAAACATAAATCCTATGTCAAGAAACATTTACAAAACATAAATTCTATGTCTAGAAACATTTACAAAGCATAAATCGTATGTCTAGTTACATTTACAAAACATAAATTCTATGTCTAGAAACATTTACAAAGCATGAATCCTATGCCTAGTAACATTTGCACAACATAAATCCTATGTCTAGTAATATTTCCAAAACATGAATCCTATGTCTAGTAACATTTACAAAACAAATCCTATGTCTAGTAACATTGATAAAACAAATCATAAGTCTAGTAACATTTACAAACATAAATCCTTTGTATAGTAACATTTACAAAGCATAAATCATATGTCTAGTAACATTGATAAAACAAATCATATGTCTAGTAACATTGATAAAACAAATCATAAGTCTAGTAACATTTACAAAGCATAAATCATATGTCTAGTAACATCTACAAAACATAAATCCTATGACTAGTTACATTTACAAAACATAAATTCTATGTCTAGAAACATTTACAAAGCATAAATCAGGGGGCTAGTAGCATTTACAAAACATAAATCCTTTTTATATTAACATTTACACAACATAAATTCTATGTTAAGTAACATTTACAAAGCATGAATCCTATGTCTAGTAACATTAACAAAACATAAATCCTATGACTAGTTACATTTACAAAACATAAATACTATGTCTAGTAACATTTACAAAACATGAATCCTATGTCTAGTAACATTTAGAAATGTAATAATTATCTGTATCTTTGTATTTAAAACAAGAGTAATCAAGGCAATATAATCATATTTCAAAAACGATAGAAGAAAAAATGTTTTTTATACAATTCACAGTGGACAAATTGCTATGAGTATTACTATACGAGCATATTACGTCCTGTTCTCTCCTTGCCGGGGGTGGGTGGGGGGAGAGAGGAGTGGAATTTAACAATCATTCCATTATAAATCTAGTCAAAAGAACAGAAGCTAACCCAACATTTATTGTAGTGATGGATTACATTTGTCAAAACATTAGTGTTTCTGTATGAGTTATTTTGACAGAGAAGTGCTATTATTTATTTTTTTCAGTTTTAGTTCCGTACACTTCAAGTGCATATATACCAGACTAAACGTTACTTTACAACCAGGAAACTAAGTACAATTTTCATAAGTTATCACTATAAATGTCTGCAATTACTTGTTTACATTGTAGTCAATAACCAATGTCGACGTGTGAGATGATATTAAAAATTCATTTCCTATATGTTACAATTTGATTGGTTAGTGAACTAAAAGACAGGTTATAATTTGAACTCAATGTATTGTGAAAGACGCAATTTTGCACATGTCTGATGTATTTCATATTTCAGATTCCATTCTCAAAGAATATATTTCACTTGATAGCACCTAATTTTGGACTAGGATTCGCCATAGGTAAGTTCACAGATTTAAATTTGTTTACAAGAAAGACTAAAGATACATAATACACGTTGTAAATAATGATGGAATCCCTATGACCTATTTTCAGTCGCAGTAAAATTATGTCACACAAACATCATTAACTATTTGATATTTGTAACAATTGACCAAGTGAAATTGATTATTCGTAGTGCTGCTTTCGCCAATAAATACAATATTCATCGTACAAAATGGAGTCGGGTTTTTTTTTCTCTCCATAAAATGCCTTCTATGCAATATCATTCATATGAAAGTAGGTCAAACAAACAATTGTCTTTTAAGTTGATTTCAAATGTATGTTTCATTGTTGGCAAGAAAAATACAACCGTACAGAAGCAAAACGATATAATCATAGAATCGTAGCTTGTATTTTGTTTTCATTTTCATCTTCCCAACTAGTCGCAAACATTTACATCAAAGGATACATTAGGTTCCTGGACTGTGTTTAGAAGGTTACGAAACTGTGCCTAAAAGAATTAGTTGGGTAATTTTTGGGGAAACCCTCAATTTCGAAGAACTATAATTCCGTTCGTTCTTCTTCAAAATTCAAAGAACCCAATAAAAACACCGGTCATAATTTGTCGCTTACCGGGATTACATATCGGGTATGTACGTGATTAACCAGGTGTTAACATATCAAGGTGTATACCTCAGGTGTCACAGCTCATCTGGATTTTTTTAAAGTTTCTTTCATAAGTCCTCAGACAAATGTGTCATGTGTAGTTACAACGCCAGGAAAACTAGAGAGTCGTTTGGAGAAGGCGTCTTCGATGTCGTATTAACACTTATCACAGAAAGTACTTGATATCTTTAGATAAAGATATGACCTCGATGACGCCTTGAATTTTGAAATGATGACAGGATTTGGGAACTGGATTCAGTTTTTATAAATAAACTGTGCTCACTCGCTCACTAAGCTTAATCAATTGTGAGTGTGTTCCAAAATGTCAAAAAAAATGTATTTGTTTTAATGAAGGTTGTTTATATTATTTTT
The DNA here is from genome assembly GCF_002113885.1 of Mizuhopecten yessoensis. Classification (NCBI taxonomy): domain Eukaryota; kingdom Metazoa; phylum Mollusca; class Bivalvia; order Pectinida; family Pectinidae; genus Mizuhopecten; species Mizuhopecten yessoensis. The sequence goes on from NW_018408713.1 coordinate 906,661, forward strand.
TCTGACATCATTTTAAGCAAAACAAGCAAAGTGGTAACACAATGAATTATTGATAGATCACAGAGTATAAGCCAGATTTATAATTGCAATATACAATTCAATACTGTTTACATAATGTTTGATGTTACCGAACGTGATAATAAAATTGTAAGATTAAGAGCACATTAACAACAGCCTGATTAAGGAACTTTGACAACATAATTTCCTAGTCTTATAAATTAACTATTCATTCTGTTATTATTGATGTACATTCAGGTATGGTGGACTCCTCCATGATGCCACACATGGGGTACCTGGTAGACCTACGTCATGTGTCCGTGTATGGAAGCGTGTATGCGATAGCGGATGTTGCCTTTTGTCTTGGGTTTGCTGTTGGTAAGACCACTATGCATGTCATTTTGATTTCATATTATGTGATTGTGATGAACTCTTTTTGTCGATTCTGCTTCAAACGCCTTTTCCGATGCTTTCGTCAATAATTACAAACATAAATATTAGTTTCATGATGATTTCCCTTGTATTTTGGTGACTCCGCGATTGTTTACTTTGACTTAGAGTTATCTGCCCTTGTAAAATTAAAACTACAAATATGAAGTAAGAAAGCGTGGGCGGTCTTTTCTCCCACCCTTCACAGGTGTGTCTCCCGTTTTAGCCGTGAAAGATCAGCTTATCAGCCCCTAGGGGGAGATAGCCTTGTGCCGATTAGCACGTGTTCAACTGTGACGTCATTTGTGCACCCAATGAAATTTTAGATTTGATGGCATTGAACATCTTTTTCTTGTGTTCATAGGTCCAGCGTTGTCCGGGACGATCGTGAAGGAGATCGGATTCCACTGGTAAGCCATAATTATAGACGTATAAGGAATTGTATCAGTATATATAGTACGTAGCTTATCGGATAACTTACATGAAATCATTTGCAAGGCCGATATCACAATCCGTTTAAAAATGACAATAGTTATATAATCTTTTTATATAATCTTCTCATATTATCTTTCTTAAAACGTGTACTCGGCAGATGTCATATCCTAATTGAAAATATAAAAATTTAATATCATTGGTCTAGTATATGATTAAAGAATGAAAAAGAATAAAAATTGTATTTCTTAAAAGGATGATTTGTGCATATATCTACTTATGATGAATTCATTATGTCACAGGTTGCTGTGGATGGTGGGTATTATCAATATACTCTATGCACCCTTGTTAATATTTATTCGTAATCCACCAAGTAAAGAAGAAAAAATGGTAAATATCACATTTTTTCTTTTGTAAATATATATTGCTTACGTTCTTTTCCTGGCTTAATAGTTCTCAGTATTTTGTTAGTTAACTTAAGACAGAAAGTATTAAAGGTATGCTCTGTGATCAATTACAACATGGTACAATTGTATCGTAATGGACAATCAATAATAACTTGATTAATTTTTAAAAACTTAAGAAAACTGAACCTAGCTTTAAGTTCATTTGTTTAATAACTTATACAGTGACAGTTGTGGTTTTTGCCATAATTTAAAGAAAAAAGTTGTGATCATTTGAAAAAGATGGAGATTACTAAACTCATGATCGCTTAGTGGCACAGAATGTAAAAATCCATTTATTGTTTATTCAACTGGTGTCTAGTCACCTATGTCTTAATACATAAGTGATACATGTGTATTTACCTTACAGTCACTAATCCTTAACGACCAGTGTCCTATACAATACGTCACCTACAACCAAACAACCAAGAGTAACCCCACATCTGACGACGAGGATCCCTACCACGAGGATTACTGAAACCTGCCACGCCCACCTAACGTCCGCAACATGCCCATGACACGCCAACAACATGTCTAGGATGTACCAATTTAGTATAGCATAAATCGTGATACGACTGGGAAATCTAAGGCAGAGAACGCCTAAATCGGGTTTGATACGCATTTCATACATGTATGCAACACCCAAAGCAGTCTATGGAAACACTACAAACATACGCCTAATAAGTACATTTAAACAAATTGGACACACCCAGAGTCAGGCTATGGAAACTCCTTCACACATCCAGACAATATTTAAAGGCAGAACCAGGGGACGAATTGGATACGCCTAGAGGACACCAAAACTGTGGCATGGAAATTCCCTAGGTACATTTGTACAACTCTTACACCACGTCATTGAAACTCATTGGAAAAACACATAAAATCCATCCCACTGCGACGAAATCAGGGCTTCATAAAGTCCTTGTGTTATGGCAGCCCCTTAATGCAATGCATGACCATCATAAAATCATAAAACGCTTCAGACAGCCCTTGTCTTCGATTTAAAAAACACAACAACAACAAAATTGACACACCGCACTGGATACACCTCGAACATGACAAGGCCGATAACAAGGGAACGCCCACCAAGCGATAACTGCCCATATTGATTGTAAGATGTTTGCTTCGATGATATGTTGTGTTCGGTGTACAAAGTAACAGCATACTCGTTATAATGTATCAATTGCACGTGCTAATGGGGTATTGTTATTAGAATAGAAATTATTGACAGAAAATAGTTAGAAATCATGAGATATATATTTTATAAATATTAAAAATGGAGTTCCTTTATTTCCTCGACAAACACAGTTGGATTAATTGTGTCTACTGTATCTTGTTATTATAGCGAACTTTCCTTAACTGCAATTCTTCGTACTATAATGTGGAATTCCTGATTGTGTAGCATAGTTGTCAGTGTGATATCAGACGATTCTGTGATAGCAACAGGCCACAGAACACTGTATAGGTTGTGAAACAAGTTCTAATAGGCAGATGTTCTTGTAGATTGTTAATAACATTTAACATGAAAACGTATACAGATGATAAAACATCACATGTTAGCCAAATAGCATGACTCAATGTACGTATTCGACTGTTCAAAGGAAATCTATTCTATATATGCTAATTAGATGAATGTAATGTTCGGTATGTATGTTTGCAATTTATATATTGTAAACGTGTAATACTAGATATGTATAATATTGTATTAAGATAACAAATGTGCATTATAATGTTTGTGATATGAAAAAATATATTATATTATGTGTGTGCTAAAGTAATTCATCATAAAAAAGAAGCATATTATTCATCAATTGATTAAAGCTCATTTTGGATGAAGAATAAAGATAATAATGTATAGCAATCGTCTAAAAATTAATGCTAGTCAATGAGTTTTGCAAGTCACTGTGTTATTTTGCAAGCAGAGTCAATTGTGAATTCAAATATTTCATTTGAAACATTGAAACAGGGAAAGGGCTCTTAGGTTGACGTTTTCTTGATCACAAAATCTTTATTGATTCTTTTGGTATGCGTATTTGTTCAAAAATTAACAAAAAAAGCGTGAAGCACAAACATCATTTAAAGATTATTGTTGAAACATGCAATTAGTTGCAGTATAAATGTATGAAATATATGAATAAATAATTATTTCGTACGTATATGTTTATTGTTTAGAATGAAAGTATTGAAGCAAATGGAATAGCATACGAATACATGTAGTTATTACTAGTTTATGCGGCAATACAGTCTCCTTAACTGGCGAGAAAAATAGACCATTTAGTATAATCACAAGAACCAGTTTTCCAACGCAAGATATACAATTTATTGAAATAAGAAATAACCGTGATTTTATGAAACAATTTGACAAAATATAATATTAAAGCATTTCTTTCATTTAAAGACTCCTATTTATGCTTTGTAATTTGATACAAGTGTATTTATCTGTAGCAATAAAACATATATTATTATTTTCAAATTTCGAATGATTTTAACAATTGTCGTTGTAAATAATATCTCGTTGTGTTCAGAAATGTATTTCAAAAGAAGAGGAATACAATGCACTTACTTTTCTTTTGCATTTCCGTGGTAATTGTGAAACATATCTTAACAAAATATAAATGTACCTTTTAACGAGAAGCGACGTTACACAGTTCAGATAAACAAAGTTACGTATTTTGTATAAATGTTTAATATTACAAATCTATTATTTATTTATTCATTGTGTCAGTCTATGTGTGACTATAGCTATATGTTATCATCCCTGGTACTCTTTAACTGGAATTATTGCATATTTCCAATTTTGTAGATTACATTTGTGACCAACATGTCTTGTATCTCAAGAAAGATTTACAAAATTGTCATTTAAGCTACCATTTACAAAACTTGGAATGCAGAAGGTCTTAATCATATAAAAATTACTGCTATTTCACACAAATGTTTTGGTTATTTTATTTTTATTTTATTTTTCACGTGTCATGTGAAAAATGACCTAAAGCAATTTCGATTTGTTTGTGTCTCATATTTTTATTGTGATGTCATAATAGACACAATTTATCAATTGTAGCAAAATCCCTATACTGTACGCAAAAAGGTGATCGGATATTACTTGATTTCATGATTTCACAATAGTTTCAACTGACACTTAATACAACGTTACATGTACCTAGGAAGAACCATATTTTGAAGAATGTTTATTTTTCTGAGTGAAAGATATTTTTTATTGCATGACATGTATAATCACTATTTGTGAGTTATATTCCAGTTACTAGTAACACAAGATCGATGAAGCACATACCGAACTTCATCGCTTGCTCATTAATAACAAATTAAATGTGGGCAAATTCAAAATATGTATCGTAGAAAACATTCTGTGATAATCTAAACTGATTGTCATTTAGTTAAGGAAATTGTCTACCAATTAAAACAAACAAAAAATGATCATTTGCCTTAAATTACAAAATATAAACCCGCTTATTATTAGACTTTATAAATGAGACTGATATTTATGTTTCTGAGATTGAATGGTTGTGTGGTACATCGAGGTTGTATTATGACATTTGAATGTGGTTGATATAATGATCTCGTGATATAGTCACAGAGTACACATAGTAAGCATCCCTGTCCAACTGCAAGCGAAACACAAGAGAATATCACCACTGTAGATTTTCATATTTAAGCAGCTTACCATTTATTTCTTATTGGATATACAATGTAATTGAAGTCAATAAGGGCCAGGAATCCATTAGCTAATCATATTGATCAATTAGTTAAAGTCAACTTATCGTGATAGAAGGTCCAGGAGTCGAATCCCTGTCCCGAACCATGTCCTTTTTTTTTTTTTTTTTTACTTTCTAATTAGTGTTGTAAAATTCTTTTTTATTTATATTAAAGCTATTTGTATGCAGGGAAAACAAACCCAATTCACAGTTACAGGAGGCACGGTAGTCTAATGGTAGGACGCCGGGCTCGTGACCGAAGGGTTACGGGTTCAAGTCACGGCACGGCACTGTGGTGTATCTTTCAGCAAGATACTTTACTCAGCTTGTTCCAGTCTACTCAGCTGTAAATACAAAATAACTGAAAATGAGTTCGTTTGTCGAAGCGAGTAGTGCTCCGAAGTGAGTGCTCGTATCAGCATACTGATCAGGTATTTACAAAATTATGGAATATATTCCATATTGGTTATTTCAAGGGAACTGTTCAAAATTACAGCACATAATTTAGGTCATTGATTTCATTTTTATTTCAATATATCTCTGAAAAGAGAACAATCTCACAGATTTAATAATATATTTGACAAAGATATGCTGGTGTAAAAGCACAAATTCAATTAATACTAGTTGTCAACAATTTCTTAAATCGATTTCGACAGGATTTTGTCTAATTTGAGTCCGGTGATTGCTGAGATGCATTTTTAGTTATTCGATTAATAAAACAATCTTTCATATTATCATTCGGAGATAACTTGTTCCAAAGTTATCATCAGAATTCTCCTTATACTTTTTGAAATGAGAATATAGCTACAGAGAAGGTATTATTCCGTTAATATTGCATGATTCGTGCTATATACATCTGATCAATGAAAACACGAATAATTCTTCCTGACCTTCCGAACGGTTGAACGAGACTTTATAATTATATAAGTTTGTTTGGTTGTGAATGGTTAATCATTACATTGATGAAGTCACAGACGACATGACCAAATGGTATAATTTAAACGTCTATGGCGTCATAATACATGTGAACAGCCACAAAAACGTCATAGACGAAAAGCACAATAAGAAAGAAGGATGACGTACAAATGTATATCTGGTGCTCAAAGTTTAAAGAAGTGTATCCGAATTTATCGGAAATCATGAAATAAATGTTGCCTCAGTTATTCCAAATAATGGAATTAGCTGCATATAACAGGTTAAAGGTGTTTCAAGCTCCTTTTGAAACAAAGGCGCAAAATGAACCATGAGTTCCTAACTAAAATTCTAAAACGTTGAAAACAAACACAAATACACAAATCGCTGTCTTAATTAAGATAAGGACTTTTAGACAATGGGAAGGTGTAGAGGAGATCCCTGGCTAAATTAATATAAGCACATGTAGACAGTTGGAAGTTGTAAAGGGGATCCCTGTCTTAATTAAGACACGTACACGTAGACAGTAGGAAGCTGTAGAAGGGATCCCTGTCTAAACTAATATACGCACAAGTAGACAGTAGGAAGCTGCAGAGGGTATCCCTGTCTAAATTAGGATATGCACATGTAGACAGTTGGAAGGGGTATAGGGGATCCCTGTCTAATTAAAGACACGTTCATGTAGTTAGTGGGAAGGGGTATAGGGGATCCCTGTCTTAATTAAGACACGTACATGTAGACAGTGGGAAGCTGTAGACCCCGGGGGATCCCTGTCTAAATTAAGATATGCACATGTAGACATTGGGAAGCTGTAGAGGGGATCCCTATCTAAATTAAGATACGTACATGTAGACAGTGGGAAGGTGTAGAGGGGACCCCTGTCTAAATTAAGACACGCACATGTAGACACTGGGAAGCTGAAGAGGGGATCCATGTCTACATTAAGATACGTACATGTAGACAGTGGGAAGGTGTAGAGGGGATCCCTATCTAAATTAAGATAAGTACATGTAGACAGTGGGAAGCTGAAGAGGGGATCCATGTCTACATTAAGATACGTACATGTAGACAGTGGGAAGGTGTAGAGGGGATCCCTGTCTAAATTAAGATAAGTACATGTAGACAGTGGGAAGCTGTAGAGGGGGTGTTGGAATCCTTCATCACTGCGCGATTAAACGTGAGATTTGATGTACCTAACAACCAATTATACGTTTATAAAAGGAAGTAGTATTTATTTAGAAATGTATATTGCAAAAGAGAGAGAGTGAATATATTTTATATTTAGAACTGCATTCCATTTGTTGACAGATTTGTATGTACAAATGTATAGACTTGGACTAACTGTCACCTTTAAATCGTCATAGAAAACCCCTCACAAAAAAGTACAAAAAATGTATATTTATCCTGACACCCAAAAACAAGATGAAAGTATTAATGTAAATAACATGTGATATGTGTGAATAACGTTACCATGACGTAGATGACAAGTGTAAATAGTTTGTGTATAGAGTGCTAAACGTCATTGTACGTGTATAGGTGTAAATGTTATTTGTGATGTGTGCTATAAACGTCATTGTGACGCGTCATTGTGGTGTCTACATAATTACATGACATGTTCGATACGCAGATATATTAGATAAGAATGAAAGAGTTGTATAGCTGAATGAAAACGAAACAGTAGAAGGTATTGTTCCTGTTGTAGCTGCTACAGAACGAAAGGTTGTCGTATTGTATCCGCTAGACCGGGATATATTACATTGTACATGTGTATAGATAATTAGCATAGGGAGCTAACTCATATAAACTGTCATTTGGCGCCTAAAAGTGTGTTAGCGTTTCATTTCTTCTTCCCAAAGCTAAAAGCTTATTGCAAAGAAAGGACAGTATATAGAAGTAATGTATAGATATAAATAACTTAAAGCATCCATTGTTTTATGAACATTCAGGGGTTTTCGTGAAAAAAAACAGTGAAACTGCGAACATTAGTGCACAGCGAGTATGTTTACAATGTCCGACCCGACCGTCAAACTTCTCTCCACGAAATAGATTGTAAACAGGAAGTTGATACATTGGATGATAAGATATAGTCTTATGGGTGTACTATCACAATGCGGCCAAACAGTGCTGCATATGGTAGTGTCAGTGATATACGGCAGTCGTAATGGCCTATCAATACAATAGGGTCATACACGGTAGTCGTTATGGCCTATCAATACAATAAGGTCATACACGACAGTCGTAATGGCCTATCAATACAATAAGGTCAAACACGGCAGTCGTAATGGCCTATCAATACAATAAGGGCATACACGACAGTGGTAATAGCCTATCAATACAATAAGGTCATACACGACAGTCGTAATAGCCTACAATACAATAAGGTCATACGCGGCAGTCGCAATAGCCTATCAATACAATAGGGTCATACACGGTAGTCGTTATGGCCTATCAATACAATAAGGTCATACACGGTAGTCGTTATGGCCTATCAATACAATAAGGTGATACACGACAGTCGTAATAGCCTACAATACAATAAGGTCATACGCGGCAGTCGCAATAGCCTATCAATACAATAGGGTCATACACGGCAGTCGTAATGGCCTATCAATACAATAAGGTCATGGACGACAGTCGTAATAGCCTATCAATACCATAAGGTCACATAAGGCATTCGTTCAGGCCTATCAATACAATAAGGTCATTCACCGCAGTCTTAATAGCCTATCAATACAATAAGGTCATGAACGGCAGTCGTAATGGCCTATCAATACAATAAGGTCATACACGGCAGTCGTAATGGCCTAGCAATACATTAAGGTCATATACGGCACTCGTAATAGCCTATCAATACAATAAGGTCATACACGGCAGTTGTAATGGCCTATCAATACAATAAGGTCATACACGGCAGTCGTAATCGCCTATCAATACAATAAGGTCATACACGGCAGTCGTAATCGCCTATCAATACAATAAGGTCATACACGGCAGTTGTAATGGCCTATCAATACAATAAGGTCATACACGACAGTCGTAATGGCCTATCAATACAATAAGGTCATACACGACAGTCGTAATAGCCTATCAATACAATAAGGTTACACACGACAGACGAAAAGGCCTATCAAGAAAATAAGGTCATACCCGGCAGTCGTAATGGCCTATCAATACAATAAGATCATACACGGCAGTTGTAATGGCCTATCAATACAATAAGGTCATACACGACAGTCGTAATGGCCTATCAATACAATAAGGTCACACACTGCAGCTTAATGGCCTATCAATCGATAAGGTCATACACGGCAGTCGTAATGGCCTAGCAATACATTAAGGTCATATACGGCACTCGTAATAGCCTATCAATACAATAAGGTCATACACCGCAGTCGTAATAGCCTATCAATACAATAAGGTTACACACGACAGTCGAAAAGGCCTATCAAGAAAATAAGGTCATACACGGCAGTCGTAATGGCCTATCAATACAATGAGGTCACACGCGGTTGTCGTATCGGCCTATCAATACAATAAGGTCATACACGGCAGTCGTAATAGCCTATCAATACAATGAGGTCACACGCGGTTGTCGTATCGGCCTATCAATACAATAAGGTCATACACGGCAGTCGTAATGGCCTATCAATACAATAAGGTCATACACGGCAGTCGTAATAGCCTATCAATACAATGAGGTCACACGCGGTTGTCGTATCGGCCTATCAATACAATAAGGTCATACACGGCAGTCGTAACGGCCTATCAATACAATAAGGTCATGCACGGTAGTCATAATAGCATATCAATACAATAAGGTCATGCACGGCAGCTTAATGGCCTATCAATACAATAAGGTCATGCATGGCAGCTTAATGACCTATCAATACAATAAGGTCACACACTGCAGCTTAATGGCCTATTAATACAATAAGGTCACACACGGCAGTCTTAATGGCCTATCAATACAATAAGGTCATAAACGGCAGTCGTAATGGCCTATCAATACAATGAGGGCATACACCGCAGTCGTAATAGCCTATCAATACAATAAGGTAATACACGACAGTCGTAATAGCCTATCAATACAATAAGGTTACACACGCCAGTCGAAAAGGCCTATCAAGAAAATAAGGGCATACACGGCAGTCGTAATGGCCTATCAATACCATAAGGTCATACACGGCAGTCGTAATGGCAATACAATAAGGTCATACACCGCAGTCGTATTAGCCTATCAATACAATACAATAAGGTCACACACGGCAGTCGTAATAGCCTATCAATACAATACGGTCATACACGGCAGTAGTTATAGCCTATTAATACAATAAGGTTACACACGGCAGTCGTAATAGCCTTACAATAAGGTCATACACGGCAGTCGTAATGGCAATACAATAAGGTCATACACCGCAGTCGTATTAGCCTATCAATACAATAAGGTGACACACGGCAGTCGTAATGGCCTATCAATACGATAAGGTCATACACGGCAGTCGTAACGGCCTATCAATACAATAAGGGCATACACGGCAGTCATAATAGCATATCAATACAATAAGGTCATGCATGGCAGCTTAATGACCTATCAATACAATAAGGGCACACACTGCAGCTTAATGGCCTATTAATACAATACGGTCACACACGGCAGTCTTAATGGCCTATCAATACAATAAGGTCACACACGGCAGTCGTAATAACCTATCAATACAATAAGGTCATAAACGACAGTCGTAATGGCCTATCAATACAATAAGGTCACACACGGCAGTCGTAATAACCTATCAATACAATAAGGTCATACACGACAGCCGTAATGGCCTATCAATACAATAAGGTCACACACTGCAGCTTAATGGCCTATCAATCGATAAGGTCATACACGGCAGTCGTAATGGCAATACAATAAGGTCATACACCGCAGTCGTATTAGCCTATCAATACAATAAGGTGACACACGGCAGTCGTAATGGCCTATCAATATAATAAGGTCAAACACGGCAGTCGTAATAGCCTATCAATACAATAAGATAATACACGGCAGTCGTAATAGCCTATCAATACAATAAGGTAATACACGACAGTCGTAATAGCCTATCAATACAATAAGATAATACACGCAGCTTAATGACCTATCAATACAATAAGGTCACACACTGCAGCTTAATGGCCTATCAATCGATAAGGTCATACACGGCAGTCGTAATGGCAATACAATAAGGTCATACACCGCAGTCGTATTAGCCTATCAATACAATACAATAAGGTCACACACGGCAGTCGTAATAACCTATCAATACAATAAGGTCATACACGACAGTCGTAATGGCCTATCAATACAATTAAGGTCATATACGGCACTCGTAATAGCCTATCAATACAATAAGGTCACACACGGCAGTCGTAATGGCCTACCAATACAAAAAGGTCATACACGGCAGTCGTAATGGCCTAGCAATACATTAAGGTTACATACGGCAGTCGTAATGGCCTATCAATACAATGAGGGCATACACCGCAGTCGTAATAGCCTATCAATACCATAAGGTCACATAAGGCATTCGTTCAGGCCTATCAATACAATAAGGTCATACACGACAGTCGTAATTGCCTATCAATACAATAAGGTCATACACGGAAGTCGTAATGGCCTATCAATACAATAAGGTTGCAAACGGTAGTCTTAATGGCCTATCAATGCAATAAGGTCATACAGGTCAACGGTAGTCTTAGTGACTTTTCAATACAATCAAGTCAGACAGGGCCACACATAGCCTAGCAATACAATAAGGTCATACACGGCAGTCATAATGGCCTATCAATACAATAAGGTCATGGACGACAGTCGTAATAGCCTATCAATACCATAAGGTCACATAAGGCATTCGTTCAGGCCTATCAATACAATAAGGTCATACACCGCAGTCGTATTAGCCTATCAATACAATACAATAAGGTCACACACGGCAGTCGTAATGGCCTATCAATATAATAAGGTCAAACACGGCAGTCGTAATAGCCTATCAATACAATAAGATAATACACGGCAGTCGTAATAGCCTATCAATACAATACGGTCATACACGGCAGTCGTTATAGCCTATTAATACAATAAGGTTACACACGGCAGGCGTAATAGCCTATCAATACAATAAGGTCATACACGGCAGTCGTAATGGCCTATCAAAACAATAAGGTCTTACACGGCAGTCGTAATGGCCTATCAATACAATAAGGTCATACACGGCAGTCGTAATAGCCTATCAATACAATAAGGTCACATACTGCAGTCGTAATGGCCTATCAATACAATAAGGTTACAAACGGTAGTCTTAATGGCCTATCAATGCAATAAGGTCATACATGTACAGGTCAACGGTAGTCTTAGTGACTTTTCAATACAATCAAGTCATACAGGGCCACACGGTAGTCTTAATGGCCTTTCATTACAATAAAGTTATAAAGGACCAAACGGGAGTTTTAATGACTGATCAATACCAAAATGTCACACACGTTAGTCTTAACGACATATCAATACACTAATGTCTAATGGGGCCACACGTTGGTCTAACTGGTCTATCAACACAATATAGTCATACATGGAAGTCTTAATGGCCTATCAATACCAAATAGTCACACGCGTTAGTCTCAACGACCTATCAATACAATAATGTCTTATGGGGCCATATGTTGGTCTTACTGGTCTATCAACACAATAAGGTCATACAGGGTCACACGGTAGTCTTAATGGCCTGTCAATACAATAATGTCTTATTTGGTCACGCGGCGGTCTTACTGGTCCATCTACACATTAAAGTCAAACAGGGTCACACGGTAGTCTGAATGGCCTGTCAATACAATAATGTCTTATTGGGCCACATGGTGCTCATAGTGGTCTATCAACAGTAATATGGTCATACATGGTCACACAGTAGTCGTAATGACCAATCAATACAATAAGGTCACCAACGGTAATCTTAATGGCCTATCAATACAATAAGGTTATACAGGGTCACACGGTAGCCTTTAGGACTTTTCAATACAATAAAATCAAACTAGGTCACACAGTAGTCGTAATGACCTACCAATACCAAAACGTCACACACGGTAGTATTAAAGACCTATCAATACAATAATGTCTTAAGGGGCCACACGTTGATCTTAATTGTCTATCAACACAATAAGGGCATACAGGGTAAAACGGTTGTCTTAATGGTCTATCAACACTATAATGTCATAAAGTCACACACGGTGGTCTTAATGGCCTATCAATATAATAAGGTCACACACGGTAGTCGTAATGGCCTATCAATTCAATAAGGTTCTAAAAGGCCACACGGTAGTCTCAAAAACTGGAACAAGTATGTATCCTAGGAGAGACAAAAGTAAAAGCATTAGACCTTAATAAAGAGTGTAACAGCCAATAATAATGTATTTAAGTATGGCTTTACTAGATGTGGATTTTAACCTTTTGGATGTTCTCTAAACAACAGACACTGACAAACTCAAGTCCTCAGGATCTCAAGCTTGTCACGTCAAACGATCGTGAAGTGGCATACAGCAGATCTATCAAAACTGCATAGAAATACCCACGAATGTCTCATTTGATTCAGTAAATAACCAAAACGTTGAGAACAACTTATGTATGATTTATCAAAGAGAACATAGCTAAAATGAAATATTCTTACGGGTTTTTTTTTGCCATGCGTTAAATTTTAGATACGTGATAACTCCATCAAAAGCAAACCACAAGGTCATGGTATTTCTGAATTGCTCTGATATTATATAGAAAATATAGAAACAGCTTTTCATGCAAAACCGACACATTGAAATATTTCTATCAACCTGTGGTCGAAGGGACATAACTCCAATAAGGCAAGTAGTTAAGTGAGAGATTGATTTATGTTGAGTGACAATGTGATTTAAAATAAAAGGGACACACAAACCGAGGAATGCACCTAAAATTTGGCATTTGATACAGTGAGCCAAAAACTAACCACGTTGCATCATAAGCCTGTGACGCCTTTGTATGACTCATTAGTGATGTTAGGGGCCAACAAAGTGGAAATCCAAAGTTGACATTACTACTGGTGTAACAGATTGAAATTGCGTAAACTCCTTAATATTTTGAATTTAAGTAATCAAAGGAGTAACCGGTTAATTTCGAACTAAATAGTAACTAAAATGTATACATGTATATTATCAACCGTGTAACTTGTCAAAAGGGATTATTGTGGATATCAAAGTTACGGTAAATTTCGGGTATGAGAAAACCAAAGTAGGAGAATAGTCAATATTGCTCCTGACCAGCTGGAATACCTTGCAATGAAATTCGCGGTTTCTTAAACGGTGAATCCTTAATTTCCTCTATAAAAAATAAAATTCAGCCTTCGCCCTCGTGCCACATCATTAATCTCGGAGAAACAAATGATCGTGTTTCCCTTTAACAAGCGTACGTAATAAATCTACAATTAAGACCTTGACATGACGTCATGGTCTACCATTGATGTTGTCTGGCTGATGGCTCTTAAGATTACACAAAAACTGTATCACAACAAAGAAACACCAGCAAAACTAGGTCAAACAGGGTCACATTGCACACGTGAGACAGGTCACACGGCTCAAGGGTCATACAGGGTTACAAAGTGGAAATTTTGAAATGGCAAGTGTGCGAAGAGACAGTGGAAGCAACACATCGCAGGAAACATAGAAAAAGTATGAAAGAGTACGACGGGTGCAGTATATCAAGGCAATGTCCACTTATTATGAAACCAAATAAGGCTAAAATTAAAATTACGTATCATTAAAACGGTATCAAGAAAGACGCCATTAACAGAAATTACTTCAAGGATTGAAGGGATAGACAAACGTCATACTATATTGCAAACGAACAGCACATAAATTTAATGGGGAAAAAATAGAAAACCCCGGCCTTACTCGTCTTTAAAAATTGGTATTACATCTGCCTATTCAAATTGTTAACAACGCCGCTCGTTTCCTTAAACGAAACTCGAACCAGCAGGCTAGCATACAGATATAAATCTTGTACGGTGGAAGTACATGTATGTAGACATCGATGTGGAACAGACATGATTGCACTGGGTCCTCACAGAGTGTTGTCACTCCCTTGAAAGTTTTGGATTGATCTCAAGATAAATTAGTTTCTACAATGTTCTCCAGAGATGCTTCAACTGAGGCGATTGGTGCTACGATGGAACTTATCGGCTTACATTAGTATCCTTCCCCTCTTTGGAACATTACCGGGATATTCCTCACAAGGCTCCCTAACGCTCCTATTCTACTGTGATAATCGTACAGGTACCCTTTCAACTGACCCTGCCCTTTACCCCATATCGCGTTTTAATCAGTCTTTGAATTAATCTATTGCATACTTCTGTTATTCTGTTGATATTAACAAATAGGTGTTATTTGGTCATTCTTTACATTGACGTATTTTACTTTCTCTTCCAAAGATATTGTCATATCTCTATAACCATAAAATATTAGTTATCTCCCTTTAGTCCTATAGATGAGGGCATTAAGGTTACTCGACACATCGTCATCAGCGTCCATTTTCATGAGTTACTTTCGAAAAAATGCAGCGAACTGAATATTTCCGAGCGAAATGTGCCCATTTTTAGTAAAAAAAAAGTAACTCTCCAACAAAATGATGAGCTTGCCGGATGATATACGAAGGTCTAGGAACTTATTGGTTAAGCATAGGAATCCCAATATCAAGATTTCAATTGTTTTTTGTCCATTTTTTCGTGGTGTGTTGAGCCATCTTAAGGCGATCTAACAGTGGTTAACACTATAACAACATGATAGAAAATGGGAAAACCCGTATCGAAATAATTATTTAAAAAAATACATTAATTCAACAATATATCATTGTCTTTGAATTAATTTTTCTCGTTAGGGGAGATAACACAGACTATTGACAACAGAAAATATTTACTGCTTATACCAATTATGAAAATCATATTCTTGTTGAAAGATATTCCTTATCAACGTCTATTTGATAATTAGTCGGCCATTTGTCGATTCCTTTCTGCAGGAGACTTTTTTAAACAAACACTTCATCGTTACATGTCTTGGACATGGTCTTTGATTGAAGGAATGTTCCAGATATTACCCACTGAATGGTTTGTCAAAGGCAACTATGGTCGGAATCACCGGCAGCATACAGGCCCTTTTTTAAGATCAGGGAAAGGGTTTCGTATAAGTTGTTCAACGTGTGCCTAATCCCATTGCTAATTAAAATAGGCAATAAAATATGTTTACATAAAAAAAATGAGATATGTATATTGTCCTTTTTCCTACATGTAACTACATTTTTTTATTTCCTAACCCCTTGTGTGACGACATCTCGGTTTTGGTCTTTTGGTGTTGAACGTTAACCCAAACGAGGAAGGCCCTACGGTTCGGTTCCCTATAACAGAGACAATCCGAAGTTGTAAAAGCAGTTATTAATGATTGAGGGTACAGTAATACTGGTCATCCCTGTTGTCAGTATAATGTGACCGGATGGAGTGTCATACCACCGTATCTAGCTGTTTTACATTTCAGGGAGATGACACTCCAAAGTGACCATTTCATGTCCAACATATCCGTAAACACCATCTTCGCATGGCCATGGCTGTTGGGATGACAAAAAATCCAAAAAAAAAACACGCTACGGTATCTTTGGTCACATTCATCCATGACGGCTGTCAGCTCAGAAAATCATAATTGATTTGTGTTCGTTCATTAACCCGAGTACGTTCACCTCCATTTAGAATAGGTAACTCGGTGGTTGACCCCTCGTCCGCGTTGTTCAGCCTCAGTGCAAATTTACTATACATCAGCGGCAGTTGGTCAGTGTATTTACCAATCTTCAAGATGGCGATTTATGAAGAAAAATCATGTCTCTTTTTTTAAACTCGAAGCGCGGTGTTCATAACATAACGTCTTTGCTATCTGACAAGTTGGATGTTAAGGACTTCAGTAACTTACTGCCCAGGTACTCCAATGTAGATATATAACATCGAAAGTATCGCCAACAGTTGTGTGGCTAGCATGGCGGAATGGCTGACTTTTTGTGCGTAGCTCATTAGTTTATTATCTCTGAATTCTTTATCTAAAATGTTGACGAACCCTTTGTTAAGCATTGTTTCGCTCTGAGACGTTACAGCTTAATCAGGTGTCACTTAAATGTAGACCGACACAGTCTCAAGGACATCGGATTTGTTAAGAAAAAATTGAGAGTCATCTTTGACCTCTGGGATGTCCGATTCAAATGATCAAACAATGACTTATTACGAAATATGTTCAAAGTATAATTACTTTCATTACCTTGAAATAACAATAACAAAAAAGATTATCAAATAAATATTTTATTTATAGCTCACCCTGTCATCAGTAATAATCCAAACTGTCTTTAATTTGAATTATTTGCGCACGGCATGATAAAATGTTATAGAAATGCATACAAAAGCATAAGCACTATGAATGATAAAGACGACTTTGATGACGAACCTTGTTCAAATCTACAGCAAGATATACAAGATGTACGTTTAAGTTCTTTTGTTGAATTATATTTTCTGACATATGAGAACAACTTACACATCCTAAGTAATGTGATCGATTCATAACCAGATGTGTTCATTTTATTATTTCAATAAGATTAAATTTAGTCCGGCTACATGATGCACATGAACATACACATTTCATTCCAGAGTTCTGTTGCTAACCAGAAGTCGCAGGTTGCGTACAACGGGTATAATTTTGACCTTCAACCTTCAAGCTGGTATCCATATTGCCTATAAACTCGTAGAATTAAGCATGTTTTATTACATACCTGGTCAATCTTACAATACTGTTATAGACAGTTTTAAGGCCATGCAGCACAAAGTCCAGAATTGCACTGATAGTACATGTATGTTGGATAATGCGTTTCCCCCGCCATTTTTGTTTCGTTCAGGCTGTCGGGAGGCAATTTGAGCTTTAATACTGGATAATGTGACGAGTTTGAAAAAGGTGTAATACGAATATGAAAAATCATTGAATGCATAATTTAAATAAAATCAATACCGCACATATGTCCGACATTGTAGATAGTACAGGTTTATTGGTCCGGCGAAAACAGCAATGAATGTACGTAAAATACCGCAGGATGAGCACGTCTGCTAGTTAAACTACAAAATGTATATGTGACGTCATAAAAGGTGGGTGATATTGTTTATGTATGGGAATTTTTATTTCACGTGAAAATTATATATGAGCAAACACTTGCACGAAGTAATGTACGTTGCAAATTTAAATACATACATGTACAGCCCAACAAAGGTAAATCTCGCTACAGCGAGACTGTCCCGCACTAAATGATGATTCCACAATTGCAATGAGTTAAACAAGAATAAAAAAAAAACTCGATAATTGTCGATACACATATATTGAAAAATAACTTAAAAATCAAGATGTTTCGATAAGTTCGATTAGCTATCTTCAGTTACGGATCAATAGCTCATATGGTCTGTTTTTCTTTCATTCTAATTAGCTAATACTTGATCCCAGGTTCGCCAATATATTTTAGCATATCGACCCCATGTTTCTAATTTCGTTTTGCACGTGACCATATCGATCTCATGTTTCTAACTTTAGACCGGATATCACGTTATCTGAAGACATGACATGTTATATCTTAAAATTAGGGATTTTTCTCGCTGTTAATACGTTGTTACATGGACCTGAGAGAGAAAATATCGACATCGGACTGTACCCTCGGTCAATATCACTCTGGTAGGTTCAAGTGTATATATAACAACGCATCGACATTAACAGAAGTCCATATTTGATGATGTAATCGTAGCAATGACGTTTACTAACAATGATACACATTGAAATAACAAACTCGATTGCATTGCAATTAGTACTTCCGGTACAAACCCCTGGCTATATTCAAGGACGCGAATCAGTAAAAGTTTTAAAACTCTCTGGCACTGTATCACGTGATCACAATTCCTTTGTGCACGACGGGGCCACCGTATCCCTCCGTAAGCGCTGGCCACGTGAATGAGAAAATGTCCTGATTTTGATTACCACATGTTTCTTCACGCGTGTGGAGGTTAGGGTTGAATCTTCTTGAGTCATATGATAGGAAATAAGGAGGGTTTTGAACTGTAAGTCCCCAGGCAACACGGACACAGGAAGTGACGTAATCCCTGAGGCCGTCACACTCCTTAAGGCACGGATAATCAAAGAGCGTCGCGTAGATTTGAGAACAAACCTCCTGCAATAAAGAAATTAATTTATTTATTGATTGGTTAATTTGTTTATTTATATATTCAATTATTCTGTCATTCATGCACGACCTCTCAGAGTTAAAAGGTTCCTGTATATAAGGTCAGGCGGAAGGTCGATTGGAGTCGAGACAAATAATTTTCACCCATTCAGCTCATGTTGCCTATAACAAGATTATATTTTTATCACGTGGTTATTTATATACAAAAAGTTAATATATTCTTTTAGTTGTTGAAATTTTCGTCTATTCCGGAAAATAGCAAGTAACTTCATCGCGGGGAAACATGAACATTTGCTTCTCTTCAATCAAAACTTTTCTTTGTTAAAGTAGTTCGTATCCGATGTTTGGTCTGATGTAGAGAATCGAAGGTAAAGACTTGTAATCTTTAGTCACTGAGAAGGCATGTATTCGACAAAGGAATACTTATTGATACAGACTGTAAATAATATCAAATGACCATTTGGAGTTTAAAGTATGTGTGTTAAATACATACCTGAATGACGTCAGAAAGGTCAAAGTTATCAGCCGTTGCGGTGAGATATTGTCCAATTTGACAGTCCATTTGCTGCTGAACTGGTATCTGTGCTTTGGACCGGATATCCGGATGGGGAAGATTTAACAGATGGCGTAGTTTTCCGCGGATTTCATGAACAGATTGTTGCGTCGCCCGAAACGCCAGCTGTATGTAATTAAAAACAAAGCAATCAACAGGCGAAGTAAATGAAAGTCCGTGAAAGTCCGTGAAAGTTCGACAACAAACGCATTGAGATGTTTAATGTGGGATTATAACAACAATGATAAACATACAATACGACGAAACGTTGATCTAACTCCAGGTGAAATGACAATGCAATATATCATCAAGTTCTACTTGTAACAGGAACTTTTACATAAATCCCCTAAACTTCTCCAGTAGTCGCAAACGATGCACTGGAAAGAACTTAAATTGCCATAATACCCTTACATATTAAGTTGGATCATAATGAGAAAAAAACAGGGGGACCGTTGGTATCACATTGGCATCACCCAAAAAAAGATGATTAAATTATAGGCCACGGCAGCCATGTTTGATGACTGATCGGGAAATGAAATGCGTTATGCACTTCTACATATGCCTACCAATACTTATGTCAGGTTTCATAAGAAGAAGAAGAAAAATGAGAATAACCGAGAACCACGTACCACCATAACAGAGAATATGATTTTATCTTTCAATGCCATTAGATTGTCCAGTGGTTTCAGACGATCCAATGTCGCCATTGCATCGAGCCGTCCGTGGGAGTAAAGCGCTGCATAGTGTCCAACCCACTCCTGCGACAGCGCAAAGCCGTTTCCTGTTTCTTCAATGGACGGCGGCGCAACATTGGCAAGCCTGTAAGCGAATTAACAAAATTAATCGTTTAGACAGATAAACAAACACATTTAAGATTTAGTCTCAAATTCAAATTAACATCATGTACAAGTCGATTGCAATTATCTGTTTGAAACCTTTATGTCTGATTCTTTCGATATGAAAAGTGTGTGTTGTTACAAAGAAATGATGCTTATCTGTAAAGAATATTTGGTTATCTCCCTTAATTAAATTATCAATAGCAACATTTTGTCCATATATTTTACTGTCACGTGATGTACAAATATAGCGCAGATCAGTTTCGGTCTCGGCTCTCGGTGCCACGAACGTCCTACAAACGTGCATAACTCTAGCAATGATCTCAATTAATTCACATATCTTCTCAAATAATGACTTTGCTTTAATATGTTTACTGTTCAAGTCAGAAATGATTTTTTGATATGAATTATTATATTTTTACTATTTCAATTAGTTTTTTATGTAACCTAAAAAATAGATCTCTAGCGAATTGAGAATTGTTTGAAGTTAAAATTAAGGATTAATATTCTGTGGGCAAGATCGGTTTGCCAAATTAAACTGTTCCTACAAGTATATCAATTTCAAAGTCAATGATTTCGATTAAAAGAATATTTAAATAACCTAACCGAAACGGTATAGCTTAGACTTAGTCATGATAAAAGACTACTATTTTATGACATGAAAGAGTTGGTTCTTTTATATTACCCGATAGGACATATTAAATATACAACTGTGATTAACAACTACAGTATCAAAAGACGTTTATCTATTACAAACCTGGTGTTCAGTTCCACCTCTCTCTCCTGTAATCGTTCAATAATTTCGTTGCTGTTTTGTAACTCCGTTCGGAGATGATCAACCTCCCGTTCTAGCCTCTCAATTTCTAGTTTTTGCTGGTCGGATTCGTGTCTACCGTTTGTAACCACGTGGTCAGAATTTGAAGCAGTATGATTGGTCTCTCCATTGAGCACGGGTATGACGGTATACTGTAGAGAGTGTGGAACAAGGTTGGCGTGTCCATTCCGGATGCCATTTTGATCCGGCTTCACCGGAAATGGACCAGATATTATAGAGGGCCTCAGTCCTGCAACAAAAAAATATATAAAAAAAATAGGATTTTAAAGGAAAACAAACGCCATGCTACTTTCAGCGAAACTTATTTTGAAATCAGTTAAATTATCTTATCAAAAAGGGTCCTTTAATTTAGTTCTTCATGTTCGAACATGAAACAGAAACAAGTTTCAATACAAAGACCTTAAATTCTGCTCGTGTAATTATATCAACTAATGCAAGGTAACACATCATTCTTAATCAAGAATGTGATGGCGTTACCTTTTGGAGTAGAAATATTAATTTTGATCGAAAAGTAATTTACACGAACTACACTTCAACATCGCACAACGTAATTATTCAATCATTAATATAAAGTACGCTGTAATAGCAACTCTCAGAAATGAAATTTACACAATTATGACAATTTGATATCGTTAGGTTTCCTTCTACAAAGCTTTTAAACGCTATATAATTATTAAAACATGATTGCATAACCACCGAGGACTCATAAAGGCATGTAAGTTATTTTAAATTATGCCTTTTTATAACTTGGTTACGAGCCTTTCCTCGTGAATGATTTGGTTTGGTTTTATAGGGTTAAACGTCCTATCAACAGCCTAGGTCATTTAAGGACGTTTCTCGTCAATGTCTTTGTTCGAAGAAATTCTTTCTGATAAGAAATAAAGAACCGTTCTGATTTCTGGACAATTTAGTGTCCAAAGCTTCCCGGGGATAATATGCTGAAAAATGTCTTAAAACGAACTAAATTCTGTCTTCAGAGAGAAGTTTTTTATAAGATTATTTTTTCAGTATGTATAACATTTTCCTTTGTATATCAGGTACTTCCGATACTTTTCAGCTTTTTAGCACATGTAAAAAAATTAATGCTACCCTACATTTTGTATCTGCAATTTGTGCTAGAGTTATCTCCCTCGAAAAATAAGTCGGACTTAGAGTAGAATGTATGTATTTCATATTATTTATGACCAA
The DNA here is from genome assembly GCF_002113885.1 of Mizuhopecten yessoensis. Classification (NCBI taxonomy): domain Eukaryota; kingdom Metazoa; phylum Mollusca; class Bivalvia; order Pectinida; family Pectinidae; genus Mizuhopecten; species Mizuhopecten yessoensis. The sequence goes on from NW_018408713.1 coordinate 929,287, forward strand.
AAAAGTAAATATGAATTATACAGCTTTCAGTAAGTATGTATTTCAGAGTCAAAGACTGCAGTATGATCAACAGTATTACCACTGACATTTCTGTCGTATTACTGTTGACATGGAGTAAAGTTAACGTTTCAGACCTGGTATCTGACGTAACATTTCAGTAAGATACATTGTAGTATTTAAAAATAATGTCTACATCTACCAGCGTTAATAAATGACACCGCCACCTCTCGTAGATAACTAGCTTATCAAAAGCATATATCCGAAAATTAAGACAATATTTAATTCAATTCTGTATCCCTTCTGAACATTATGTTTCGTCAGCAAACCATCTTGATTCGAATCTTATTCACTCTTTATCTGACACGCTACATTTTGTACTATTTCGTCAATCTCTTCTAATGTTCGCAGAATAATCCTTTAAAATAACAAAAAAAAATCGAATATCCAACTTAAGAAGTAAACATAAACAACTCAACTTGGTATCTAGTGCACTTTGTAGTGCACATGTAGTGAACAAGGAAGTGCACTAGGAAAAACATTGAAGTGCACTGCAGTTCACGTCAATGTTAACTCCAGTTCACGTCAGTGTTAACTCCAGTTCACTTCAATTGTTAACTCTAGAGCACCACAGTGTTAACTTCAGTTCACAACCCAAGTTTAAAAGACCGAATAACATATTTCAATATTTTTTTATAATGAAATGGGTTCCTTAGTGATATGAAAATTGAAAGAGTAGGGAAGGCTTGTGCACTGGAGTTCACGTTTCTTGTTAACTGCAGTGCTCTAGGCTACAGAGTTTTTGCACCCAACTATAGCTGTAAGTTAGTAGTTAGTTAGTCACCCAATTAGATAGTTCGTTACTGTGTAGTTAGTTATTTAGTTACCTGTAGAAAGGCAATTCCGTCTTTGCGTATTGCAGAGTTATCTTCTCTTGTGAGCAGGTATTGACTGATTACATCGTTTTCTCAAAAATTGATGACGTTTCTCTCACAAACCAATGACGTAACAATCAATACCTGATCACAAGAGAAGATAACTCTGCAATATGCAAAGACGGAATACCTTAGTCAGTAGCATGGTTAGTTAGTCTAGTCTAGTTTATTTCATTATAACAACAACTACAGCCTACTGACCTGTATTTTTCCTCCCCGTCCCATTTCGAAGACGACTGGTGCTGCCTCCTACAGGAGTTTTAGACAAATATCATCAATATAATCGTATGATTTAAGCTGATGGATTTATATGTGATCACGTCGTTTTTTCATAATTGGTGTACAAATACTAGCATTCGTTTGATTAAATTAGGTAAATGTATATGTACAAAGTGAAACCTCAGCAAACAAGATCAACAAGCGAATCACAATGTGTCATCAATATTGGCAACATAAAAATAATGATTTAAAATTTAAAAAAACATTACATAAATATATATGCATACAGTTTTATTTACTCAGTTTATGAGTCGTAAGTGGGCGGAGAAGTAATAATGATATATATACATTATGTTCAGGTTATATATGACATTGTTATACACACGGACACAGTAAACGGTATCACAATAAATAAGGCCGTAATACACAGGCCATAATACTGTACATTTAGAGACATAATATAATGGTCACAATACACAGGGTCACAATACACAGGGTCATAATATAAAGGGTCACAATACACAGGGACATAATACACAGGGTCATAATACAAAGGGTCACAATACACAGGGCCATAGTACAAAGGGTAACAATACACAGGGTCATAATACAAAGGGTAACAATACACAGGGTCATAATACAAAGGGTCACAATACACAGGGTCATAATACACAGGGTCATAATACAAAGGGTAATAATACACAGGGTTATCAAACAATGGGTCACAATACACAGGGTCATACTACAAAGGGTCACAATACACAGGGTCATAATACAAAGGGTAACAATACACAGGGTCATAGTACCAAGGGTCACAATACACAGGGTCATAACACAAAGGGTAACAATACACAGGGTCATAATACAAAGGGTAACAATACACAGGGTCATAATACAAAGGGTCACAATACACAGGGTCATATTACACAGGGTCACAAAACACAGGGTCACAATACACACGGTCATAATACACACGGTCATCAAACAATGGGCCACAATGCACAGGGTCATAATACAATGGGTCACAATACACAGGGTCATAATACAAAGGATCACAATACACAGGGTCATAATACAAAAGGTAATTATACAAAGGGCATTATACACAGGGTCACAATACACAGGGTCACAAAACACAGGGTCATAATACAAAGGGTCACAATACACAGGGTCATAGTACAAAGGATCACAATACACAGGGTCATAATACAAAGGGTCACAATAAACAGGGTCATAGTACAAAGGGTCACAATACACAGGGTCATAGTACATAGGGTAACAATACACAGGGTCAAAGTACAAAGGGTAACAATACACAGGGTCATAGTACAAAGGGTCACAATACACAGGGTCACAAAACACAGGGTCATAATACAAAAGGTAATTATACAAAGGGCATTATACACAGGGTCACAATAAACAGGGTCATAGTACAAAGGGGAACAATACACAGGGTCATAGTACAAAGGGTAATAATACACAGGGTCATAGGACAAAAGGTAATTATATGAAGGGCATTATACACAGGGTCACAATATACAGGGTCATAGTACAAAGGGTAACAATACACATGGTCATAGTACAAAGGGTAATAATACACAGGGTCATAGGACAAAGGGTCACAATACACAGGGTCATAATACAAAGGGTAACAATACACAGGGTCATAATACAAAGGGTCACAATACACAGGGTCATAGTACAAAGGGTAACAATACACATGGTCATAGTACAAAGGGTAACAATACACAGGGTAATAGTACAAAGGGTCACAATACACAGGGTCATAGTACAAAGGGTAGCAATACACATGGTCATAGTACAAAGGGTAACAATACACAGGGTCATAGGACAAAGGGTCACAATACACAGGGTCATAATACAAAGGGTAACAATACACAGGGTCATAGTACAAAGGGTCACAATACACAGGGTCATAATACAAAGGGTCACAATACACAGGGTCATAATACAAAAAGGTAATTATACAAAGGGCATTATACATAGGGTCACAATACACCGGGTCATAATACAAACGGTAATAATACACATGGTCATCAAAAAAATGGGTCGCAATACACAGGGTCATTATACAAAGGATCACAATACACAGGGTAATAATACAAAAAGGTAATTATACAAAGGGCATTATACACAGGGTCACAATACACCGGGTCATAATACAAAGGGTAATAATACACATGGTCATCAAACAATGGGTCACACTACACAGGGTCATAATACAAAAGGTAATTATACAAAGGGAATTATACACAGGGTCACAATACACCGGGTCATAATACAAAGGGTGAAAATAAACATGGTCATCAAACAATGGGTCGCAATACACAGGGTCATTATACAAAGGATCACAATACACAGGGTTATAATACAAAAAGGTAATTATACAAAGGGAATTATACACAGGGTCACACTACACAGGGTCATAATACAAAAGGTAATTATACAAAGGGCATTATACACAGGGTCACACTACACAGGGTCATAATACAAATGGTCATCTTACAAAGGGTCATAATGCACAGGGTCATGATACACAGGGTTCTATAACATATGGCCATTATAACCAGGGTCATGATACACAGTGCCATTACACAAAGGTCATTATACACAGAGTCGACAAGATATCCAGACTGAGTGTGGTTCAGTGGTATAGACAGGAATACGCCACCAAACAATGGTACAAAGCGACAATGCCATTCTTTGAATTTTTAATTAGTTCATAAGTTTGTAGTTAAAATTGTACCAAAGTCCCACTTTGCTGTAATACTATATGATAATCTTTTTTTTTTTTTTTTGGATTTGGAGAACTTTGAAAGAGAGAGAAAACTCCAACAGAGCTTAAATAGCATCGAAGGTTCCTACATGGTACATCAGCCTTGCTCATAATTGTACACACTGTCAAACGCTGTTTTCCTTGTGTAATGTTTTGAAAGAAACTGCACTGTGTATTTTACAAGGAAGTTATTAGACCTTGATATAAAGAAAGGTCGGTCATAGCAAGAAACCATTTCTACTGGCGGACAAATGGCTATGTATTGATATCTACCATAGAAATCTTCGAACAAAAATGTATTTCAGTTCTAAAGAAAAATTCTATCTTCATTTTCGTTTCATTTTCATTCGACAATAGAAGTTATTTCTACCCGATAAAGCGGATTATGATACGATAATTGGGATATAATTGGTCTTAAATACGAAAAGATCGAAAATATAGAAGCTGTTTCATTGTGCTCTTCGGCCACAGGTGAAATTCTGCCAACACAGACAGCATTAAATTCACCGGTAAACATTCCAATACACACGGTAATCAGCTTGTCATCAAAATATTTGCATACCTGTTTAAATAAATTTTAAATACTTGGCTAACAGAAAAATGGCCACGTAACCTATTACATCGTGCATGTACAGTGTGTATATATCTCAAACTTCGATACATCGAGGCCCTGGCTAAACCACCATTAATGGAATGGCGGGTTTTACTGTTAAACGTCTCAACTTTGATGATAAAAAACAAATCTGAAGTAGCGATAAAGACCTTCAAGCGTTATAAGTACAATAATGTTTATTGCAAATTACGACAGTCGTAAATAAAACAACAATTGATGTGTCAGTCAATGTAGATCGCAGAATTCTCGATTGAAATCCAAGCAATTTATTAACGGCAGAAAAGTTACCACCTTTTTGTATTAATATTATTTCTTTTCAAGAAAATAGTTAATTTCTAGCCACCATTTACAAGGAAAACTTAAGCAAAGATAACGTTTCAACAATTTTGGAGAAAATTTTATAAAGATTTGTGTTGCTGTCGAGTCATTTTTGTTAATACAAATGTACAGATACAAGACAGACATTAAACATTGCACGTGGAGGATATCGGCATACATTTGTATCTCGGTAAAATCCGGCGAACATCGGGCAACCGGTGTTTGTCGGAATAGACCGAGAAGTTACAGTAACCTCAAATATGATGTGGTTCTTTCTTCAATATGGCCCCAATATACTGTAATTAACATCATTGACTATCAATTCGATTGCTTTGAAGTAAATCATATAAAACGTTTTAGACCTGTAACGTCCGGTCCTTTACCAATGGTAAAGTTAGCACGTCATGGATGTATTTCCATGGTATAGACGTACTATATTGAAACGATAACGTGTATTAAATGTGTAAATCTTTTTCAGTTTTCTATGTATGGTACTGAACAATATGAAGCAGAAAAGTCAAATTAGCTGGAACATTACATACACTTAAAAAACACAAAGACATCAGTGTGTTACATTAATGCATTGACTAGTACGAGATGAAGAGATTTATTCCCAGGATATTCACAAATGAGAATGTAACGTTTACTATACATTGAACACACCCTTCTTAAATTATTGGAAGGTACTTTTCCTTACCGAACTAGGATGTTTCATGCTAGGGTTTTGGCTCTTAGTTTACAATGTTGGCTCAAAATTTATAGAAATAGATCGAATTTTCTCAAATAATATATTGTCTGTACACAGTATACACTTTAAAAATTCCATCTCCGACGATGGTTCCTAACTTCCTACGCCAACTCCAGGCTGACGGTGTATAGATCGTTGGACAATCCAAAGGTATTATATCTTGATCGGCACCTAAATATCAGGCATTATTCCAGGTGTGTGGTCAGGTGTGTTAATTAGATAAACATACATGCGGACATTGTGTCGTGAGATTGCCAAATCATTAACCCATATTATTTTTCTGAATTTCCAGTATTTTTTATATTTTTTAGGTACACATGTCTGATCTGAAAGTGTTAAGTGTCAGTAGACATTAGGAATTTTCTTTTTTTAATACAATATCTTTCATGTTATTGATTTTAAGCTGACGAAACATTGTTCCATGTGTGCTAACATTATAGTGTACAACACAAGACAGTGTCCTTTACTATCAGCAGGACCATGTATATATAAGTCATCACCGCCTTTTGCTGATATGTCTGCATTCATCTCGCATTGTAGCTTTATATAAAAATGTATGCTTAGTTGTTCTGACCATGATTAACTTGGTCTTTACTGAACATCATTAGTCCGAATACGTCTTAAGTAAACTTCATTTATCCGGATAGGTCTAAACTGAACCTCTTGTGTCCGGATACGTCTATACTGAAACTCTTTAGTCCGGATATGTCTATACTGAACCTCATTAGTCCGGATATGTCTATAATGGACCTATTTAGTCCGGATATCTCCAAACTGAACTTAATTAGTCCGGATAGGTCAATACTGAACCTAACTAATCTGGATGCATCTATACTGGACCTCATTAGACTGGATACGTACACTGAAACTCGTTAGTCCGGATATGTCTATACTCAACCTCTTTAGTCCGTATACGTCTATACTGAACCTCATTGGTCCGGATACGTCTATACCAAACCTATTAGCCCAGATACGTCTAAACTGAACCTCATTAGTCCGGATACGTCTATACTGAACCTTTTTAGTCTGGATACGTCTATTCTGAACCCCATTAGTCTTGATACGTCTATTCTGAACCCCATTAGTCCGGATACGTCTATACTGAACCTCTTTAGTCCGGATACGTCTATACTGAACCTCTTTAGTCCGGATACGTTTATACTGAACCCCATTTGTCTGGATACATCTATTCTGAACCCCATTAGTCTGGATACATCTATACTGAACCCCATTAGTCTGGATACATCTATACTGAACCCCATTAGTCTGGTAACGTCTATTCTGAACTCTATTAGTCTCGAAACGTCTATTCTGAAACCCATAAGTCTGGATACGTATTGTTAACTCTATTTGTCTGGCTACGTCTATACTGAACCCCATTAATCTGGATACGTCTATTCTACTTTTGACAATATCAAAAATCCAGAAAAAAATAGTAACTGTACCTATTCATCATTCCTCGATTCAGTTGTTTACATAAGCTGTACAGTAAGACTTCTCAGATAAGTCTCGTCTAACCGGATTGGAATTCTAATAAAACATACTTAATGTGGAATTTAAATTGATCTGATGAGAAAAAACATAACATAGTTTATGTCTCATTAAGTTAACAGCGCTTTGAATAAATTGACTGAAGTATGTCTGAGACATTGATATCCTAAACAAAACCTATCTCTACACCGATCTGTAATAGGACGGTCAGGTCGAACACGGTCAGATGGAAATATCCGATACGCTCGTGACTGAAGGATTTAAACAATTATCAATTATACATTTGAAAAATCATTTCAACACTTTTGCACATGCCTTGTATTGATCAGTACGCTTAGTTAGACAACCAAATCGTTAATACATGTCGTTCCAGTATACATAATGTATATCGCATTACCGAAATATCTACACCGTATCTTTTTATAATCTGGCATCTATAGTTTAATTGTCTTCTGGAATTTCACCTGCATGAGTTAGAACTGTGTTTTTATTTAATGTAGTATATACTTGACGACGTCTGAACACTAGTTAGATTTAATGATGGAAACAGCAAGCATACCTGTAGACAAAGTATTTCGTTAATTACATTTAAGGATCCCCGTACCACTGCCAGAAAGAGTGATTAGTCACCTGAAGCCCTTTTTCCGGCGTGACCATAGCTTTACATGATAAATCATTTCTGACTAGAAAACCATACCCTGCGAAACTTGTATGAAACATTATACCCAGAGGTAAAATGGGATTAATAAGAATTGTTTTTCTACATTACACCAGGTTTTGTCATTTTTTAGCATATTGACCGCATAATGGTTCAACAGATATCGAAATGAAATACGATTACAGTTTCAATGATATCCGGTTACATGTAGCCATGCTCCAGTTTCACGCACGTTCGTTCTCTAGTTTTTCCAATCGTCAAGCATTGCTAAAGATAAATATAAGAAAAAACTTGAGTTCAATCATCTTTTTTTCTTAAAACCAGCAATGTTTTTTCTATGGGAAAAAAATCAATCAAAGTATGTGTGTTTGGCCTTGTTTTTATCAACACTCTGTTAAACATACACATGTCCATCATCGGGGGAGTGTATTTAAAGAGTGTTTATTTAAATCCAAAAGTCGTCTGAAACTCTTCTTACATGTCGGAGAGGTCCGAACACAAACACTTCAATTGATTTGCACGTCCCTGTGAACCAGTGCCCACATTCCTGAAATCCTAATATCCAGTACATAGACCTACATGTAGTACTAAAACCATATTTTACTTAACAAAAGATATCATAGAAGACACACATTAAGCTACATTCCGTCAAACGTGTTGTACGAGAATGTAATTATAAGAAGTTCGTGATAATCTGCAGTATCGTATTCACCCCACCTGGCCTCTAACTATATCATCAGTATTAACTAGGTATAAAAAGTACCTACTTAAAAGCTAATGACGTTTACCCCCTCGCGTGTAATCAGCCAAAGCATGTGATTTATATACATATATATATATACGTTTTACACCAGTCATCATTACTAATGGTGAATGAATTTCCCATTTAATTAATAATACGAAAATGTTGATATCAATTAAGGTAACATTGTAACGATTTCGATTAATTAGCCTATAGAATTCCATACTCATCAACTCAAATCATATAAAACTTCATAACATTTGACATATATGAAATTGTCGTTGTGATCGTCCTATACACGAAAGTACTCAACATTAATATTATACCAAAGGAAATGTAAAACTCGCTGTTCCCGGGAAAACGAAAAACCCATCAAACAAACTTGACCAGCTCTAAATACAGCATTAATTATCACGATCAGGCAAGAAAATAAAAAGGAGAGATAGCCATTGGACGGACGGACAAATGGATGGTTTTGTTTTGTTTTATTTTGTTTAACGTGCTATCAACAGCTATGGTTATTTAAGGACGTGCCTCCATGTGTGTTGTGTAAGCGTGCATGTGTGTATGTGTGCAGGAGACAGGGTACATATGTTGGTGTATTTGCCTCTTTGTGATAGCGCAGATCTGATGCCGACTTTATAGTGCTATCTCACTGAAATACCATGCCGAAGGCACAAAGCACAGCGTTCCACCCGGTTATACTGACAACGGGTAAACCAGTTGTTGCCATTCCCCTAAATGCTGAACGTTAAGCAGGGAATAACAGCTACCATTTTAAGGACTCCTGTATGTCCCGACAAATGGATGGACGGAAAGACAAACTAAGTGTATGTCCCGACAAATGGATGGACGGAAAGACAAACTAAGTGTATGTTACGGGAATCATGTTGTAATGTACAATGTACAACGTATACAATGCCAACTGACATACATAAATCGGACAGACTTACATACAAACAAAACAGACGGATTAACGGACGAAAGATCTGGAAGAACAATACAAAAATATACTAACCACTTCCTCGGTAATTGTGAAAACCGTTCATCTGTCCTGGTAAAGTTTTAATCCGGTCCATGTGTGTTATTGGTGAAAGTAACTCATCGTCCGTCGATTGACCGCCATCGTCCTCCGATACACCTTCCTCGTCATCTGACACTTCCTTCAAAAGCTGACACACGACGCCGTAACCTTCAGCAAAGAGCCTCAAGGTCATACACATCGACGTTTCTTCAGATAGCCCTTCACACAATTTTCGCAGCTCAGTGTCGTGAAATAGAGCCAGCTTATCATACTCAATTCTTTTTTCTAGAATTGTCATGAGTTTTTTCAGACATTGGTTGGTAAGGGTTGGCTCCACAATGTTGTAAAGCGTTTTGTTTTTAATGATTCGACTTTGAACATCCGTGCGAGTCATCTGCATTAGTCTCTGATGACTCGCAGCACTTGGCGCCTTGCCGAATGAAACAGAGCTTGAGGCAGGATGTTTTGTGGTTACCAGACTAAGCTCGTCAAGTGTCAGTAACGCACTTCGGTAGTTCGAAACTATCTGTTCCAGTTGGAGTTTCATTGCGTCATGAAGCTGCATGAGATGTCCATTTGAGCAGTCTACCAATCCATGCCGGCCAAGGTGTTTAAGACACCTGTCCAACGCACGTCTTTTCTGTCTCGTTTGACGTTTGACTTGCGGTTCCACGGACAAAACAACTCGAAGAATGTTTCTACACGATGGGTAATATTTTATATCATACTTCTCCGTTTTTGTTGAATTGTGAGATAGTTTTGCAAAACACACAACCATTCTTTTTAACAACTGATCCAAACAAAGTTGATCTTTTGGGAAGCTCTCATTGTTACTCTCATATAGTTTAACGTACAATGCCTCTAGAATGGCTAGACTATACGGCATTGAGTCGTAAAGAACCTCCAACGGAACCTCCGCCAGAATACTTCCCAACGTCACGTAATTCATTTTCCTTATAATGGTAGCACATTCATCGTATTTCTTTGTCTCAAATAACAGTGCGACTTTACGAAGGGCAACATGCGGAGTGATGTCGTTCGCCTCCACGTGAACAGTCTCGTCTGGAAACCCTGTCGCCCACCGGACGTTCCGCCATATTTTCTGCACTCTTTGTCGTGGTATCTTTTCCGGTTTTATTCGTTCCATTCTGCCGGATCCGGAACTGGAACTTTCCGTCTAAAATTAAAGTAAAAAGCACATGAAACGAAATGTTAAACTACGCTGAAGTAAGATTCTGAAGATGAACCGGTACCTAACCGGATGTGTATCAAGCCCCAGTGGAGCTAGAGAAAAAAAAACTGTAAAAAATATCCCTATAACTTATTGATGATTCATTAAAATAAAACACACGATCCACGAATACGGATGTAAATAAACTCACAGAATTTACCATAATAGCCTCTGGTTGGTTACCGCCGATCTACATTGTAGTCTGGTTGATCGCGTGTGACGGATTGTAAGTACACATTATCGATATTCCACGGTATAAAACACAGACCCCTCTGTGTACATATCAATAATTCAGTGGTCTATCTATTTAGGTATGTTATGAGATTCACAAATAATTAATACGTTGATATAGAAGATGTCAGTTGCATTTCATGACATTTACCGGTCAGGGTCAAAGGTCAAATATCCCACAAAGCAGCATTAATTGATGTAGTGTTTACGGTTTACGCCTTGTGTCCACTGTTATGAATGACAACCATTTTTTGTTTTTAATTTTCATTGATTAAACATGATATATCCACATCTATCAATCCGTCAGAAAAGGGGACGATTTGTTGTTTTTTTGTTTGTTTGCTTAAGGAATGTTCTAAAAACAGCCGAGGATATATGGAGACGGTTGCCCACGGAGACATCNGGGGGCAACAGATCCATTATTGTTTCTGCAATGTCCCCTTATATGTAGAAGACACGTAAGAAATCCCAGGTTCTCCAGGAATGGGGAGAGGGGGTACATTAATCGGCTATTACGATAACATGCCGTGATATAAAGCAGGGTCTATTATTTCCCTAAATCTGCATGAGAAAATAGGGTTAGACTGAGAAATCTATTGAATAGGATAAACATGTACACAATCTTGCATTGTTACTTATGAGAACTGTAGTTGTCAAGTATATCTTAACCCTTGTTTCTATGAATTCTTATAATGCAATGTATCACTGTCTGGCATACATAGTTATATATGAATTATATAACCGTATTTACTCCCAAAAAAACAGACATTGCCCTGTCATCGTGAACTCGTTGAACTCTTATTTCCATAAATGTCTTTACCAATAGAACTGCTATAAAACTTTATAACATCTTTCATCAAATTCATTGCTATGCAAATGCAATAGTCACACGAAAATCACCTTTGTACTCCTATAAACACCCATAACCCTCTAAAACCAAATATTGACTTATAAAAGTCCTCTTTACTCATGTAAAACACCATTTTAATCCCAAAGAATTTTAGCATAAACCTCACTACATCCCTTTGCAACAATTTACATGTATACATATCATAAATATTATAAACCTAACTTTACACCTCTAAAACCACTTATACATTTATAAATCCCAACTCTGTGGGACAAACAAATACAGACATATTCAGCTGACTCCCCTAAAGCCATACATATATTAGACTCATAAAATGTATTTCGCGTTGTTTTTTAAATATTCATGCATATAGTCCCATATTACTAAAATCCACTCCAAGAAAACGACATACATACCTACAATGTATTAAGACCTCTGTGAAATGAAACACTGTCCCATTTTGTCAAAATACAGGAGTCCTTAAGTAAAATATATGCAAATATATGTGAGCCTAGTAGAATTGTAGAATAGCTCACACCAATCACCACAGCATAGCCTCGTTTTTAGTCTATAACTTCACAATGAATGGGCCTGTAGGAAGTGAAATCTGTCTATAATACAACAGACAGTTATTAACTTCAGTAACCGTACATAAAGCTGCATTAATGAACTGTCTGATGGAATTTTGTGTGCCATAAATCATGGATATATCTGGAGTGACATATCAATGTCAGTCTATATCATTACACCATAATTATATTATTACAGTTTAATTATTAATGTAACATTTTGTATCTCGTTGATCACGAGAAAATTAAAAAGGTAAGACATGCAGTAAGCGGATCGTCTTGTGTCATTATATTTACAGCACATCAAGGTTAGTTCCACGTAACAGCAGGTCGTGGGAAAGTATGCTCGTTACATATTAGAAATGTGTAACTTATTAATTAAAAAAGTACAAAGAGTTTATGAATAATTTGAATAACGTTGTCGCTGAAATGTCGTTTTCCACTGGCCAATAGGCATTTTTTTGTCTCCGACAAACACATTTCTGCTCACAGAAAAATTATAAGACAGTTCTAAAACCCACATTAGTGTAAAAACATACTTCAGTACCGTACATATTCTTTAACACTTAATGGTGTATCAAACAGCATAAAAGTAATTGATCTCGTGAAAAAAAATGTAAATTACGATGACATCACTATCCATAAAAGTTAACTCTGACAAGCTGAGTGACCGCACAACACACTAATATATTTTGAACTATTCCGAAAATCTACGTGGTGGTCTACGAAATATACAAAAGAGAAGTTTAGATAATGTCCGTCCGATTGTTAATCGTCACTCGCCTTCCCCGTAACGGCTGATTGATAGACACCTGTAGACTATAGGGCACAGAATCATAATCTACCAGTAGAGTTTGTCATTATAACTTTGACTCAAACCAAGGAGCAATCAGCAAAGTGATATACCAACTGTTGTTTTTGATTGGGTTGGTATTATCATTGATTAGGTTGGTATTATCATTGATTATACTGTAGGTGCTTAAGTCCTTGGACTCTTTGTTATTGCTTTTGAATTCACAGAACTTTCATTAAAATTCTGTTATGATCTGGGTGTGATATTTGCTGTCAATCACTGGAACATGTATATAAAATTACAGGCTGTTTAGCTTTCAACTTATTTTAACACTACGTTTTACTCATCAAAGGAAAGGTCATATTCCTTCTATCATAAACAGGAAAGATTTAATTCGAAATCGCCACACACTTGCAATGAACATATATTGGCAGGGAACAACGTTCAGACATTTGATTGTACTAGCTCACGATTGATCGCATATATATGTTTGTGTTCCATATTCCCCTTTACTTAAATGATTACACAAAATTGGTTTAAATCTACTGTGAACGCTCTTGAAATCAGTTCAATATATCATGTTAAAGTTTGCCATGAACTGAAAGCGGTACAATGAAAGTTGTGTGCTGGTGAATAACATAAACATAGAAACAGATATTGCGTTCTGTACCTAGCTAGCTGCCACTATGAACACATAGCTAGCTGCTACTATAAACACCTAAGTGGCTGCTACTATAAACACCTAACTAGCTGCCACTATGAACACCTAGCTAGCTGCCACTATGAACACCTAGCTAGCTGCCACTGTGAACACTTAACTAGCTGCCATTATGAAAACCGAGCTAGCTGCCACTATGGACACCTAGTAAGCTGTCGCTATGAACACCTAGCTAGCTGCCACTATGAACACCTAGCTAGCTGCTATTGTGAACACCTAGCTAGCTACTACTGTGAACACCTATCTAGCTGCCACTATGAACACCTATCTAGCTGCTACTGTGAACACCTAGCTAGCTGCAACTATGAACACCTAGCTAGCTGCCACTATGAACACCTAGCTAGCTGCTACTGTGAACACCTAGCTAGCTACTACTGTGAACACCTAGCTAGCTGCCACTATGAACTCCTAGCTAGCTGCTACTGTTAAAACCTAGATAGCTGCTACTATGAACACCTAGCTAGCTGCCACTATGAACACCTAACTAGCTGTCACTATGAACAACTACATTAATGTAGCTAGCTGCTACTATGAACACCTAGCTAGCTACTACTGTGAACACCTAGCTAGCTGCCACTATCAACACCTATCTAGCTGCCACTATGAACACCTAGCTAGCTGCTACTGTGAAAACCTAGCTAGCTGCTACTATGAACACCTAGCTAGCTGCCACTGTGAACCCATGTTTCGTATACTTCTGCATATCATAGTGCGTCGACACAATCATTAGCTTCGAAAATGTGTTTTTTATCTCTGTTTTATTTGTTAAGTGTATGCTTCGCCCAAACTGTCAAAAAATGGAAATATCAACATAAAAAACAATTACTCCACTCTGCAATCTTGAGAAATTTCTTGAAAAAGTCTTCCACGAAGATCGCAACTTTCACCTTTGATATAATGTATTGGTTAACTTTTCTTTAATTAATGTATATATTAAAAGTTATTTGATTTTTTTTTTTTTGCATATTGTAATCGCTTATATGATCTTTTGCTTAAAGTGAATAAAGTATATGTATTTTCACTCGTTGATCGGCTGGACCCTTGTTAGACGGAACACAGAAGTTAACGTCTGGCAGAATGGAACATTCAATGTTTTTCTTCGTATGTACATGTTGGTTGACTATGCTGATGGCCTATCAGTCTCCGAAGGTGGCCGTAACCTTGAAGGTGGACTTTATTCTGGCACGTTTTACATAAGGTACTATTTTAAGTATACATTATCTGTTGGGTCAGAAGGTGTAAATTTGTAACGTTATGAAGTATGTTATTGGTACCTTTCCCCTGACCCCGTATTTTATGTATGTACGGAACACTTATACACAGATATAGATCTTAATTCGTTTGAACTTTAATACCGCCTATGAGTTCTAAATGGAAGTAATTGTCATATAGTGCTGTTAAAATCTGTTTACCGTTAGGCTTTCTGTATCGACACCCTATACTGTTTTTATATGAAACGTCTTCCTATTTCTAGTGGCTGTTTGTAATCTCTTAACTCAATCCTTAATTTCATATAGTCCTTAATATTTGGTTTTTATAATAGCTACTATGCTATATCATAGTCTGAACGGCTGCTGTACTGACTTATGATAATATAAGACGATGGCATTCATGCCATTCATGTGCATAAAGACAGGGGAAGGAAAAGTATTTCTAACTTAAATTGTCATTGGACCATTATTTGCATATAATTGAAGACGATTTTGACCATAATATTTATAATGGTTTTTAAATCTACTGTGTAGGGTTTAAGACAGAGTGCTCGACCTTTATAGCATAAATACAGCTAGTTTATATATCTGGACACAGACCTTCGCTTATATGTGTTCATTCATTCGTACATAAGAATGTTTTCTTGTTTACCACCTACTTAACCTGTAATATTAACAATACGGAGAGGGAAATCCTTAATTTATGTTTTTATTTCTAAATCTGATCGTTTTTCAGATAAGCTGCAATAATAATAAATAGGTATTGAAAATCGTTTCACCAATATTTGCAACAAACAAATCTACGTCATGGATTTGAATTGATTGGGCTGGATAACGCGATCTGTGCACGAATATCAAGACTAGGATAATCAAAGCATGGTCAGCTTTATAGCATCTCACCGCTCATAATTCACGTTCTAGTTTGAAGACTAGTTAAGCTGCCAATGCCTTTCATTAATATGTTAGGCACAGTAAGGAGACCCCCTCAAAACAGCGAGTATATACACAATCTGATTGAAACATAACACTCTATGTTCTTATTTACATTTTAATAAGCAAAATGTTTCACATTATTTCCTTAACATTTGTTACGCATTAATACGCACCAATAACATTTTTTTTAAATACATATCACACAAAAAAAATGATAATTTAATCCCATTGCATACGCCTATTTCAAAGAATGACATTGATTCTATAGGTAAGATTCCGGTGGCAAATTTACATTTGAAGCCCACCGATAAAGAACAAAACTTTGATGTATTTCATGAAACGTCATTCTCTTAATTAGTTTAAGCCATTTACCGTATTATATTGCTATCATTTGATAATAGCAGATCAGTAAGGTCGATGAACATAAATGAAACAAATGAAAATGGCATTAAGAATAATTGAAAGTTGAAATGTATCATGTTGTTATGATAGTTAATTCATTTATTTGGAAATGTTTCGTTAGTAGTTACAAAAGACACGAGCTTTAGCGAGTGTCTTTCTGTAACTTTTGAAAATTAACTAACGAGAGTGAAATAAATACCATACTCAACAACCACGAGTCGTGTGATCTGTTTCTACCACAATCTCATGATCAGTCGGAAATAACATACACACATGTGTTTGTTAACAAGGCTGGCGTAGTGATATGACCCATATGTAAAAAGTCACTCATTAATATTCAAAAATGACTTTTTTTTTACAAATTTAATTATTGTCAAAATTAATGTTTCGTGCAACAACTTAATGAAAAATAAAATAGATGAACGACTTTAAATATTGAGAGTAGCAGTATTGCATTAAATTATATAAATTAACCACGGACTACATGCGCGTAAGCATATCGTACGAAGTCTGCCTCCCGCAAAGTGTCTTTACACAATAGTTTATACAATGACTTCATGATATATATAATGGATAACGGTACCCCTGGATGTAATAAATGTTGCCTAAAAAGAGGGAGGGGTCGATTCATGTATCGTAAAGGATGCAGCAAATGAACCTTATTGTCCTCTTAGTAGTTGACCCAAACAAAACAAATAAAAGCAGAATGTGTAGGGACTCCGCGTTAGTTACCTAATACGACATATCTCCTTACCACGAAAGCCTCTCTAAGCGAAATCCCTAAATAAGGCATCAAACTAAATAAGTACCCAAAGTCGAGTAAGACCCATGACTACTACTTTTTATATTCGATTTATTTATTTTCTTACTGCGTAGATATTCGAGCAGAAACGTGTCTATATTAAATATAAACCGTATAAATACGGTAGTTAATTGAGGTAATTAATGGTCAAAGTTGACCTTTTAACTCCACGTCAGTCATAAGAAGTGACCGGAGCTAATTACAGACCAATAAGGCCACAGTATAAACCTTTAATCCCGGTCTTAACTTTTGGTTTGTGTGGTCGGGACAGAGACGTGAGAAGCGTGAGAAGCGTTGTCAGCTTACACCACTTTTCAACTGGTATTTTGATTCCAAGACAATTTAGGACAACATGTTATGTATTTATTTTATTTTGCTTAATTGATAGTAATGACATTTTTTAACAATTATAACTTGATAATTGCGTGTTATGATTTCAACCTAAGTGTTAATTGCATTAACAATTACTGGTAGGAGGATGATGGAAAGACAGTGCGATACTCACTATTTGACTTGACAAAACTGTGCTTCGTTACCACTAAACCGATTGCCGTAAATATTTACAACTACCTCGATGAGTAATTGGCAATTTAATAATTACTTGGATCCCACACATTTCTGTTTATGAAGCCACTTGCTTGACAATGGTTTAGAAGTCATTATCAGGTAATTTAACAGGGGGGAACGTCAGGTCAAAGTAAGATTAAATTGATCGCCGACAAAAGTAAAACTGAGTAGGCTCCGATCTAAATCAATTGGTTGTCAAAATAAATCTCCGTTGACTAAAAGTTGAGTAGGGGATGAAACATGTCTAGTCTGATAAATTCTTGAAACAGAATTTGAACTCATTGTTTAGAATACGAACGAAAGAAAATGACTTGGTTCTTTAGTACGTTTTGTAAGATCGAGAGGCTTTAATGGAGTAGTCTGTTATATTTACAAATAAATCCAGCTATTCTCAGTTCATTTTAGAAGATAACTGTTACACTGAAGTATTCAGTCCTCAGAAATTATCAAACGCAAAGCAAGATGAGTAAAGAAACTACGTATATACGCTATATGTATGCCTGTCCTATGTGGAAAACGTTATTTCCTGTGTGCCTGTGTACTAGAAAGTTGATAACATAATTACACCCGTACCACTGTAAAACAAATAAACTTTAAATTATGAAACTTTCCATCGGCATGACAGTTCCTGTAAAGAACAGCATACCTTGCGAAACCTTTACGAAAAAATGACACAGATGAAATAAAAATGAAAACCACAATATTTTCCTGGGAGCCAAAAGAGTTGCAATAGGGTCAGACTGGAATTCGCACTCTGTGCCTCTGGTCAATTTACTTAGCTACCTGGTAAAACTACAGCTGTTTTATAGAAAAAAATAAAGGAAGTATACGCTTTGTGTGAAAAGTAACAGTAGAATGATCAAGTATATTGCCTATTGTGGCACAGGTATCCTTAATGTAATAACTCTCTGATGATGTTCTCGTTATATAATGTTAATACCTTTGATTTAGCATACCAAACCTTCGAGAAACACACGTGTAGCCATTTTGCAATATTGACATAGTATTAACGATATAATCAACTCAACACTGCGCTAATGAATATTTTTCGACATAGACGCAAACAATCAACGGCGCGCATATCATGTATTTCAATATTCATAAAAGACGGGCGATCAGTGATAATGTCAAGGTGCATAAGACAACATAATTGATGGGAATATTTAGTGGTTATTAACAGATAGTCATGCTTCTACTAATATTCAATGTAAATAATAATTGGGTGTGTGAAAATGAAATAAGTAGCCCGAAGACATAATGAAGACATTCTACTTAAACAACACGACAAGTAATTAAAAATGTAAATCTTCGTAAACTATGAAAATTGGTGGAATAGCAACTGACAATTTTGAAAAGTAAGCAAAGAAATATTTTTCTCGTGTTTTGTATTTTACAAACAATTATTTGAAATATATGATAAAGAGACAACTGGTTAAAATTTAGTTTATCGATGAAAGAAGCCAAACAAAGTAAACCTTACATCAACACAATATGTTATGACAATTTCGTCTAGTTAGGACCAATCTGCAGTACTTAAGTTCAAAAGAAAGAAATTCATGTTTAAAATTGTTCACTAACTAAAAGGGAAAAAAATCTACTTTAAAATCCTCAATATTACGCAATGCCTCAAACAGAAAACTTATCTTTAATACAATCATGTAAAATGTACCCAACATATTTCAGCTTTAATGTTATATTTATATTAAACAAATAAAAACAAATTGTTTTATTAAACTAGTCTTACTAGGTCAGAGTCAAATTGAAAATGTCCTATATACACATAGACTAACAAGCAGGTGAAAAGTCATAAATGTTACACGTCATAAACCAGGATAATTGGGGATAATTATGGCTGATTTTATAGGTCAACATGAACATTTATGTTTATGTTTCGTCTACTAGGCACACCATAATAATAAAAATCAACGGTACACAACCAACGATTTTGTGAAATTAATGTTCGGTAGTTTAGGGTCAAACTGGACACTAGACGGCTAGTGACTTCAGAGTGACAGCTTTATTGGATTAGGCCATTAACAAAGACCATTTCCTGAGAAGTGTTGGGTAGGCTTTACCAAAATAAGCTGATCAGTTTTGTCTGGTTAATACTTTTCTGTAAGTGTCCATGTTGTATAGTGTCGAGCGAAGGTGCCTTGGGCCTACAACGTCGAAGAGCACCTAAATCGGCTATACAAATGTATTACGGTGTGTATTTGGCACAATAGAATATAGAAATTTAGAAGAATAAATGGGTTTGTTTTGTTATTAACCAGCATGGAACTAACACACCTGCCTCTCCAATTAGTCACGCCTTCTATTCCAGTCAACAATATAGTCATAAGCATAGTATGTTATATAGGTAGTCATATCCTAAGGCATCGAAACAAGCTCCGACGAGCTTTACAATGATGGAAGATACTATGAATATATATAGTGTATCATTCAGGTATAGTCATATGAACAACATATTACATATCGATATCGATATAAATAAACTAATTAAAGTTTTCCATTAGACTGGAGACACATCTAAGGGTCCCTGTCCTACTGCCGGAGAACGCAAAAAGAAATCCATTATGGTCCTTTTTTCAGAGACAGTAACAGTTTTATTTCGTACTGGATAGCGTTGTAGAAGAACTGAGTTATTGAGCTGTCGCTGATCAGGTGATCAGGTAGCCCAGTTATAAAGAGTGTCCATGGTGGTGATCAGAGCTCCAGAGATTGAATCCCGGTAATGCCCCGTTGTACTTTTACTATCAAAACAATGATATTCAGAATATGTTTTTCATCTCCTTAATAACAGCATCCATCAAAATTTTCAGAATGATTTGAAAACAATCAGTAGGCTAAGGGAAATTAATGTGCTACTTAAATGTGTGCTTTTAACTAGACTAGGTTGTGCACTTATAATGTATACACAGGTTCAATATCTACAGAAATAGACTAGTTCTGTAACAAGGAAACACGTAAATGTATATAGAAACAGCGGTTAATGTAACCTTACATTTTCCTTTGATCTTTATCAGTGTTCCCATTTTCTCTTACCAGATTGATAAACTAATAATAAAAATAGTGTTCCTAAACACCCTGTTGTTGTATTGGGTGTCGTCTGTCAATGAAACCTGTTCTGCCTCCTACATACCCAGTGGTTTTCTTGGGTGGTTTTCCAAACGTGATTTGTTCTACCCCATACAATCTCGAATTTGTCCTTCACCTTTTATGCCTCTACATCTTCCTGTTCATAACTGTTGTCCCTTTGGTGTTATATGATTTCATTATATCGATACATTGTTAAGGTAATAAAGATAATAGATAAATAAAACAACGAAATTCTCAAACGAGGCTTTCATTTATATGTATGTAAGTAATTTAGATTAAAAATGTTACGTACAGTTACATTCCCAAATAAACATTAGTTTCTAAAGCTGTATTTTATAATTCGATAATTACATGCTTTAATGTTTGAAAACAAACGCCTATTCTTTAAAACTAAATAGCGGAGCGCTACCCCGTGGTTTTAAATACAACCAGCATGATAGGAATTTACAAAAACTTGAGATCAGTCAGTTGGAGGTAAAATCCAATAAATCCCTCCACTTGCTAGCAGCTCAAGTGGTACTGGTGGTTGTCTATGACATAAACAAAGTGGAGGTAGAATTACCCTTTCAGGGGAACAATAGACTACTAAACAAGACAGAGAGAGGCTACGTGTAGAAGAACCTCCCCGTGTTAAGTACATTGTATTATAATATGGCATGATAAAGACCTCGTACCAGTGAATACGTTCCTTCCCTATTGTTATCTTTTTAATCAATAAATAGTTTTTGTATGAAATCCTATCTGATGAAAATGAGATGTTCTTTTGTTCTTTTATGTGTTGTGATAATACAACAGATAATCCTACTTTAATAATGTTCTTCGTGAATCTACATGCTTCTGTGGTGCACATGTTGGAGTTGGCCAGCTTGGAATGGCTTAGACTGGCAGAAACTCCGTTTTTATCTTTTAATCTTAAATTGATATTGTAATTTTGATAGTGACACAAATGATGTTAAAAGTTGCCATTCCGAAATGGACATATCGTTTGTTACTCGGTGCACAGCTGTTTTACAGCAAACGTGGTTACACTGACCTTATAAGTGGAGGACACATCCGCCAAAACTGTGACTTTGTATTGGAAATTTAGTAATTAGCGTGGAAATAGTTTTTTAAATCAATTCTGCAATGAATCATTACCTTGCGAAACGTGTATGACATAAAGATCAACAAACGTGTTATGAGAGTTAAAACTTCAACGTAGCCAAACTGGGATTCGAACCCTGGACCGACGGGAACAATACTATCGCCTTTACCAATTGAACTTCCCCAAAAGCGGTATTTACCTGGCCCAGTTCTACTACTATGTAAAACAAAACAAAATGGGAGGTTACTGTGAGTGTGGAAACAATAGATTTGAATTCTCGAATGCTTTGCCAGCAGCTTTACAGGCGTTCTTATCTCATAACTGTAAATATTGAAGGTGTACATTGTATCGTTATACTGACACTATTTGTTCGGAGAGTGTGTGACGGTATAAGGGGATTTGGTAATATATTGGGTATAACAGTACTACTGAGAAATCGAGGCTTTACTGTATATAAAGGAAGGGCATTATATCGAGGTTTTATTGTATATAAAGGAGGGGCATTATATCGAGGTTTTAATGTATATAAAGGAAGGGCATTATATCGAGGTTTTATTGTATATAAAGGAGGGGCATTATATCGAGGCTTTATTGTATATAAAGGAGGGGCATTATATCGAAGTTTTATTGTATGCTGTAGACAAAAGTGAACTTCAGTCTATCATGGTCTCCACAAGTACGCGTATTTCAATTGTAGCAACTTGTTCAAAAATTGAAGTGGGAGGGAATGTATGTCTCCGTGGAATTGGCACCAGACCTTTGGATCTAGTTGTGCCTGTAGCTGTGCATTGTCTTAGTTTAACTAAATGACACGCGTACGCTATTGACAACTATAAATAGATTGGTAGGTTGATTTATGGATGCCTAACTTAATGTTTAATTAATATACGGTAACATCAATTCTTCAACACGTTTCAACAAAAATGTATTTTATTTGTAAAAGTAGTAAGTATCCTTTACCCAGTTGTCTCTTGTTAGTCTCTGAACAGGTAATACGAACTATCGCATCGCATCATTACACCGCGATGTCCAGAGGGATACTCACATGTATGCTTATATGGTATGTTGAGTGTATTCGGAATATTGACAGTTACAATTAACTGTATAGATATGTGTTAACAGGCTGTTTGGAAACTTTCCAACCATACAAGGCACTAGCTACAAATTCCGCCTAATTAGTTTTAACAACGATATTACGGCACGTTAAGTTTTTAAAGTACAAAACTTTTACTGAAGACATGTTGAGCTTGGGGCCGTCTTTATCATAAAAAGCATAGTCAGCTTAAATCAACAAAAGCACACGTAAACAGGAATGTTAGAATGGATTATTTTCGAGAATTTTTTCCAAATTTACCAATACTTTCCTATAGCTTGTCATTTTGATTCCCAACATATTTACTTTTTTAATAATAATAATAATAATAATAATAATAATAATAAGACCAAAAGACATGTTATTCTGATGATCGGCTAAATTAACAATGCTTAAGCCTGACATGGTCTAGTGTATCGTTTATTAGTAGATAAGTGTTGTTTAGTCCTTCTTGACCTGCCAATTTTATACATATGATATTCAGAGTGTTCACATGGCCAATTCTCTCCAGCCCAATAGGTTTGATCTAGACATTGCTGCAAGCATATCCATGCGCAATTACCCGAACCGCTTTACTTTTAAAGTATACAGTTATCTTTGTTATTTTGAAAGTTTTAAAGATTTCAGACTTACATGTCCAAGTGCAGATATTGTATTCCCATTTGTTTTTAAATATCCATACCTAGGAAAAAACCGGTATTGTTTTCTCGCTTTGTTGTATTTAACAGACTTCCGTTTATGTAATTGCAACCGTTGTTAAGATTTAAAGGTATGTAGGGCTTTTTTTTTTAATTTACCACCAGTAGAGTTTCGTTTCAACACGTAATCGTATAATCAATGTGAATTTTAGCTAAAGTTGTAATAAATCAGACTGACCCTTTATACTGACAAGTTTTTACCATGCATAAAAATTATCTCCCGTAAATAGAATTCCGTGTGAATCAACACTCCAATACACATAAGCGACTGTCCTCTTAAAACATTTTTCTAGGGATATCGTATCGTATTGTCTAAATACAATGTAAATGTGTACAAATAGAAAAAAAAGTATACCATAGCGTCAACAAACAATGACAACAAAAGAATTTGAAGACAACAACGGGAACAGGAACCGATAAGAAACCGTTAGCCAACCCCAACCCCTTTCAACAACAACCAACAATACAGACGAGCGACCAAGCGTCCAAGAACAAAGTGTATCGTTTACAAACCAGTAATACATAAATAGTTTACACATTTTGCATTAAGGTAATAGTTGCCCCTTGTTTCAAAATGTATGGAATATGCAAAATGCATGTGATGTTTTAATTTCCTTATAGCGTCTGCCGCGTTGTCAGTTTGATTCCATTTCTCATGAAGGAGCTATACATTCATTGACAGACCTTCCTATTTTACAAACATGTAGATAAATTTTAACTTCTTTCACCGAAAACAGCATTGCCTTGATCTGCCCTTTACAGAAATTTCTTGTGATTTTTTTTTCTTTTTTAAACTCCACATATAATTATATACGTACATTATCAGAAAGTGTGAACCTCTCATAGTCAAGTTAAACAGCAAAGCATATTTAACAAAGTGGACGAACAGCAAAAGAAAATTAAAGGAAATATTACCCCCCTCAAAGGATCAAGTGGTCAGCATGTACAAGGTAGGTGAACTTCATACACTCACATGATTGCACATAAACATTTTGTAATTAATTCAGTGTGCCAAACTTAATCAATGTCTCTTGAGTAGCACCAACATTCGAAGTGATCTGTCATACGAAATACGCACAGCGTTCTGTTAATCACTTATCATTTACTTGTGTTCCAGCATATATGAAAGAATAATAAAAGGAAGGATCGGTTTTGCTTAGAAACCAACCTGCGTGATCATACTTTTCGGTTAAGTCATATCATATGTTATGCACGTTAAACTACATATATTATTCGTATTCGTAAGCCGAATTTTCGCTTCCAGCAAATTGCAATAAAACTTCGGATGAAGTGATAAAATCATACCAGTTGACAATATGAGAAAAGTACCTGAAATATCCCACAATTACTCTTAATTATATCATGATTTAGCTTTCTCCATTTTGAAGATAGACGAGAGATGAGAAACAACTTACCTGTTGATGAGAGAAAATGGACTAAAAGCATACCTACTCTAGATCTACAATAATGTCCCATTCTGTACGAGATACCAGAAATGGTAAGAGGTAAATGTCCTTTATCTTTAGCAAATTGGGGTTCAGCAAACATGTGTAAATGGATCTAATTGTGTGTGCTATCAGAGACGATTTGACATCCATTACCCCCGCTGGTTTTATTTACCTCTGATAACATTGTGAAGCTGGGCATGGTCGTAAAGCGGGTCACTATTGTCCGGGTGTATCCATCCAACCAACGTCAGGAGTGTTGACCACTAGGGTCAGCGAAAACTGTCTCCGTTGTTACTGCTCTCTCAGCATCGCCAGTATTTGGTCCACGTTCACTTATGTGTTCATCATGTTGATGTTGATATTATATCAATATACAGTTTGTTAGTCCACTTAACGGATGACTTAAGTCCGATGCTGTTCCGAATAGGAGAGCGGTGCGTGATACTTCTACCTGTTGAGTACTCGGTCAGCTGGTGGTTTGAGCTGGTGGTGGGTGGGAAGTGAACCGCAGGTAGCTAAAGCTCCGCCGAGCGAGTGTTTCAGGTGTATACTTCAGTCCTTTCCGCACCACTTCCCTTGATAAAGAGGGACGTATAGTTTGCCAGGTGTATGGCACTTTTTCGGTATAACAGAGAGCAAGCCATACGACATGTTAAATCTCACACAATACATGTTAACAGTTTGTATTCAATGTGTCACGCTAGGTCGACTTGTCGAATTGTCCATAGTTTAAGATCAATGATTTTGCAACTTGAATACATGTCTATTTTGTTTATATCTACAAATAAAGGTAATTGTTAAGCTGTGGATATCAACCACAAAGATACTAAGATAGCAGAATTCATATGATTTAACTAGCATAACCACTTACTCGTAACATTTGTATATCTGTGTACAACCCAAAATGAAAAAAATTGCATACAATATGAGCTATAATGAGTTTTGAAATTAAATAAAAGTGTTCGTATCATTGTTTTTTGTTTTTCGTGTCGTTAATTTTAAGAATATCAACACGCCTGGAGTAGATAAAAGGGTTTATTTAAGCAAATATCATGCCAAATTGAATCCATTAATCTATTTCCCCTCCCCTCCCCTGATTATGAAACTGATTTTTTTGTAAATAAACTAGTGTTCTTTAAAATGTCAAACTTAATATAAAGGTGAGCTATATTGGGTACACAATGGTGCGTGAAATAGGACTATTTGGGTCAATGTACGCACTCTTAAAAATATTAGTATCCTATTTAAAGTGTGAAGAAAACATATGCAGAATGTTTCTACGTGTCAGAAACAAATTATAACCATGTTCATACAGTATATCATTAATAACAGTATTTTGGATACCAAACATATTTATTACGGTTTTTGGCTGTATATAAATTACGAAATGAGAGGCCCCAAGCTTGTTGGCGGAAAATTCAAATTATTTGTCGGAGAGAAAACACAAGGTCAACTGGATTATTATTATTATTATTTCTAGCTCGGTGGTATATCCTGGTCGTGTGTTTTGACGCTACGGTATATTTTTGTCCTTGTTCGTTGAAATGCTGTGGTATATCTTGGTCTTGTGTTGACGCTGTAGTATATTTTTGCCTTGTTAGTGACGATGATTTATATTCTAGTCTTTTGTGTTGATGCTGCGGTATGTTTTGTCCTAGTTTGTTAACGCGGTGGTATTTTTGTTATCATATGTATTGGTCGTTTTTTACTTTTGATCAAAACATAAAAATAACATTCTCGACAACTGAACTTTAGGGCAATATAACAAACGTATGATTCGCGATTCAATCAATTTGACAATCTGTAGTAAGGATACAAGATACACCACGGCGTCAACACGCAAGGACAAATACATCATGGCATCAACATAAATGTAAATAAGTGTACCAGTGTATAACACAACTATACAGTATACCATAGCGACAACACAAAACAAAAGGAAATACCGCTGCGACAACACAAAACGATACGAAATACCACAGCGACAACACAAAACGAAAAGAAATACCAAAGCGACAACACAAAACGATAAGAAATACCACAGCGACAACACAAAACGATAAGAAATACCACAGCGACAACACAAAACAAACGGAAATTCCGCTGCGACAACACAAAACGATAAGAAATACCACAGCGACAACACAAAACGATAAGAAATACCACAGCGACAACACAAAACGATAAGAAATACCACAGCGCCAACACAAAACAAAAAGAAATACCACAGCGTCAAAAAAGACACCTAACGACAGAAAATGCCACAGCGTCAATACACAATGACAAAATTATCACAACGTCAACACACAATGACAAAATTATCACAGCGTCAACACACAATGACAAAATTATCACAGCGTCAATACACAATGACAAAATTATCACAGCGTCAACACACAAAGACAAAATGTGCCACAGCGTGAATACACAATAACAAAATTATCACAGCGTCAACACACAAAGATAAAATGTGCCACAGCTTCAATATACAATGACAAAATTATCACAGCGTCAACACACAAAGACAAAATTATCACATCGTCAATACACAATGACAAAATTATCACAGCGTCAACACACAAAGACACAATGTGCCATAGCGTGAATACACAATGAAAAAGTTATCACAGCGTGAATACACAAAGACAAAATGTGCCACAGCGGGAATACACAAAGAACAAATGTGCCACAGCGTGAATACACAAAGACAAAATGTGCCACAGCATGAATACACAGCGTGAATACACAGCGACAAGACAGCCACTGCGTCAACAATAAAACTGTTCCACAAAGTTAAACACACAAAAACCAATCTTAATCTCAAAATAGATTTTGATATATAAAATAATTTGACAATATATTCGAGATAACATAAGGAAAAACATCATAACTCCCTATAGATATATGGACGGCGAAAATATGAGCAGAGGATTTCCTGTACCATTCGTGATGATCCAGGAAGGTATCCGGTCACCAGCTACCCAAGACACTGAAATCGCATAGGTGGAAATCGAATCAATGTCATGTCTGTTAATATTCCACCGCGTAGATTGAAGTTATTCTATTAGAAAACCCTGGCTACAAATCTGATATCATGTTTTATGAGATTCAATTTATCGAACTTGTAACTTTTTGTAATTTGCATCCACATTTGGAAAGACATAATGCGGATTTTTTCTTAGTAATATCGTTTCGGGAAACTACTTTCAAAATATTGATTTTTCACACGGTAGTTTTTAAATTTCTTTAATTAGTACACGTATAATTTCTGATATATTATGTGCATTAATTAAGCATTCGTTTAGACATTATCATATAAAAAATGGATTCCTGGAAGAGAACATTATTTCTACAGATCACATTGTGACTTATTGTGTTACTATCATGTAACAAATTGTATGCAAAAAAACAATGATTTACGAATTATTCTTTTTTCACAAATATAATTTTATTCTCTTATCATAAAATGGGAAAATCCATCGAAAAATGGGAAAATCCATCGAAAAATGGGAAGACTGACAGGATCGGGGAGCCACTCGACTACCTTTTTAAGAAACAAACGTCTTCTTGCAGGAAGGTTCTCGTTCTTCCGAAGCAATAGCATCCTTCTGTTTTAAGTCTGATTAACGTTAAGGTGTGTCGGCATATATTCAGAACTACAGACGGTCATTCGGACAACCGGTTTCTTATTATAAAATCAAGCTATTTATTTCACTTAGCAGAGATTCAAATAAGTGAAAGTTTGGATAATCAAACTTTGGTTAATCACCGTTCTACTGAAGAAAATTAGGCGGTTAAAGTAAATATTTATTTGCTGAAGGTCGAAAGTTCTTAAGCCGACGAACTTTGATAAAACTTAGTCATCATGCTTTGTATGTTAATAGCAATAACACAACCCTGTCATCTGGACGGCAGGTCTGTTGATGAAAGGAATGTCTTGATTATTCTAAATGTGTCCTGTATCATATCAGCAATGCTGATTAAAGATTTATTTCGTTCACTCAAATAGTTTACCTTCCACAAATTGAATGATAAAGTACAAAGATACGTTTAAGGCCATATGTCGAGCGTTTGTATAAATTATTCTCCTTATCCATATATGTCAACAACATCACATTAAAATGGTGTTAAAGAAAACGATTTAAGTGACAAAACAATAAAAAAAAAATATACATGGATACCATGGAATGTAACATTGTCGATAAATAAAGTGTTCAGGTCATTTATATTATATATAGGCATTCTGTATTTAGAGCTGTCTAGGTTAAGAAAGGGGTGTAGGAAAATTTCTATCTTACATCCCATTTCCGTGACATGACGTCACAATTGCTCAACAATGACGTGACGTCACGAATTATGAACTATCCGATGCCGCAATGCGGAAAAGGCGACGTGATGAAATTAAAACCTTTTACGGTATATTTATCGTACACGTTAGAAAGATGTGATTAATTTTGCTGTGCAAACATTGTCTACAAATATGGGATATGCTTAGTCTGGTTGGTTGATTCGTTTTCGTCTAAAAAGCTCAGGGGAAAATTGATATTTGCAAAATGGTGGCCAGTCCAACTTTTTTTATGGTTTCTGGGCTTATTCTGGTGGTTGGAATGAAAGAAAAATACTCTTTCATGCCCAATGGTGTAGGATAGGGAATTTCCACCCTCGGGATTTTCAAATTTGGCAAAACCCTCAGCCTCGGGTTTTACCAAATTTGAAAACCCCTCGGGTGGAATATCCCTATCCTACACCCCTGGGCATGAAAGAGTCTTATAATTTTATTGCATAGATGTCATCATATTGTCTGTGTCTTACGTTCATCTTGTAAGATACCAGGTGGTAGACTGTGCTGATGGATGTATTAGTCCCCGGTGTTTGCTGTAACCTTGATAGATACAGTTATCTCTTAACAGCAGTGACATGGTACATAGTGTACACACTTAACTTGTTACGTATTTGATATTAACCAGTGCTCCTCAAATTTTGTAAATTTCATATCATTAAGGGGTTTTAGCACTTCCTCTTCTGTTCCAACAGTAGTTTAGACAATAGTAATAACCCAACTATGACCATGAACAAGTTTGTAGTCCGGTCAAAGTAATGCGTTAGTCTTCAATGCCCACGCCCCACTCCTCCCTGATTTAAAAAAAAACATACACAGTCTCTATTTCCTGACCACGATGAACAAACCATAGTCAACAATCTGCATGAAAGAAACGCATTTGTGTCTGCAGACAAAGCATCTAATATTTTAATCTTTGTTTCCAAACACTATTACTTTGTCTGCTTGAAAAATTAGAACTAAGCAGGCTTGATCACCAAGCATACCCTACCCATACACTTACTATATTTTCGGAAGACGAAGTATTAGCTTACCACGCATCTGTATTACAGTCTTTTCGAATACCCATTAATAATAAGGATACGAACCTGCCTCGTTTGTATTGAATTCCGAAAGTTTACAAGAATGCTTATAAATAATGTTTTATCGCTATTCAATGCCATATGCAAACTTGTTAAACCATTCTTTTTACCGATTCATCAGAGTTACATTTGGAATCTGACGAATTCAAAAGATCTTTTGACCAATATTGAACATCCCTTCGTTCTCTTATTTTGAGAGTTTTCTTTTCTAAGAAGGCGAACGACGATATAAATATGTGGTCGTAAACTATCAGGAGCATCAGAGGGTGAAATTGGGTTGATGATTGAGTACCGTTTTGGAAATAACTTTGTTAAGTTCGGTGGCTATGGAAAGAAACTATACCCTTACTCTGATCGACATTCTTTGTTCATACGAAGCAAAATGTATTGATGAGTGATCAGGACAACAAAATTGGCAAGTCCTTGTGCTCTTTTTAAATAACAAAAAGGAAAACTGACCTTACCGAGCTTGAAATTAATAACACTACCTCCGTCGCCTCCCTCGATCTGTATAATTACTTATAACATTAGCAAAAGGAACCTCTTACAACCACGCTCTATGATAGGCAGGGTGATTTCGATTTTACTATCAGTATCCTTCCTTTTCTTGGAAGTAACATCCCTACATCCCATGATATATTTGATACAGTCGGTATTCATTATTTTTATCCAAATAGCATATATTCATGATTTCATTATGATATCAGAGTTGTCGACTGCCGACGGGCAAACTTACAACACAGTGTTTACAAACTCGCCATCTACTAATAGGGAAATATGCTGTTTCTATATGTGATATGAAGGTCGATATTTTTTATTATGCTAATTAGTGTGACACTACTTTAATTCTCATTTTGAGGATGTAACATAACTTACTAAGTTTTTTTGTCGATGAAGCTTGCTCTTCCGGAACACATGATCTTTTTCTCCTTGTATTTTTCACGAGTCTCCATGCGTTTGTTTATAATATGCCATACTTTTATCGATTTTGAGTTCACAATGTCATTTTATTGAAACTTCGGTATTCTCTTATTTAAGTACCATTCTCCAACTAATAAATTAAGCTTTACTTTTGGATTCCAATTCGTGTTAATTCTGCTTTAAATATAAAATTAAAATCTGTATCACCATTGTAAGAATTTGGTATATCATTTTGTAATATTTGCATATCAAATTATAAAACGCCCCGATATACTTATCAAATGATTTTATTCAAACTGTAAAACTGTTTATCATTCAATTGTTAAAGTGCCAACAAAAGATTTATATCCCAGCTACGCCCCTGCGTAGTATATTTTTATTATAATGATAGAATACTTTAACTTGTATGCCATCGGTAATGATTATGAAATATTAAGCACATAAAAAAATGAAATATATACAAAAAATATTGCAGCATTTCTATGACATCCATGATTTGAATAGACAAAACAAGACTAACATAACAAATGACATCATCCTGCAACAGTTTGCGCTGTTCATTTTGATTTTCATATCAGAATCTATCAATACACTTCCCCTAGTTTTTACGTGTAATATGAACGCGATACATAGTTAGCAACTTTAACAGGTGAAAATTCAATGTATTATCATTGTCAATAGTGTTGGGTGACAAACCAATAATTGAGAATAGAAAATATAATGCATTGCATTTACAGATTATAAAAGGAAATTGTGAAAATAAAGACATGCATACACAGTGCAGCAACGCATTGTATTTACAGACGTGGTCTTGCTGTGTTTGGGGTTTAAAGAACGATAACACAACAGACAGTGTCATACAAAGACCGGTGTCACTGAATAGAAATAGTTGGTAGGGACGAACGTACAGACATGTTCTGTATTTGGGTCCGATTATTTTATAAAAGAAGATCTTGAGCGTTTATATCCCAGTGTTTAGATATGCTGTACATGTAGCTTTCATTGCTTTTCATTTTTAATCAACTGTATGATTGTAGACCCATGTTTAATCTTTTTCAAATCACGAATCAACATTTAATACTGATAAAAATAAATTCCAGGTTTTTATTTACCGCTTTAGAACAACCAAGTTCTCGTCTCAAAGCGGTTCACAAATTATTATCTGTGGTTAAAGGACCTTTGCAACCAGCCAACATCTTTCTCAACTCCCGTGGGAGCATACAGCCGATGCTGCCATTTCGGCGCTCACGGCTAGCAATCAACAGTTCTAGCACTGCCCGACCACGTACTCATTTACAGCTGAGTAGACTGGAACAAGCGAAGTTAAGTATCTTGTTCAAAGATACAATACTGTGTCGTGCCAAGACTCGAACCCACAACCCTTTGGTCACAAGCCCGGCTTCCTACCACTAGCCTACCGTGCCTCCGTGCCCGACTGTCCATTGCATTTTTCAGTGACATACTTTGCTTAAACTATATGAACACAGTTCAGAGAAGATGTGGAGTTTCTGAAAACGCAAGGAGCCAGAGGATATTATACAAATATAATTCTTCATCACAGCTAGGTTGCCGTACCATCAGACATCCTTTTAAAACACAATTTCATTAACTGTACTACATTTTATCTAAAGAAAATCAAATTGTTCTCGATCAAGAATGTAATAAGGTTCATCAAAGTATTGTACATATCTGTCTGGGATTTTATCAGATAAGCTACTGTATTACATGTATTTTCAAATGATCTCTTACCACCAGATATTTCAGTAGGTTTATATAATATAATTACCTCCCTTTGACCTTTAACTCCTCTGAAACGGAGGTAGTAGTCACAGTATTTACATTGTATATAAAATATGTATATACATGTATATATTTATATATATTTACATTATATATCTCCTAGAAGAGATGAAAGTACTAAAGACTCGTTGTTAAGAATTTTTCTTTTTATAATATTTCTTCGTCCGTAAGGATCATTTTTCTGATTTATAAAATATATTTACATATAGTGTACTAGAGGGATGAAATTCTCTCGACTAGACTGAAAATAAACCCCATCTAACTTTAATTACTCAAGTCTATGAGGTTCAACTGAATTATATAGTTTGCATTACAAATCCACCAGTAGAATTTGGCTGGTGAGAAATTGGACAGATGTTACACAACACACCGAGCAACACATCTGGACATCAACTTTTATTCACTTCGCATTGTGGCCGCGACAGTCAGGGTCCATACCTCGAGTAGGCCCTCTTTGTAACATCTATCTTAAATTTAACAAATGTCCTTTTTAACATAGTTATGGAACACGACAGCAAATCTACCTGTTCACAGATTATATAGAGTTACAACATCAAGCACATAGTTCTAAAGCATATCAAGTACTGTACCTGGGCCATCCCAGCCCCCTCCGGTCTAGGCCTTCCCTGGCCTCCCTCTCCAGAGGCTAGCTACATTCCCGAACCTCAACTTCCAACTCTTAACTCTAGACTTCTAACTCTCCATACAATTATCCCTTAGTATTTTTAACAATCTATACAACATTAACTATTCACGAGTAGGTACCGCCTATTGTACATAAGTAATGAGGCACGTGTATCAATTTAATCTCACTTCTTATCTAACTTCTAAGCTAACTTTCTCTTCCGAATCAACAATACTTGATGAACCTTATAATATGGCATTGCCAGTTACCCCTGTCTGTTTTGGAGAGTACACACTCTCTTTCCTATCTCTATGTCATCCATGACGGACCTTGTCGACACTTAATGGATAACCCTAATCCGTCTTTTCGTATTGCAGAGTTATCTGCTCTTATTGTTATTGGTATTGATTGTTACGTCATTTGTTTGTGAGAGTAACGTCATCATTTTTTGAGAAAACGACGTAATTTTCTCACACAAACATATGCCGTAACAATCAATTCCTGCTCACAAGAGCAGATAACTCTGCAATACGAAAAGACGGAATAGCACTATCTACAATTCCACAGTCCCCAATATGTTATAAGATGGTTCCATTCTTTATCATTAATTACCTAATTTACAGCCCATTTTTTTACACAGAGGTTACATTGAAATTTAGTTTCCATAGAAATACATAGAAATAGTTAAGATGGGTTCTGAAATCTATTGGTCCAATGGGATATCCTTGGTGTATGCTGTTGTTTAACTATTTATTACAAATCATTGCGCAGGCCACTCTCAATATTCACCTTAACCCCGAACACAATTTGCTAAAGAAATGTGCGAGTAGTACAAAAGTACCGCTTTTGGCACAGGGTCATTGAGTGCACTCCCCTATATAATCCTTTACCACCTCACTGGCACCCCCCTAGTGGCACCCCTTCGGCAGGGGGGTACCGATCGATGACGTCACAGGGGGATTCTCATGTATTTGGGTTTTTCCTGACTGCATCTATTTATAGCGACAACCTATATGTACGAGGGGGGTACCAATCGATGATGTCATAGGGGGTTCTCATGTATTTGGGTTTTTCCTGACTGCATCTATTTGTAGCGGTCCGATTGCATCACGTTTAGAAAAAGTCAAACCGGTTCCAACCGGTTATGAAAACATCACCGAGAAAGACATACCGTATCCCCCATCCTACTTTCATGAAACATAGAAATGAAAAGTTTTTATTCTTGTATCGAGTACTGTTACACATTGTTCAACCAGTCACAGTAACTTGACAAAGTAAGTCTTTCCACGAGACGTGGGTCCCGATACATTTGCAGTGAATGGGTGTTTAAATACGAAATCCTGCTGCTGCTGCTGCTGCTGCTGCTGGGTAAACACAGCATATACCGGCTGCTGCTGCTGTTGTTGTTGTTGTTGCTGCTGCTGCTGGGCCTACCATGGAGATGGAGTCCCGACGCAGCAGCAGCAACAACAACAACAACAACAGCAGCAGCAACCATCCTACATAGACATTATGAAGCAGCCGGTATATGCTGTGTTTACCCAGCAGCAGCATCAGCAGCAGCAGCAGCAGGATTTCGTTTTTAAACACCCCTTCACTGCAAATGTATTGGGACCCGCGTCTTATGGAAAGACTTACTTTGTCAAGTTACTGTGACTGGTTTAAACAATGTGTAACAGTACTCGATATCAGAATAAAAACTTTTAATTTCCATGTTTCATGAAAGTAGGATGGGGAATACGGTGTCTTTCTCGGTGTTGTTTTCATAACCGGTTGGAACCGGTTTGACTATTTCTAAACGTGATGCAATCGGACCGCTACAAATAGATGCAGTCAGGAAAAACCCAAATACATGAGAACCCCCTATGACATCATCGATTGGTACCCTCCTCGTATATAGGTTGTCGCTATAAAAAGATGTAGTCAGGAAAAACCCAAATACATGAGAATCCCCCTGTGACGTCATCGATCGGTACCCCCTGCCGAAGGGGTGCCACTAGGGGGGTGCCAGTGAGGTGGTAAGGATTATATAGGGGAGTGCACTCAATGACCCTGCGCCAAAAGCGGTACTTTTGTACTACTTGTGCGCATTACTGATTTACATACCATTCCAAAATATCTTTTGCTCTAAGTCGTTAAAGTTCTTTAATAAACATGTTTTCAATCAAATTAAAACCCTGTACATGGCATTTAAAGTAGGCCAAAATTGATTTTAGTTTCGATGCTTTATATAACATAATCTCTGCTAACCATTAGCTATGCAAATATCATCACTCTAAACTTTATGGATATTACGAAAATGAGCTCCAAATTAATTGTGAACATTTAGATATCGTCTTAAAGAAAATTCAGTTTAGATTTTGAATTGAATACTCTTGAACAACTTTATTGAATAGACTGCAACATTTAAGGAATTGCTGAGGATTTGTATGCTCATGTAAAAAAAAACTTCTTCAATTAACCCGATCCTTTGTTTTTTCTGAATAACATATTGACATGCATTTTTCCAGCATAACCACATATATCTTCACATTGCCCCCCC